>NC_091308.1:34419867-34612367 GCF_038502225.1 Cherax quadricarinatus
CCCCTTCAAAAATATACAGACTGTGAGGGAAAGACCTTTAAGAACTGGGGGTTATGGTTGTTCAGACACCCAGGAACCATTAGCGTGTTACCACCCGCACTACCATCTAGCGGGCTGAGGCTAAACTTCAGTTCCTCCGGTCTGATTTGCTTTAATTTCTGCTCCTGGTAGTATTAACCTTGTGTGGGTTGAAGTTTGGAGAAGCACTTCACCTCCACTCTTCTGATCAGGTAGGGTGATCTACCAGGAGTATTTCTGTCCTTTGTTACTGATTTACCTGGTTACCAGTAATGACATTGAAGTAGAATATTACCATTTATCTTTCTCCAGTGTTGTTTTCATTATCAGCTCTGCTACTGGCCTGGTCAACAAGGGTAGACGCTAGTTAATTGGAGCAAGATCCCTGTCTATAGGACATAGTGGGACATTACGACTCCTTGCCTCTGAAATCTGAATTGTGGTGCTACAACCAATTAGTGACAAGAATTCCAGAACATCGGATAAACACAGCCTCCCAGGATAACCGACACCATTTCCTCTAAGACATAATATACTCCTGGGCATAAGATACTCCTGTCCCAACATCCTACTGGAACCACAGCGGCCAATTTTTATTTTATTTATTTTTAATTCAAATCCTTAGATAATTATCTTCGTTATTATTCCTCAAGTCATTCACTTATTTTTCCATTCTTCTGTTCACGCGGAAGATGTTTCCCTGACACATACAACCCATCGATGTCAGCGCCACCAACAGCTTAACCAAGAATTAGAAAAGCATAACTCCAAGGGATCTTCGAAATGTTACCAGCATCTTGAAGGTGACTGCTACCAGCATCTTGAAGGTGACTGCTACCAGCATCTTGCAGGTGACTGTTACACAGCATTCTGACTGTCGCACAGCATCTTGAGAGTGACTGATACACAGCATCTTGAGTGACTGTTACACAGCATATTGAGAGCGTTTCACAGCATCTTGAGGGTGAGTTACCAGAACACACTGGGGGTGACTGTTACAGAGCACCTTGGAGGTGACTGTTACAGAGCACCTTGGAGGTGACTGTTACAGAGCACCTTGGAGGTGACTGTTACAGAGCACCTTGGAGGTGACTGTTACAGAGCACCTTGGAGGTGACTGTTACAGAGCACCTTGGAGGTGACTGTTACAGAGCACCTTGGAGGTGACTGTTACAGAGCACCTTGGAGGTGACTGTTACAGAGCACCTTGGAGGTGACTGTTACAGAGCACCTTGGAGGTGACTGTTACAGAGCACCTTGGAGGTGACTGTTACAGAGCACCTTGGAGGTGACTGTTACAGAGCACCTTGGAGGTGACGGTTACAGAGCACCTTGGGGGGAGACTGCAACAGAGCACATTGAGGGTTAGTGTTACAGAGCATCTTGGGGGTGACTGTTACAGAGCATCTTGGGGGAGACTCGCGAAGCACCTGGGGTGGGTTCCCAAGACTGGCTCAGCTGTCTCACTAACTGTTGTTTATCCCTAATGACGGTGGGAATGGGAATGGGAATTTAAGAGGAATTGGATTTTTTGGGGTCGGAGGAGGAATTGGAAAGAGGTTTTTCCTCACGTACTGAAATAAGTGTGTATGTTTGTATATGCGAGTTTCTTTTTTGTTGTGTGTGTGTGTGTGTGTGTGTGTGTGTGTGTGTGTTTATGTTGGTGTGTCTGTATGTGGGTGTGTACATCTTGCGTGTGAATATTGAATATGTGCATCTTGCGTGAACACACCTTATTGTGGTTGCAGGGGTGGATTCATAGCTCCTGACCCCGCCTTTTCACTGGTCACTACTAGGTCACTCTTCCTGCTCCATGAACTTTATAATACCTCTTCTTATAGCTACGTATGGATCCTGCCTCCACTAGATCACTTCCCAGATTATTCCACTTCCTGACAACTCTGTGACTGAAGAAATACTTCCTAACATCTCTGTGATTCATCTGATTCTTCAACTTCTAACTGTGACCCCTTGTTGCTGTGTACCATCTCTGGAAAATCCTGTCTGTCCATCTTGTCGATTCCTCTCAGTATTTTATGTCGTTATCACATCTCCCCAATCTCTCCTGTCCTCCAGTGTCGTCAGGTCGATTTCCCTTAACTTGCGATCTTGCCTTAAATAGCAACTCTCATCTTGCCATATAGGACAAGCGAAAATTTGTGTATGCAATAATTTCGCCAAAATCATTCTGAACCTAACGAAAAAAATATATATTATAAATTTTTACATCACATTAATGGGAAAAAAAATATATCTTTAAACAGATAAAAGAAAATTTCAGAAAGGACTTAATTTTAAATGAGTTCTTGCTAATTGACCAGTTTTACATATTCGGCACGACATTATATATATATATATATATATATATATATATATATATATATATATATATATATATATATATATATAAAATGTCGTGCCGAATAGGCAGAACTTGCGATCCTGGCTTAAATAGCAACGCTCATCTTGCCATATAGGACAAGTGAAAATTTGTGTATGCAATAATTTCGCAAAAATCATTCTGAACGTAAGGAAAAAATCTATTTGATTGTGTTTGTTTAGTACTAAATTATTGTAAACGTATTTAAAATATATTTAGTTGGGTTAGGCTAAAATAAATTGTTCTTGTTATAATAAGGTTAGGTAAGTTTTCTAAGATTCTTTTGGTGCAAAATTAAATTTTTTTACGTTAACATTAATGAAAAAAATATATCTTTAAACGTATAAGAGAAAATTTCAGAAAGGGCTTAATTTTAAATGAGTTCTTGCTAATTGACCAATTTTACATATTCGGCACGACATATATATATATATATATATATATATATATATATATATATATATATAATGTCGTGCCGTGTGTGTGCTTGTTTGTATGTGTGTATGTATTTCAGTATCTATAACATTACGACTCAGGTGTTATTGTTACTATAATTCAGAGAAGAATTGTAGTCATTACTAAATTCTTATTTTCATTTCGATTATATCATTGCTTTTTTTTTACCGTGAGCGATCCAAGAGTCATTATTTACTGCATATTGAGTTTCGATCCCGTGTGCTGGCAATACTGCCTCAAGCAGTGTTGTCAGCATCAGTGTTGCCAACCAGAGACTGTCAGTATTGCCAACTATGAACTGTGTCAGCATTGCCAACTATGAATTGTGTCAGTATTGCCAGCTATGAGCTGTCAGTATTGCCAACTATGAGCTGTGTCAGTGTTGTCATCTATGAGCTGTGGCAGTGTAGAAAAACATAAGGCTATCTTATGCGTGTTTATTGTTCGGTTGATTTGTTTATTCATTGACAGTTGAAAGTATATATTAATGCATCCACGAACAAGTGGTTTCAATCAAATATCAAACTCCCATGGCCGGGAATCGAACCCCCGATACTTACACGCCACCCATGTAGCCTGCCAAAATTCCGAGAGGTTCTAGACCACTTATCCAGCAGTGTTACATACATCACGTGCCATGAATGACTGGATATGTCACTCCTGATGCGGGCGCATACGTGGCTGTAAGCTACATGACTGATTTCATATAAATAATAGAAGTCCTCAGGTTGTTCAACTCTATATATCCTTGGTTAGGCCTCATTTAGACTGTGTTGCTCATTTCTGGTCACCGTATTACAGAATGGATATAAATGCTCCGGAAAACGTACAGAGGAGGTTGACAAAGATGATCCCATGTATCAGAAATCTTCCCTATGAGGATAGACTGAGGGCCCTGAATCTGCACTCTCTCGAAAGGCGCAGAATTAGGGGGGATATGATCAAGGTGTATAAATAGAAAACAGGAATAAATAAAGGGTATGTAAATAGCGTGCTGAAAATTTCCAGCCAAGACAGGACTCGCAGCAATGGTTTCAAGTTGGAAAAATTCAGATTCAGGAAGGATATAGGAAAGCACTGGTTTGGTAATAGAGTTGTGGATGAGTGGAACAAACTCCCGAGTACAGTTATTGAGGCTAAAACGTTTTGTAGTTTTAAAAATAGGTTAGATAAATACATGTGTGGGTGTCGGTGGGTGTGAGTTGGACCTGACTATCTTGTGCTGCTGGGTCTGGTGCCGTGCTCCTTCCATGAGTGGAGGTGACCAGACTGGGTGGGTCATTGGACTAATCCGGGAGGGGGGTCATTAGGCTAATCCGGGGGGGGACATGGACCTGCTCCGCATGGGTCAGTAGGCCTGCTACAGTGTTCCTTCTTTCTTATGTTATGTTCTTATTCTCCTCCCGTTAGGAATACCAGTCACACAAGCAGTATATATAATAATGCATCCACAGACAAGTGGTTTTAAGCGTCTAAGAAATTTGGCGGGCTACTTGGGTGGCGTGTTAAAGTATTGGGGGTTCGATTCCCGGCCAAGAATATATATATATATATATATATATATATATATATATATATATATATATATATATATATATATATATATAATATATATATATATATATATATATATATATATATATATATATATATATATAAACCATACCCCGGCCGGGATTGAACCCGCGGTCAGAGAGTCTCAAAACTCCACCCCGTCGCGTTAGCCACTAGACCAGCTAGCCACACTAAAATTCGTCCAACTAGGTATATTTCTACACCATAGGAAGGTTAGCACAGGCACCACTGTGACCACAAATGCAAGTTTTTACAGACGAATCTCCAGCTAGCGTGGCCGTGACGAACTCTAGCTCAAGTCCCTTCACTGACCGCGGGTTCAACCCGGCCGGGGTATGGTTTGTTTGCAATCGTGTCATTACGATTTCGTGAGTCAGGCTATATATATATATATATATATATATATATATATATATATATATATATATATATATATATATATGAAATTAAGACACATGTGCAACATCTGGGTATCTTTATTGTAGACGTTTCGCCATCCAGTGTCTTTATCAATACAAATTCTAGGACATAACTTGAAGACAGTAGGACTATATACAAACTTGCTCAACTTGTCAGACACTGCAACATCATGGAATCTTGATTCTGAGGACATGTACATAACCTTCACGACTACGACAACTACTACTACAACTAACCAATCTCTTTGGGAAGGACCTACTTCCACTGGGGAATCCCGCCTACCAGTGACTATGCCCTCGTCTGCTACATCTGATGTTACTATATAAGCGCCAGGCTCCTTGCTTCTGCTTCAGAATCTCCACGATTATTGTGCTCTTCGCACCTACTCCTAGGTTGAGGGACTGATTACCTCATCTTTTGTATATAGTCCTACTGTCTTCAAGCTATGTCCTAGAATTTATATTGATAAAGCCACTGGATGGCGAAACGTCTACAATAAAGATACCCAGATGTTGCACATGTGTCTTAATTTCATCTTGTCGGTATTATATACCATTCTTGCACACATACACACACACACATATATATATATATATATATATATATATATATATATATATATATATATATATATATATCTCGAGTTACTGTGAACATGGGCAGCCTCTTGTGTTATCGACATTCTTGGATCACTCGTGGCTGTCTGCGGCGTTGAAGTCTCCTAGGACAATAATAAGAGAAACAACTGTTTATAATTTCTGAAATTAATGCCCTTTATGGTTACATAGAAATCATTGTTTACTAATGCAAAAAAAATGTGATTCTGTTCTAGTTGAACTTGTACAAGAATGGTGTACAATACCCACAAGATGAAAATTGAGGCAAATGTGCAACATCTGGGTATCTTTAGTGTAGACGTGTCGCCATCCAGTGGCTTTATCAATGCAGACTGAATCCGTATTGATAAAGCCACTGGACTGCGACACGTCCACAATAAAGATACCCAGATGTTGCACATGAGCCTAGTTGAACTTCCTCTTTCTAGGTGAATTACTCTGTTATTGTTGAACTACACTGTTCTAATTGAACTGCTCGATTCTAGATGAACCGCTAGGAACGATTCAAGCTGCCTCCTTGTTGCTGACCAGGACAGTTAAGCAACTGGTAGCAACAGCAGACTGTCTATAGAGAAGGTCAATCAGGACGTGCCCGGAGGAGCGTTTTTAAATTCATCTATGATGATGATTGCAACATGACTTCAGAGAGCTGTGAGGTGTAAGTGCCTCGCGTCATCACTGCAACATAACGACACTGAAAGGCGATACCGATTGAACCATCACTAACAGCAAAATTACATCTATGATGTTCTTGCACCATCACTGCAACATAATATCTTTAATCTTGCACCATCACTGCAACATAACGCTATGATATTCTTGCAGAATGACGCTATGATATTCCTGCACCATCACTGCAACATAACGCTGATATTCTTGCAGAATACTGCTATGATACTCTTGCCCCATCACTGTAACATATCACTACGATATTCTTGCAGAATAATGTTATGATATTCTTGCACCATCACTGCAACATAACGCTATGATATTCTTGCACCATCACTTCAACATAACACTAAGACATTCTTGCACCATCACTGCAACATAACGCTATGATATTCTTGTACCATCACTGCAACATAACGCTATGATATTCTTGCACCATCGCTGCAACATAACGCTATGATATTCTTGCACCATCACTGCAACATAACGCTATGATATTCTTGCACCATCACTGCAACATAACGCTATGATATTCTTGCACCATCACTACAACATAACGCTATGATATTCTTGCACCATCACTACAACATAACGCTATGATATTCTTGCACCATCACTGCAACATAACGCTATGATATTCTTGCACCATCACTACAACATAACGCTATGATATTCTTGCACCATCACTGCAACATAACGCTATGATATTCTTGCACCATCGCTGCAACATAACGCTATGATATTCTTGTACCATCACTGCAACATAACGCTATGATATTCTTGCACCATCGCTGCAACATAACGCTATGATATTCTTGTACCATCACTGCAACATAACGCTATGATATTCTTGCACCATCACTGCAACATAACGCTATGATATTCTTGCACCATCGCTGCAACATAACGCTATGATATTCTTGTACCATCACTGCAACATAACGCTATGATATTCTTGCACCATCACTTCAACATAACACTAAGACATTCTTGCACCATCACTGCAACATAACGCTATGATATTCTTGTACCATCACTGCAACATAACGCTATGATATTCTTGCACCATCACTACAACATAACGCTATTATATTCTTGCACCATCACTACAACATAACGCTATTATATTCTTGCACCATCGCTGCAACATAACGCTATGATATTCTTGCACCATCACTACAACATAACGCTATGATATTCTTGCACCATCACTACAACATAACGCTATGATATTCTTGCACCATCACTACAACATAACGCTTTGACATTCTTACACCATCACTGCAACATAACGCTATGATATTCTTGCACCATCACTATAACATAATGCTATGATATTCTTGCACCATCACTACAACATAACGCTATGATATTCTTGTAGAATAATGATATTATATTCTTGCACCATCACTTCAACATAACACTATGACATTCTTGCACCATCACTGCAACATAACGCTATGATGTTCTTGCACCATCACTACAACATAACGCTATGCTCTTCTTACACCACTACAACATAACGCTATGCTCTTCTTACACCACTACAACATAACGCTATGATATTCTTGCACCATCACTGCAACATAACGCTATGATATTCTTGCACCATCACTACAACATAACGCTATTATATTCTTGCACCATCACTACAACATAACGCTATTATATTCTTGCACCATCACTGCAACATAACGCTATGATATTCTTGCACCATCACTACAACATAACGCTATGATATTCTTGTACCATCACTGCAACATAACGCTATGATATTCTTGCACCATCACTACAACATAACGCTATGATATTCTTGTACCATCACTACAACATAACGCTATGATATTCTTGTACCATCACTACAACATAACGCTATGATATTCTTGTACCATCACTACAACATAACGCTATGATATTCTTGTACCATCACTACAACATAACGCTATGATATTCTTGTACCATCACTACAACATAACGCTATGATATTCTTGTACCATCACTGCAACATAACGCTATGATATTCTTGCACCATCACTGCAACATAACGCTATGATATTCTTGCACCATCACTACAACATAACGCTATGATATTCTTGTACCATCACTGCAACATAACGCTATGATATTCTTGCACCATCACTACAACATAACGCTATGATATTCTTGTACCATCACTGCAACATAACGCTATGATATTCTTGCACCATCACTGCAACATAACGCTATGATATTCTTGCACCATCACTACAACATAACGCTATGATATTCTTGCACCATCACTGCAACATAACGCTATGATATTCTTGTACCATCACTACAACATAACGCTATGATATTCTTGTACCATCACTACAACATAACGCTATGATATTCTTGTACCATCACTACAACATAACGCTATGATATTCTTGTACCATCACTGCAACATAACGCTATGATATTCTTGCACCATCACTGCAACATAACATCACTGAGACGTGAGGTTCTGTATACAACTAGCGACTGATGTTTTAGGGTTCATCACCTCGACCCTCAGTATGGAATTAAAATTCTACATGAATTATATAATAAATTCCCCGACTTCGAATAAAAATTCTCCCCATTACTTTAATTTCTTGCATTTATATTCTGCATAATTTTCACAATTTAAATTATCAAAAATATAAAACAAATCACATTTTTCATAATTTGTTATAAGTAATAAAATAAATTTCCAAAGCCGCCACGAGAATCTGACATTTATTTTTATTAACACATCGGCCGTTTACCACCAAGGCAGGCTGACCCGGAAATGTAGAAACATTTTCATTATTCACTCCTTCACTGTCTTGCCAGAGGCACGCCTACATTACAGTTAAAAAACCTGCAACATTAACACCTCTCCTTCAGAGCGCAGACACTGCACTTCCCACCTCCAGGACTCAAGTCCGGCATGTCAGTCACAATCCAACATGTCAAATACGTTCACGCACGCCTGCTGAAAGTCAAAGCCCCTCGCGCACACAATCTCCTGTACCCCTTCCCTCAAACCTTTCCTAGGCCGACCCCTAAACCGCCTTCCACTACAGACTTATATGCACTGCAAGTCATTTTATTTTGTTCCATCCTCTCAATAACCCTTCTCTGCCCTCTGGATAATACATTTAATAATCCCGCACCTCCTCCCAGTTTCCAAACTATGGATTCTCTGCCTAATATTCACACCACACATCGTCCTCAAACACGACATCTTCACTGCCTCCAGCCTTCTCCTTGTTGCAACATTCACCGCCCATACTTCACACCTATAACAGAGCGTTGGTATAACTATACTCGCATACATTCTCCTCTTTGCTCCCAAGGATAACGTTCTTTGTCTCCACAAACTCCTCAATGCACCACTCACCTTTTCCCCCTCATCAATTCTATATTCACCTCGTCTTTCACAGACCCATTTGCTGACAAATCCATCCCCAAACATCTGAATACATTCACTTTTTGCAAACTCCCTTCCTCCAATCTGATATCCAGTCTTCCATTGCCTATTTTTTTTTATCCTCATCACCTTACTCTTTCCTATGCTCACTTTTAATTTTCTTTTACATGCCCTTCCAAACTCGGTCACCAACTTCTGCAACTTCAGAATCTCCGAAAAGCAGTGTCATCAGCAAAGAGCAACTGTGACAAATCACACTTTGTGTCAGATTCTTCATCTTTTAATCCCACACCTCTTGCCAGCACCAGAGCATTCACTTCTCTTCCAACTCCCCATCTATCAATATATTGAACAACTACAGTGACATCACTCATCCTTTTCCAAGGCCTACTTTTACTGGGAAATAATCTCCCTCTCCCCTACATGCTCTAACCTGAGCCTCACTATCCTCATAAAAACTTTTCAATACTTAGATTAACCCCCCACCTATTCCATAAATTTGCAGCATCTGCCACACTGCTTCCCTATCCACCCTATCATACGCCTTTTCCAAATCCATAAATGTAACAAAACCCTCTTAACCCTTATCTAAATACTGTTCCCTTATGTTTTACTGTAAACACTTGGTCTACACACCCCCTACACTTCCTAAAGCCTCCTTGTTCATCTGTAATTTTGCTTTCCATCTTACTCTTAATTCTTTCAATAACAACTCTACCATATGCTTTACCAGGTATACTCAACAGGCTGATTACTATATAATTTTTGCATCCCTATTTTGTCTCCTTTGCCTTTATACAAAGGGACTATGCATGTTCTCTGCCAGTACTTAGGTACCTTACCTTTATCCATTCATTTATGAAATAAAAGCACCAACTACTCCAAAACTATATTCCCACCTGCTTCTAACATATCAGTCTTTATCGTACCAATCCCAGCTGCTTTATCTCCATTCATTCTACCCACTGCCTCACGCACTTCCCCCACACTCACAAGTGGCTCTTCTTCACTCCTACTAGATGTTATACCTCCCTACCCAGTGATCGAAATCACAGCTTCCCTATCTTCATCAACACTCAACAGCTCCTCAAAATATTCCCTCCATCTTTCCAATACCTCGAACTCTCCATCTGATAACTACTCTCTTTATCTCATCATTCCACCAATCACTCTTCTTCTCTTCTGCACCGACTTTTCTGTAACCACAAACTTCTGCTGAACACTAACGCTACATTCTTAAATCTATCCTATGCTTTTTCAACCTCTCATTACCCCATCTTTCTTCCAATAGTTATTTATAGCTTACCCTAACTAAAAAAATATGATATATCTGTGGCCCTTCTATAAACAAGCATATCCTGAGGTCTACCCATCAGTCTTTTATCTATCAACACATAGTCCAACAAACTACAGTTATTATGCCCTGTATCATATCTTGTATACTTCTTTTTTTTCTGAAAATATGTATTACCCATTACCAAACCCCATTCTATTCAAAGTTCAATCAAAGGCCCTCGATTTTCATTTACACTTGGCACCCCAAACTTACCTACCACATCCTATCTGACCGTTTCTCCCACTTTAGCCTTTAGGTCCCTTGCGATAATTAGGTTTTCACCTTGTTCAAAAGTTCCTAAACACTCTCTTAACATCTCCAAAAATCTATTTTATCTCTTATTATAACCTACTTTTCGCCTCCGACCCTTATTTTAATCCATATAGTCCTAGAGTTTATATATTTATATTCCCTCGCCTCTTTCCATAACTGGTTCTTCAACATTATTGCTCCTCCTTCCTTAGTTCTAACTCTCTCAGATACACCTGACAAAATCTCATTTATTTCTCGCCAATGAAACTCCCTTACCCCTCCAGCTTTGTTTCGCTTAGAGCAAGGACATCCACCTTTTCATTCATAACATTAGCAATCATCTCTTTCTTATCATCTGTACAACCACGCACATTCAGACATCCCAACTATACAATGTTTTATTATTTTAAGTAATTTATACATGAGGAAGGGTTACTAGCCCATTGCTCCCGGCTTTACAGTTGCCTCTTACGACACGCATGGCTTACGGAGGAAAGATTCTTTTCCGCTTCCCTATGGAGGCGAAAGGAAATAAAAAGAACAAGAACTATTTAGAGAAATGGAAGAAAATTCAGATCAGTGTGTGTACATATACTTGTACATTTATACGTATTGTGCCTAAGTGTAAATAGAAGCAGCAAGACGTATGTTTTCTTGCGTGTTTATGAGACGGAAAGAAAAAGACACCAGTATTCTTACCATTGTGTAAAGCAATTACAGGTTTCCATTTCACTCTCATTTTCCAGGACGGTAGTACCTCCCTGGGTGGTTGTTGTCTACCAGCCTACTACCACAGGACGGTAGTACCTCCCTGGGTGGTTGTCTACCAGCCTACTACCACAGGACGGTAGTACCTCCCTGGGTGGTTGTCTACCAGCCTACTACCACAGGACGGTAGTACCTCCCTGGGTGGTTGTTGTCTACCAGCCTACTACCACAGGACGGTAGTACCTCCCTGGGTGGTTGTCTACCAGCCTACTACCACAGGACGGTAGTACCTCCCTGGGTGGTTGTTGTCTACCAGCCTACTACCACAGGACGGTAGTACCTCCCTGGGTGTACCTCCCTGGGTGGTTGTCTACCAGGATACTACCACAGGACGGTAGTACCTCCCTGGGTGGTTGTCTACAAGCCTCCTACAACAGGACGGTAGTGTCTACCAGCCTACTACCACAGGACGGTAGTACCTCCCTGGGTGGTTGTCTACCAGCCTACTACCACAGGACGGTAGTACCTCCCTGGGTGGTTGTCTACCAGCCTACTACCACAGGACGGTAGTACCTCCCTGGGTGGTTGTTGTCTACCAGCCTACTACCACAGGACGGTAGTACCTCCCTGGGTGGTTGTCTACCAGCCTACTACCACAGGACGGTAGTACCTCCCTGGGTGGTTGTCTACCAGCCTACTACCACACTAGTGTAGTACCTCCCTGGGTGTTTGTCTACCAGCCTACTACCACACTAGGATAGTACCTCCCTGGGTGTTTGTCTACCAGCCTACTACCAGCCTACTACCACAGGACGGTAGTACCTCCCTGGGTGGTTGTCTACCAGCCTACTACCACAGGACGGTAGTACCTCCCTGGGTGGTTGTCTACCAGCCTACTACCACAGGACGGTAGTGCCTCCCTGGGTGGTTGTCTACCAACCTACTACCACAGGACGGTAGTACCTCCCTGGGTGGTTGTCTACCAACCTACTACCACAGGACGGTAGTACCTCCCTGGGTGGTTGTTGTCTACCAGCCTACTACCACAGGACGGTAGTACCTGCCTGGATGGTTGCTGTCTACCAGCCTACTACCACAGGACGGTAGTACCTGCCTGGATGGTTGCTGTCTACCAGCCTACTACCACAGGACGGTAGTACCTGCCTGGATGGTTGCTGTCTACCAACCTACTACCACAGGACGGTAGTACCTCCCTGGGTGGTTGCTGTCTACCAGCCTATCACCACAGGACGGTAGTACCTGCCTGGGTGGTTGCTGTCTACCAGCCTACTACCACAGGACGGTAGTACCTCCCTGGGTGGTTACTGTCTACCAGCCTACTACCACAGGACGGTAGTACCTGCCTGGGCGGTTACTGTCTACCAGCCTACTACCACAGGACGGTAGTACCTGCCTGGGTGATTGCTGTCTACCAGCCTACTACCACAGGACGGTAGTACCTCCCTGGGTGGTTGCTATCTACCAGCCTACCACCACAGGACGGTAGTACCTGCCTGGGTGGTTGCTGTCTACCAGCCTACTACCACAGGACGGTAGTACCTCCCTGGGTGGTTGCTGTCTACCAGCCTACTACCACAGGACGGTAGTACCTCCCTGGGTGGTTACTGTCTACCAGCCTACTACCACAGGACGGTAGTACCTGCCTGGGCGGTTACTGTCTACCAGCCTACTACCACAGGACGGTAGTACCTGCCTGGGTGATTGCTGTCTACCAGCCTACTACCACAGGACGGTAGTACCTGCCTGGGCGGTTACTGTCTACCGGCCTACTACCACAGGACGGTAGTACCTGCCTGGGCGGTTACTGTCTACTAGCCTACTACCACAGGACGGTAGTACCTGCCTGGGCGGTTACTGTCTACCAGCCTACTACCACAGGACGGTAGTACCTGCCTGGGCGGTTACTGTCTACTAGCCTACTACCACAGGACGGTAGTACCTGCCTGGATGGTTACTGTCTACCAGCCTACTACCACAGGACGGTAGTACCTGCCTGGGCGGTTACTGTCTACCAGTCTACTATCAAATTGAAATATATACCGAATTTTTTTTTATCAAAACTCATTAAAAACATTAAAAAAAAATTAAGAAGCATCATAACAAATTTTCAAAATGACCATAATTTATTTTCACAGTTTTCTCATAATATTCATCAATTATCGAAATTGTATAAAACAGCTCACAATTACAAGAAACTTAACAAATTAAAAAACTCGGGAAATCGTACCCTTTAACCCGCCAACTAAAAGGCTTCTCCTATTTCTTCTCATTTACCTCATTGTTTTATTACTGACCACCCTATTAGGACCTTCATGAGTTCATTTAGATTCTTCCTCTCTTCGTGTACAAATTTGATGTATTTCGATAGCTGCGTGATATGACAAAGATATCACCAAAGATATTCCATAACCCCAGTCCCATGTTCCTCAACGCACGTGATTGGAATAGTGCAGAGTGCGGCATAAGTTGATATAATTGAATATTAGAGTTGATGATTTAAAGGGAGGCATTCACGAGTCATGATATGGAAATATCCACATTTCTTCAATAAAAAATACTGTAAATTAGGACTTGCATAGATCAGATCTCAATCAGATCTTTTAAAGGCCCTCTTCCACTTTTTGTTCTTTTTAGTAATGCTTTTATCAGAGGGTGAGCCACCACGGCAGGACGACCCACCGAGGTATTGTGACCCACCAAAGTATTCTTTCAACAAAATTAGATACGTCAGCAGTGTGCTGACGTATCTGATATAATATTTAAAATAATAATAATAATAATAAATCATAATAATAATAATAAATCATAATAATAATAATAAATCATAATAATAATAACCAAGTCTCGTTACTGGGCATAAAGTCAGAACACGTAGTATGACTTTATGCCTCGTGACTCTAACATTAGGTGAAAAGGTCATACCCGATACCTGTGACGTATCATGGACCGGTTTCGAGATTTATTCTGTATAATAGTTACACAATGGGAACAAAAGCTAGCTATTTATCTCTGTTATATTCCATCAGGATGGTGGTCAGACCTGGTGTTGAAATCCACGAGTCTGAGCTAGGAGGCTTTAGTTGCACAATGAGGATATTGTCAAGCATTCCAGCAAAGGTTCTTCAGCTACAGGTGCTTCAAAGGTTTCCTTCCAGCAGAGCTGGAGTTACTATCACTTGGGAACAGCCATCTCTTAGGACAGCCTATCCCATATACAGCAGAAATGGTAATTTTATTCTCTAAAGCAGAAATGACTCCAAAGAAGAAGGCATATTCATCATCACTCGCTTACTAGGTGCCTTTCCAGAAAGACACGGGCAGCGAGCAGTGGTCCCATCGAACCCCAGTAATCCCAAACGAGTCTTCAAAGTGCAGACAACATGGTTCCTACCTTCAGGAATCAAGTCTGACTAACTGGTTCTCCTTAATGCCCTCATTAATATTGCCTTACACTCCGACAGCACGTCAAATCCAAAAGAACCCATGCCTACACTTCCTTGTAAATGATCTCTATTTTGATATAAGTTATCATAGTTGTTGCTTTTCCCTGTTTATTATCTTTTGTGTTAATTTCAGTATTCCTAGTTGTTCTTAGGGTTTATTGTATTTTTTCTCTTAAATAAATTATTTTATTGAAGTTGGTTATTATTACTACCAAGTTACTGTTGTTTACTGCTGTATAAGATTCCTTTTTTTTAATATTACTTCTGCCTATTAAAATGGCTCTTGAGTAATACTGGTATTTAGTATTACTACTGTTAAATATTACTGCTGTTCAGTATTGCTGCTAAGTATTTCTGATGATAAGCATTACTGATGTTTAGTACTCTTAATGTTTATTAATACAAAGTGGGAGTTGTCACAGTTGCTCTTTGCTGATGACACTGTGCATCTGGTAGATTCTGAAGAGAAGTTGCAGAGGTTGGTGGATGAGTTTGGAAGGGTATGTAAAAGGAAATATAGGAAAGTGAATATAGGAAAGAGTAAGGTGATGAGGTTAAAAAATTAGGTAACGAGAGATTTAATATCAGATTGGAGAAAGAGAGTATGGAAGAGGTGAATGTTTTCAGATATTTGGGAGTTGGCGTGTCTGCAGATGGGTCTATAAAAGATGAGGTGAGTCATAGAACTGACTAGGGGAAAAAGGTGAGAAGTGCAGTGAGGAGTCCGTGGAGACAAAGAACTTTATCCATGGAAGCAAAGAGGGGAATGTATGAGAATATAGTCATACCAACACTCTTATATGGGTGTGAAGCATGGGTGGTGAATGTTATAACAAGAAGGCTGGAGGCAGTGAAGATGTCATGTCTGAGGGCAATGTGTAGCGTGAATATAATGAAGAGAATCCGTAGTTTGGAGATTAGGAGGAGGGGGGATTACCAAAACTATTATCCAGAGGGCTGAGGAGGGATTATTGAGGTGGTTCGGACATGTATAGACAATGGAACGAAATAGAATGACTTCGAGAGTGTATAAATCTGTAGTGGAGGGAAGGCGGGGTAAGGATCGGCCTAGAAAAAGTTGGAGGGAGGGGGTAAAGGAGGTTTTGTGTGTGAGGGGCTTGGACTTCCAACAAGCATGCGTGAGCGTGTTAGATAGGAGCGAATGGAGACAAATGGGTTTTAGGACTTGACGTGCTGTTGGAGTGTGAGCAAAGTAACATAAGAACATAAGAAAGGAGGAACACTGCAGCAGGCCTGTTGGCCCATACATGTATGAAGGGATTCAGGGAAACCGGCTGGCTGGACTCGAGTCCTGGAGATGGAAAGTACAGTGCCTGCACTCTGAAGGAGGTGTGTTAATGTTGCAGTTTTATAACTGTAGTGTACGCATGTCTCTGCCAAGACAGTGATGGAGTGAATGATAGAAGTTTTTTTTTCTTCGGTCCACCCTACCTTGGTGGGAAACAGCCGATGTGTTAATAACAAAAAATAATAATAATGTTAAGTGTTATTGATGCTGAGTATTACTGATATTTTTACAATGTCATTAATAATGTCAGCTGTTTTTACTGTGTTATTTCTGTTATTGCTATTGATTTCAAATTGGCCTCAAATCTTATGCCGGACGCTGCATACATAAAGGTGAAGGAAGCTGGGCCTATGGGATACCTGGAGTATACCTGGAGAGGTTTCAGGGATCAACGCCTCCGCGACCCCGTCTGGGATTCCTCTCACTGTTCATGGAGGTATATAGGGCTCGGCTTATGAGCTACGGGGTTACCTTTCACGTATTGCGCAGCGAACGATACTCGTCAAGTATTTTTTTGTCCACTGTTAGTATCAATTTCCGGGACTCGTCAATGTTGCCTGAATCCCAGAACGAATCGGCTTGTTTAATGACTCATTTGTTTAATTACCAATTAATACAAAAATATATAAACAAAACATGGACTTGTGCCGCCGTACGCTAACGACCCGAATGGGTTGTTTGCTCACTAATTAAATGTAAGTGTTTGTTTAATACGAGAGAGCCAGTGGTGGAGTGAGTCACGGTACATGACACGTCATAGATTTTTGTACTGAGAGATAGATACATAGATAGATAGATAGATAGATAGATAGATAGATAGATAGATAGAGAGAGAGAGAGAGAGAGAGAGAGAGAGAGAGAGAGAGGGAGGAATATTGCTCTCAAGGAAGATCTCTAAAAGTAGTTATCAATGTGATAGAGTCGACAAGACACTCAATTGGTACCAGTAGTCCACAGGAAAATATATTTGGGCCATTATGTAACGTCTACGTTTTTTGACATTCTTCACCTCGTCCCAGGAACCCTACCTGTCAGCTATGTGGAGCCAAGTGAGGTACCTCGAGAGTATTGACCTTGTATATGTCAGCAATGCCACTCACATCTCTCCAGTGTTGAAGGCTTTACTCTTCTTATGAACAAAGTCCGGAACATGTGCCCACAACTGGCTCAAATTTTATGCTGCTCTCTATTTACATGTACCATGATATTAACATCAAATAAACAATTATGCTACGGAAGGCTTTTGAATGAAATGAGGTAGATAAGAGCTCTTAGCCTATAAATATAGGTAGGAACTCTTAATCCAACCCTGTAAAAATTATTTTATAAACAGAGTAAGAGAGAGAGAGAGAGAGAGAGAGAGAGAGAGAGAGAGAGAGTCCCTCATAACCTACACACATCGTGACCCTCAACTCAAAGATGAAAACAAAGAGTATCATAGAAGAAGTTGAAGTCTCCTACAGTACAACATTCCTCCCTCTAGCTTACTCTCCCTACTATTCTTCCATCTCCATCTCCTCTCATTCTTCCATCACTCGTCTGCGCCTTCTCTCACTCCACCATCAACACCCTTCTCTCATTCTCAGCCTTCTAAACATTTACATTCCCCATCACCTCCCTCCCCTTTCATTTCTCCATCACCTCCTCCCTCTCCTTCATGTTGACTCTGCTGCAAGGACTCCGGACTCCGGGAAGGAGAGGAACGGGGTAGGGGAGAAGAGATGGGACCGAGGGGGCAGGGAGGAGAAAGGAGATCCTTGGGGAAGGGGAGGAGAAGTGGGATCCTTGGAGATTGGGAGGGCCCCAGGGATCCTTGAGGAAGGGGAAGGGGGGATTGAAGGATAAGTGACGTCATCGGAGGCGACCAATCAGGAGAGAGGATGGCCGCCATGACACTTACCTATCGACGAATAGGAGCCGTCAGGACTCGCCCCTACGACGGAGGTGAAGTGAACATTTTATTCAATGTGTGTGTGTGTGTGTGTGTGTGTGTGTGTGTGTGTGTGTGTGTGTGTGTGTGTGTGTGTGTGTGTGTGTGTGTGTGTGAGTGTGTGTGTGTGTGGTGTGTGTGTATGTGTGTGTGTATGTGTGTGTGTGTGTGCACGTGCGTGCGTGTGTGCGTATACATTCGTTCACATGGAACATTCTGCATGCCATGGTTTACAGGTTCGTTCGCTCGCATTTATTGTTTTAATTACACAAATGCTCTTACATACACATATGTCTACATACGTTTATTTGCACATGTTCCAGTATACACGTGTGCGTCTCTCCCGAATAATTTGTGCTCGCACGTTTCTCTTCATTTCTCTCTAAATATGATTTTAGTTCGGCAGTATTGGCAAAGATTAAAAGGTGCATACATCTTTAATACAAAATATTAATGAGAAACGGTTTAAACAAAGTGGGTCGTTGTTGCCATTATTGATATTATTGTTGTCGTAATAAAGCCTTGCGTCACACTGACGTCACACGCATTCTAAAATAGTAATGTCACAGTCACCTTCTTAGATGTCTCATGCTTCAGGAATACACACAAGTAAAACTTGTGATTTTGCCTTAAATAACAACGTTCTTCTTGCCGAATAAGGCAAGCTAAAATTTGTGTATGCAATAATTTCGCAAAAATCATTCTGAACCTAACGAAAAAGAATATATTTTGTGTTCATTAAAACTTATCTAAAATACTAGATTTAGTTGGATTAGGCTAAATTAAACTTTGCTAGTTTTAATAGGGTTAGGTAAGTTTTCTATGGTTATTTTGGTACAAAATTATTAATTTCTACATTAACATAAACGAAAAAGTATATCTTTAAACGTGTAAGAGAAAATTATAGAAAGGATTTAATTTTAATCGAGTTCTTGCTAATTGACTAATTTTACCTATTCCGCACGACATATATATATATATATATATATATATATATATATATATATATATATATATATATATATATATATATATATATATATATATATATATTAACACGTTGGTCGTCTCCCACCGAAGCAGGGTGGCCCAAAAAGAAAATCCCCCAAAAAGAATATACTTTCATCCTCATTCAACACTTTCACCTCACTCATACATAATCACTGTCTTTGCAGAGGTGCTCAGATACGACAGTTCAGAAGTCCCTCCAAACTGCCAACATCCCAAACCCCTCCTTTAAAGTGTAGGCATTGTACTTCCCATTTCCAGGACTCAAGTCTGGCTAATCGGTTTCCCTGAATCCCTTCACAAAATATTACCCTGCTCACACTCCAACAGCTCGTCAGGTCTCAAAAACCATTCGTCTCCATTCACTCCTATCTAACACGCTCACACATGCCTGCTGGAAGTCCAAGCCCCTCGCCCACAAAATCTCCTTTCCTAGGACGACCCCTGCCCCGTCTTCCTTCCCCAACAGATCTACACGCTCTCCAAATCATTCTACTTTGAGACATTCTCTCTAAATTACGAAACCTCAATAACCCTTTTTCAGCCCTCTGACTAACAGTTTTAGTAACTCCACACCTCCTAATTTCCACACTCCGAATTCTCTGCATAATATTTACACCACACATTGCCCTTAGGACATCTCCACTGCCTCCAGCCGCCTCCTCGCTGCAGCATTTGCAACCCAAGCTTCACTCCCATATATGAGTGTTGGTACCACTATACTTTCGTACATTAGGAATGAGAAGAATAACCTGTATATGTATATTTCAAATACCTTATCCTGCTGGCAAAGGTGGGCCGCGTGCTCACGATACGAGACGCATTTCATATTACGATCTAAAGATGAAAAGCTGGTTGCTCTGGGGCCCTTGGTTTCCCTGACAAGTTTGTCTTAGGTGACAAACTTGTCACAAATCTGAGTGCACCTTACCCCATTCTCCTGAGGTCTCAGATGTTATTAGATCGAAGTTATAACATGGTGCCAGGATTCTGTATAATTTTCTAAAACTGCCTGATATTGGGAGCACTACCCCTTCCAGCTTCTGTGTATCACTGGTAGGTATCGGTCATTGTAGACACACAAATATAATCTCATGCAGTCTGCCTACCGTCTTTCCAGGATAGCATGGTGACTCCATCCGGGTACTTCTGGCTGTCGTCGGAGCTGGTTAGCTGAGGATCCCTTTCTGATGGGCTCTGGCGAGACTTTGCTTGACGATATCGTTGACTTTTTAATATCTGGCATACATCTGACGTATTCAGAGATCATAGTGCCCCAATTGGTCTGCCGACTCACCTGTGTAGATACATTTGTATTCAGTGAATATAGAGGAGGTTAGGCGAAAAGCTACACCAATGTAAGTGGCCTGACGGTCGACGCGAGTGCCCAGGGAGGAACTGGGGACGATCAAGAGGAAATTCCCTGCAGGTGGTGTCTTCGCCGCTACGTTTGGACGATTTTCTCAACAATGGGGTTGTCTCAATGATGCAGCCCCATTGTGATCTTTGGGAGTCTTTGTTGTCCTTGCGAGGAGATGGTCTGCTTGAAGAGTCTCCCAGAATATCCCACTGCCCTGCTGCTTCGATAAACTTTGGATCGTAATCTCCAACACCTCTCAAGCGTTCTGGGACTATCTCCTTTACTAGTTCGCTTGATGCAATACACAAGAATGAAAATGCTGGTAATGCTGACTTTGTTTCCTTGCAAACTATTATTTTCCCTTAGTCTCAGACGAAATGTTCCTTGAACCCATTGGTGATCCTCCAGTGACAGATTTAGTACTTGCCCGAATATTGAGTTCAGTAGTTTGACGTATTTACTCAAGTTTTGGCTGTCGAATGAAGGTGCAGTTCTCAAGGAACAGGTCGCCGACGGGTGTTCATAGGTTAGAACCTATTGATAAATTCAAGAAATAGGTTAGCCTGGGCAGGTTAGGCACCTTGTGAGAAGATACAAAGCATCTTGGCCTCCAAATCCTCTAGCCTCTTCATGTCATTCAGTTTGGCATTAAGGACTCTGTTGATAGCGTTACTGAACCGAACCGCAACTCCCGGTGGGTTGCTCTTGGTTAGGGGGCTTTTAGTTGAGGCTTCTGGTAAGATTGCTCTAACAGCAGCAATTATTTGCTCGTTGTTCGTGATGATTTCACACATTGCTTCTCCCAGTGGCGTCACTTCTCGAAGGTGAGTTACAAGGGAATCCTCTGTACCTGCCACACTACTGTCATCCAGGTATTAGATGTTATTAGATGCTACATATATGTAATAGCGCGTGCGCGTGCACACACACACACACACACACGCACACACAAAATAAACACTAAACAGACAGACGCACACAGTTTATAAATATACAAACAGTAACCTGCTCGGCGATGTAGATCAACATTTTCCCCCACGGATGGTTTAATCCAGCTACCAAGGTGGCCGTAAATACCCACCACACATGACATACAGCACACACCTTGTTTAACACTCCCTCCAGGGTGTATATCTGCCCGCTACACCAGCAGTATGTACATTTAAGGCGATGCTGCAATTGGAATATATATGTCGTGATGAATAGGTAAAACTTGCGATTTTGGCTTAAATAGCAACGTTCTTCTTGCCGAATAAGGCAAGCGAAATTTTGTGTATGTAATAATTTTGAAAAAATCATTCTGAACCTAACGGAAAATTATATTTCATTGTGTTTATTTTTTAAATTATTGTAAATTTATCTAAAATATATTTAGTTGGATTAGGCTAAATTAAATTACGCTTGTTAGGTAAGTTAGGTTTTTGTGGTGCAAAATTATTAAATTACAAATTAACATAAATAAAAAAATATGTATCTTTAAACGTATAAGAGAAAATTTTAGAAAGGACTTAATTTTAAAGTAGTTCTTGCTAATTGACCAGTTATATATATATATATATATATATATATATATATATATATATATATATATATATATATATATATATATATATATATATATATATATATATATATATATATATATATATATAAGGTCCTGCCTTGTATGGGACAGTAGGCCTGCTGCAGTGTTGTTCCATTCTTATTTTCTTATATTACCTACGTTGGTCATGTCCCACAGAAGTACTGTGACTCAAAGAAACATTTTTTTATTACAATAACTGAGTGAACTGTGTTATTCACATCATGTCAGTCTGTCTGTCTGTCTCTCTCTCTCTCTCTCTCTCTCTCTCTCTCTCTCTCTCTCTCTCTCTCTCTCTCTCTCTCTCCCTGTTCCCCTCTCTTAACTTTTTACCTTTCTCCCTCGCCCTGTTCCATTTCCTACACCGTCGGCTGCCTTTTTTCTCCCCGCCAAATCTTATTTTTTCCCTGGCAAATTTCAACTTACAAACGAGTTAACTTTCTGGTGTTATGAAGTTACAAACAAGTTGACTATCTGGTGTTTCAAATCACAAACAAGTTGACTTTCTTGTGTTTCAAATTACAAACAAGTTGACTATCTGGTGTTTCAAATCACAAACAAGTTGACTTTCTTGTGTTTCAAATTACAAACAAGTTGACTTTCTTGTGTTTCAAATTACAAACAAGTTGACTATCTGGTGTTTCAAATTAGAAACAAAACACTTATACTGAAAACAATATTTTTACAATGGTTCGTTTGTTGAAAAAAATGTTTTCGGACAGTTCGTAAGATCAGATATTTATAGCTGGAAGTGTTCGTAAGTCAGAGGACCTGTTTTCACTTACCTCATCTGACAAATATTGAGCTGAAATAGTAGGCTCTCTAATCTCAACCTCTAAACTTTAGGTATGTGTTTGAGTGTGAATAGTACTCGAGTTAGCATAGTTACATTCTTGTCTCCTGGGTCCTAAGCACCCACCATGCGGCACGCTGGCTCAGAAATGCGACCCGCCTTCGATTTTTTAGCATGTTTTCCTTTTCCATTGTTAGATAGCATACTGATGATACCATACACTTCAGTATAAATAAAGTTCATTAATTTTCTTTTTCTTTTTTTTATTAATGGAAAATCTAAAATTGGCCTTCAGGAATCTCATCGAGTTATTCAAGAGAACTTCTATACAACATATGTCAGGCCTGTGTAGAAATGAGGTTGTCTGTGGGTTTATAACTGATTTGGTTAGTGATCCTTCTCAAATCAGAAATTCAGCCCATCCTAGTTACCTGAATTAATATATGCGTACAACTGTATCTCCAAGTGGGCAGTGTGACGTGACAGACAGTTGCAGTTGTAGGTCTCTGGTGAAGCTGGTGGCTTCCCTTTTCATATGGGCCCCAAGATATGAATGCATTCAGTACTCTCGAGTTACTGACATGAAGAGTGACAAGCCGTGTTACACCTAGACATACCCGAGTCACGTGCAATTGTCTGGTCCTATAGCGAGAGTTCCTTGATGGCGGTGAAATGTATCTAACTCGCGTCGTGAATGTGTTAACGAATAGTATTTCACTACAAAAGGCCTATGGGTAAATCGCCAGTTTCTCTCACTGGCTCTTTTTTCTGTGACTGAGGGTAATGCTCCTGCCTCCCCGTGGGGACTCAGACTGGCAGGTTGCAGTGGTGACTGTTGTGTAGGACGTGAGGTGTAGTTTACTAAGCAAAATTCTAACTCTAAACTAGCTTAAATACGTATAAGTAGTAGTGTAGCCTATGGAGGCATTGTTACTAGGCTAAGTCTTAATAATTATAAGTGAATAATGAATATGGCACCTCCATAAGCATCATCTCCCCATCCCTACTCCCCCAAGTGGGGAAAGGTTTGTAACGTCTGGAAAATTCGAACGAGATTTTCCATAAGACCAAGTATGGAACCCACACCTCAGAAAACATGATAAATTGGAGAATATCTAACAAATCTATATTTTATAGAAATAATAAAAAAATATCAAGGGATAATCCTATATAATGGTTTTCTGGTCATGTGGTCCATTGTGAAAAAATTCTGGATGTCTCTTTCTAGCCTCCACTCTGTCATCCAATTAAGTTGTCACTCTGTGCATTAGTTATATTTCTTCTGTTCTAAAGAATTAATCATGTTTTCACCCCACTGATTATTGTGTAAGAATATGGAAGCCCTGTAGCAGGCGTACTGCTCTACCCTAGGCAAGTCTTACTGGTTCATGTTAAGCAGATGCTACCAGTACACTCTAGGGAGGTCCTGATGGTCCATGCATGAGAGGTCCTTCTAGTCGATGCATAGCAGATCCTCTTGGTCTATGCAAGGAAGGTTTAATTGGTCCATGTTAGGGAGATCGTTCTCGTCCATGCAGGGCAGGTCCTGATCCAGCTCCTAGAGTGCTGGGAACCGAAAGGTTATCCCACACAAACATAGCTCCGAGAAATTATCCCACTCATATACAGCTTCTGTAATTAGTGGTACACAATACGTCGAATCTGAAGAATGCGACATATGTGTATCATAATTGCTAATCAAAATACACCAGTGATACATGTCCTATACTTCACACAACTCCCTCGCCAAGCTTGCATTTCCCTGAATCTTTTACTAAATCTAAACTGATCTTCCGGTTCAGTATTCCGCGATCATACATTGCATAAGGCCATTAATCTCTCATTTATTAAGCCGTCATCAAACTTATTACTGAGCTATTAATCTCAGAGTAATTACTCACTCGCCTTATTAAAATTGCATCTACCCTAGTTTAGCCTCATTAGTCCCTCATTCATTAATTATTGAAAATTATGATTGGCACACAGATACTAGAATTAAATATTTATTCAATTTTTTTATGTGGGGGTGGGGGTGGGTTGGGGTGATTATCCTGTGTAAATTATTTATTTACATGTTTTAATATTTATCTGTTTTTAAGTAGGGGTTGGGAGGGGGATACACATCTTCTTGGTAAATCATTTACATTTTTTTATTATTAACGAAAGAAAACCATCCAGACTGTCACACACACACACACACACACATTCTTCAGCCACAGAGTAGTCAGTAAGTGGAATAGTTTGGGAAGCGATGTATATATACATACACAAGTACGACAAAGCTTGGCGGAAAATTAGCGATCAAAAAAAAAACCTCAACTAGGTGAGTCACGAAATGTTTTTTTGTATGTTGCTATGTATCATTCAGATTAAGTGATGAAGTGTCGCAGGCTCGCTCCTCTGGTCGCAAATCGTGACACGGTCTCACGGTCCCTGTCCACTTTTGCCTATTTATTTCTCCTGCCTTTTCAGACTCGCGTACTTCCACTGATGCATTTCCACCATGTTTTTTCCCCCTCTTGTCTCGTTTTATTCACCCTCAACCATATTAAAACTTCGTTACCAAAACTCTCCCAACGAACCCGGAAGGTAGTTAAATACGACCCTGGTAGATAAATTACGATCATGGCAGTTAACTATCCTGGGAGTTAAATAACGATTATGATAGTTAAATATCACAGTAGTTAAGTAACGATCCCAGTAGTTAAATAACGATCACAGTAGTTAAGTAACGATCCCAGTAGTTAAATAACGATTCCACTGGTTAAATACCAATCCCACTAGTTAAATAACAATCCTAGCAGTAAAAATAACGATCCCAGTGGTTAATTAACGATCATAGTAGCTCAATAACGATCCAAGTAGTTAAATACGATTATAGTTATTAAATAACGATCCCAGTAGTTAAATAACGATCCAGCAGTTAAATAATGATCCTAGATAAATGATTCCATTAGTTCAATAACGATCCCAGTAGTTAAATACCGATCCAGCAGTTAAATAACGATCCTAGATAAATGATTCCATTAGTTCAATAACGAGCCCAGTAGTTAAATAACGATCCCAGTAGTTAAATAACGATCCTAGTTAAATAACTATTTTAGTAGTTAAACAACGATCCTAGTAGTTAATGATCCTAGTGGTTCAGTAACGAGCAGGTAGTTTACTGCGGAGATTAATAACGGCCAAGGTAGTTAACCAATGAGCCAGCGATTTTGAAAACGAAGGCGGCAAACATAAAATATAGGATAATGAGCCTAACGATATAATTAGTTATCATAACGAACTCGTTAATAAACATAACGATCTCGATAGATAGCATAACGATTCCGGTAATTAGCATACAGTTTTCGGGAATTAACATAACCAACACTGTAGTTAGCTGTTGGTAGCCAACATAATGAACTACGCAGTTAACGAACCCTGTAGGTAACCAACAATTACCCTGTAAATAAATTAACCCTAGCTGATTAAGTAACGAACACTAGTAGATAAATTAACGAACACTAGTAGATAAATTAACGAAGCGTAATAGATAACTTAGCAGATAAATTAACAGAACTTAACATATAAATTAACGAGCATAGTAGATAAATTAACGAACCTAGCGGATAAATTAACAAGCCTAGTAAAGATATTAACGAACCTTGCAGATGAACCTAACGACCCGATAATCATCCTAACGAACAGATGTTTACCCTAACGATCCCGGTAGTTAACCTGACAAGCTAACGAATCCTGTACGTAACTTAATGAACCCAGTATTGAACATAACGAGCCCTCTGGTTAACTAACAAACTCAGTAGTTAACGCAATAAGCCTCACTAATTGCATCGAGCCCCGTATTAACACTAATTATGATACTCCAATTAACCTAGCAATTAACTAAATTAGGATAAACCGATTATTTAACAGCGACCCTAATTTTAAGTAATGAGCGTGTTAGCTAATCAAAGATCTTACTCGTTAATCGTCGATCATGCACGAATATGTTATCAAACGAACCAGTAAGAAACTAATAAGTTAGTTACCCATCAAACCTGTTAGTTAAACAGCTAATTTGATAAATAAACAACGAACTTGTTAGTTAATCAACAAAACTAATACTTATTAACGCATATTAAAAGTTAACTTCAGGAACTGGGTAATTAAGGAAAGAAAAAAATAACTACCGAACCCGGAAGTTAACCATCGAATCCGGAAGTTAACCAAAGATCCCAGAGGTTAACCAACTATCTCGGAAGTTAATAAGTGATGTCAAAAGTTAACCTTTGGTCCCGGAAGCTAGCCAACGATCCCGGAAGTTAACCACAGAACTTATTAAACAATGAACATCAATCCACATCACCAGCACATCACAAATCATATCACTTCGCATCACCAACACTCCATCAACACATCACAATAAATCATATCAGCACATCAACATTACATTAACATATGTATAAATGCATCACAGCACATCACACGCATAAACATATTACAGCACATCAACACACCACCAACACATCACGAACACATCAACACATCAATGCATAAGCACATAACCAAAACCTTAACACATAACACATCAATATGCCATCAAGAAATCAATAACACATCAACATATCACCAGCAATGTACCAGTACATCAACACATCACAAACAGTAAGCAAACACATCACCACACCATGATAAGCATATCAAAAATACACCAGCACACCAACACATCAACACATCCCCAACATCACAAACAGACCAGCACATCAACACAACCGACACATCACAACACATCAGCACATTGCCACACAACCAGTCGCCAACACATGAATAACACAGTTCTAACACATCACAAAGAACATAAACACATCACTAAGGTATCACAAAAACAACGTTAACAACATTTCCAAGACAACAGAAAATCACTAACACATCATCAGCAGCACATCACTAATGCATTAACACATCACCAACGCATCACTAAATCTTCAACACATCAATATCACATCAACACATCACAAACACACGACAAAAAAAACACATTAACCTGTCACCAAAACATTAGCAGCACATCATTAACACATCACCAACACAGAACGTCATCACATCACTAACAGATCATTAACACATCACCAAAACCTCTCCATCAACCTATTTCCAACATCACCACTAATATATTACCAACACATCACGAACACAGCTACACCAATACATCCCTAACACATCAAAATATCACCATCAACACATCATTAAGGCATTAACAGATCATAAAGACATCACGAACTCACCAACACGCCACCACTAATACATCACATCACTGTCACCATCTACACATCATTTTCACCAACCCATCATTAACTCATTAACACATCACCTACACATCATAAACAAACATCAGCACATTACCAACAAATCAACTCATCAAAATACCGGCAAAAATATAACACATGAAAAAGACCACACTGACGCATCCCAGCACATCAACAGCACATCAACACAAAAATACATCACTAGCATATTACAAATAGCGCAAACACATCACCAACTCACAACCAAAACATCACTAATACATTACCAACACATCCCCAACAACACACCACCATCCCACTTACACATCAACAACACATCACCAACACAGCAGCAAGATATCACTAATACATCGCAGTCACATCACTAACACATCGCAGTCACATCACTAAAATATCAACACGTTACCAACACAACAACATCCCATTAACAATACATCAACACATCACCAACGCATCACTAACACATCACATCACCATCACATCACCAACACACCTCCATCAACAAGGAGTTTATCAAAGGGACTGAAGGACTCTTCAGCTAAGAAAGATGAGAGGGAGTAGAATTCTACAGGAGAGGCAGGAAGGTGGAGGAGAGGCAGGAGTAAGGAGGAGAGGCGAGAGGGAGGAGGAGAGGCAAGAGGAAAGAGAGGAAAGAGGAAGAGAGGCAGGGAGGAGGAGGTGGGGCAGGAGGGAGGTAGAGAGGCAGGAAGGAGGATGAGAGGCAGGAAGGAGGATGAGAGGCAGGAAGGAGGAGAGGCAGGAGTAAGAGAGGCAGGAAAGGGGAGGAGAGGCAGGAGTAAGGAGGAAAGACACGAGGAAGGAGGAGAGGCAGGAGTAAGGAAGAGAGGGAGGAGAGAGGAGAAGAAGCAGGAGGGAAGAAGAGAAGTAGAAGTAAGGAGGAGAGGCAGAAGGAGGAGGAGAGACAGGAGTAGAGTGAGGGAGAGGAAGAAGCAGGGAGGAGAAGGGAAGAGAGTAGAGGGTAAAGGCGGAACAAGAAGAGGTGAAGGAGGGAAGAAGAGAGGGTGAAGGAGTGGTGAAGGAGGGAGAGAAGACGAAGGGGTCATGAAGAAGTAGCGTGAAGGAGTTTGGAGGACGTAAATAGACGGAGTGACAGAGGATACGTCTGTACTAGAGCGCGCGCGTGCGCCCATTGACACGTTAAAATATGCCTGCGCCACGTCCTAACACAGGACAGTGTCAGTTTCAGCAGCGTTGACTGGGATGAGCAATTAAGTTTGTGAACGATGCTGCTGCTGTTATCATAGCTGACAGCCTTAGCACACTACGACAGCAAAAAAAACTCGTTTTAAACAAGCTGAAATATATTAAAAGAGATAAAAATTTATGTGCGCCTATGGAATACATCGTCGATTCTCATATTTACATGCAGATTGCTCTTAGACTATGAAAGATGAAAAAATAATGCCGAAAACTTCGCTGAAACGTTTGGTTTTGTTCCCGACAATGCATTAAAGACGAAGATAAATTGTAAAGGTTGCGGAGAAGGGTAGGGCAACTATTTTTTGGCTTATTTCGTGCATTTCTGAACCAGCTTGGGTCATTCCACGGAAGGAGTGGTGGAGGCACGATACTCCGATCTATACCAGTGGTCCCCAAACTATCTCCGAGAGGTTAAAAAAGCTTGTATCATAATTAAAGAGCAGACCTTGTGAAGAAACATATAAGAACATTAGAAAGAACGATGCAGCAGGTCTACTGGCCCATTCTAGGCAGGTCCAAGTCACACCCGCTTAAGAAGGAAGGAGCACTGCTACAGACTTACTGGCTCAAGCTAGGCAGACCCACCCAAACCTTGACATACTGAACAGGTTTGGTAGCCTTATACAAAAAAAACTATTTAAGTGGCAGCCTGATTCCGTACAAAATTAGGCATGAGGTGCAACGCTAATTATTTTCTTTACGTGGTTATATATTATTGAAAGAGACTAATCACTGTAGCAGTAAATGCAAAAAATAATAAATCACTTGAAGAACTCGTTGTACTAGCTTACCATGGATCTCCCAAACAGTTATGTTGGTGGAAACATTACTAGTAGTAGCGGTAGTATTAATTGAAGTATTAATAATAATAGTACTAATACTTGTGGCAGTTGTAGTAATTTATGTACCATCACTGCCTTTACCTTGAATATATTCACGATAGTTTACCACTTGTACCAGCTGGGCGTTTGACTGGCGTGAGTGAAGAGTGGAGACAGAGCCTATTTTGAACAGAGCTTCGGGTAACTAAACAAGTACTAGGTTTTTCTCAGCAAATAGCTTTGATATTGGCCTTTTGGTCTACAACTGTCGGATTATTCTGTATATTTACACTGTGATATGCGGGATAGATGTACAGGTACAGGTTTGTATGGTTCATTATGGTGCACCATACACGTACATATTTGCAGTTTTCAACTGTAGTTACGGCGCCTCTCTGGCAAGACGGTGATGGAGAGAGTGATGGTGAAGGTGTTTCTTCTTTTTTTGGGGCCACCCTGCCTCGGTGGGAGGCGGCCGGTGTGTTAAATTATATATATATATATATATATATATATATATATATATATATATATATATATATATATATATATATATAATGTATATGCAAAACAACCACTGTGAAAGAATAGAGAAACTCCAAGCGCTTTCGTGACTACACACATTATCAAGGAACAATGAAAGTAGAGCATCAAAGGAAGGTATATAAAGGGTCTAGCCCACACCTCACTATCAGATCCCACAACAAAGGAACACCTGACACGCGACTCATAAGAAAGGGAACACTGCAGCAGGCCCGCCGGCCCAACTAGACAGGTCCTTCACACAACCCACCAACAAACTATTCTACCCAAGAAATAAGAATTTTAAAAATTATTATTTGTCCAATGTATTATTAAATTATTCCCAAATTCTATTAATTATAAATGGATCTAATTTGGAACAAGGCTGTTTGACACAATCCTCCCTAATAGAGCTAAATGGTTCAGATATGTTGATATTTTGTGTCTTATGCCCAAAAATGTAGATATACACCATTTCCTTGGCAAATTAAATAGCTTAGCCAATTCTACAAACTTTACTGTTGAGTGTGAAGAAAATAACTCATTGCCTTTTCTAGATGTTTTAATTATTAAGGGTAATAATGAATTCAAATTTAAAATTTACAGAAAACTTACAAATAACTGTTCCTATGTCCACTATTATTCTTTGCATCAAGATAGAATTAAACTGTCTGTTTTCTCATCACTGTTTTTGAGAGCTTCACGAATTTGTAGTCCAGAGTTCATAGATGAGGAAATATCCAAAATTTATGAAATAGGTAATGATTTGAAATACCCAAGAAACGTAATTGATAAATCTTTTCAAGTTGCTAGAAATACTTTTTACAATCCAAAAAGGGACAACCAGCTTTATTCAACTAAAAATATGTTGGTTCTCCCTTACCATGAAAACTTGGTTGATATGCCTTCTCTTCTTAAGACTTTTAATATTAAAGTTGTATTCAAAAATCTTGATACAGTAAAAAAACTTTTGATAAAGAATTCCCCCCAAAATGCTGATGGATGTGTCTATAAGATTCCTTGTAAAATTTGCGATAAAGTTTATTACGGTCAAAATGGTAAAAATCTCGAACTAAGATTAAAACAACATAAATATAGCATTAGAACTGGACAAGATTCCAATGCTCTATTTATTCATGTGAGAGATTTTAACTATCCAATTGATTTTCAAAAATTTGAGAAAGTTGTATCAAGCAAGTCCATGGTCGACAGGAATATAATTGAATCTTGTTTCATAAAAAGCAGTTTTGACAATAATATGAATTATTTCCTTTGGTTTATATAAATTAGATCTATTTATAATAGAATTTGGGAAGAATTTAATAATACATTGGACTAATAATAATTTTTAAAATTCTTATTTCTTGGGTAGAATAGTTTGTTGGTGGGTTGTGTGAAGGACCTGTCTAGTTGGGCCGGCGAGCCTGCTGCAGTGTTCCCTTTCTTATGAGTCGCGTGTCAGGTGTTCCTTTGTTGTGGGATCTGATAGTGAGGTGTGGGCTAGACCCTTTATATACCTTCCTTTGATGCTCTACTTTCATTGTTCCTTGATAATGTGAGTAGTCACGAAAGCGCTTGGAATTTCTCTATTCATTCACAGTGGTTGTTTTGCATATTCTGAAATCACCTGTTTACTGTGATCTTATTGCATATACATGCATATACAAGTCGGTCGTCTCCCACCGAGGCATGGTGACCCAAAAAGAAAGAAAATCCCCGAAAAGAAAATACTTTCATCATTCAACTCTTTCACCTCACTCACACATAATCGCTGTTTTGGCAGAGGTGCTCAGAACACAACAGCTTAGAAGCATATACGTATAAAGATACACAACATATCCCTCCAAACTGTCAATATTCCGAACCAACCCTTTAGAGTGCAGGCATTGTATTTCCCACTTCCAGGACTCAAGTCCGGTTATATAAAAATAACCGGTTTCCCTGAATCCCTTCACTAAATATTACCCTGCTCACACTCCAACAGATCGTCAGGTCCCAAATACCATTCGCCTCCATTCACTCCTATCGAACACGCTCATGCACGCCTACTGGAAGTCCAAGCCCCTCGCCCACAAAACCTCCCTTACCCCTTCCTTCCAACCTTTTCGAGGACGACCCCTGCCCCACCTTCCTTCCCCTACAGATTTATAAGCTCTAAATGACCAAACCACCTCAACAACCGCTCCTCAGCCCTCTGACTAATACTTTTATTAACTCCACACCTTCTCCTAATTTCCACACTCCGAATTTTCTGCATAATATTTACACCACACATTGCCCTTAGACAGGACATCTCCACTGCCTCCAACCGCCTCCTCGCTGCAGCATTTACAACCCAAGCTTCATACCAATATAAGAGTGTTGGTACCACTATACTTTCATACATTCCCTTCTTTGCTTCCATAGATAACGTTTTTTGTCTCCACATATACCTCAACGCACCACTCACCTTTTTTCTCTATATATATATATATATATATATATATATATATATATATATATATATATATATATATATATATATATATATATATTAGCTCCGAGGCAACCACACTATCGTATGTCCTCGCAACATGAAGCAAGCCTAGTTCGCTAGGCGTATGTTGTTTGAAGGAGTATATGGTCCAGTGGTTTAGAGCCTCGTGAATTTTCGCTCTCTTCCCACGAGGCGGGCTAAAACAACACGGGTTTGATCCTCCGGCTAGCTGCAGTTTGTTATTAAGTACCACTTGTTCGCAGTTACAATAATATATAATATATATATATATATATATATATATATATATATATATATATATATATATATATATATATATTTATATATATATATATATATATATATATATATATATATATATATATATATATATATATATATATATATATATATATATGTATACGAATCGGTGAGTTTTGGCCTAAAAACACAAGGGTTATTTCTGCAGATTAAGCAGAGAAAATCATGCAATAAATCTGCGAAAATTAGCCTGAACATAAAGAAAAAAATACCATTGATTTTAATTAATATTAAATACATTTAAACTGAACTCTGACATATTTAGCAGAATTAAAGTGAACTACTTTTGGTTAGGTTAGGTGAGATTTCTAAGATAGGTTTGATTTGCAAAACTATATTTTTTATGCCATTTTGATTGAAAAAATATCTATTAATCCATAAAAGAAATATTTGAGACAGTTCGGCCTAATCGACCAATTCGGCTTATTAGGCACGACATACACACATACATCATTATTATGCTAGGTTATTAATATTCCACAACATTATATTAAATTTGTTTTATCTAATTTATATTATTTATTGTACCACTTTATGTAGCATTATTTTTTAATTACTCATATGCATCTTTAATTTTCATTACTGATGTTTTAGTGATGATTTTTTTAATAGGACACTGGCATATTCTTACCCTGTGATTTGCAAGGAACACTGGTTATAGGGACCAGTTATCTATTGCGTTATCTTCTTGTACTATTAAAATAATGACTTTTTATGTCATGTATATTTTATGAGCATTGGTATAACTACCCTGAGTTTTGATCCGGAGGTTGACACGAAGATCCAGCGGGATTTACCGTGTTATTATTATTGACTTTAATTATCTGATTATCTAATAATCAGTGGCAGACCACTGCTCCTCTCTACACCATGTCTGCTAAATTAAAAGAATAGTCCAAGAAGAGAGAGGGGGGGGGGAGGTTATGTTGCATCCACGTGTTCCCTTCCTCAGTATATCTCCAATCAATACCCCAAACAGAGGAGAAAGGAACTTATGACGTTTCGATTCGAATTGGATCATTAGCTAGTCACACACTGTGTGTAGCTACTTAATGGTCCAAGTCGGAGCGAAACGTCGTCATATGTTTCTTTCTCAATGTGCGGGTTATTCGTGTATTACACCTATTATAAACGCAACGTTAACCTTTAAGTACACTATATATGAATTTTCATATATATGCCTATATTTCACATACAGTATGTGTGCATGTATGTCCATGAATACTTCGTCTGAACATGTAATAGTAATCCTGCATACCTGTGTTTCCCTTTATCACAACACTCACCCTTTGTCAACCCATTCAACTTGTCAATGTCTGTAATGTATTATTTACGAGCAGCGCTAAACCCCTGTGGGTCATTTAGCACAAGGAGTTGAGAAGGCTCAGTCCTTCATCCTTCAATCGCAGCCCTGTCTCTCATCAGTCAAGCTGTTGGTCATATTACACCAAATAATTAGACACTTGTCAATATATATATATATATATATATATATATATATATATATATATATATATATATATATATATATATATATATATATATATATATATATATATATATATATATATATATATATATATATATATATATATATATATATATGTCGTGCCGAAGATGTAAAACTTGCTATCTTGGCTTAAATAGCAGCCCTCATCTTGCCATATAAGACAAGCGAAAAATTGTGTATGTAATAATTTCGCCAAAATCATTCTGAACCTAACGAAAAAAAATATTTTTCGTTGTGTTTGTTTAGTATTAAATTATTGTAAACGTATCTAAAATATATTTTGTTGGATTTGGCTAAAATAAATTGCGCTTGTTATAATTAGGTTAGGTAAGTTTTCTAAGATTCTTTTGGTGCAAAATTATAAATTTTTTTCATCAATATTAGTGAAAAAATTATATCTTTTAACGCATAAGAGAAAATTTTAGAAAGGACTTAATTTTAAACGAGTTCATGCTAATTGACCAGTTTTACATATTCGGCACGACATTATATATATATATATATATATATATATATATATATATATATATATATATATAATATATATATATATATATATATATATATATATATATATATATATATAATGCAAATATCGCAAACCAAGCGATACAGGATGCAAAAACAACCACGGGGGGAGTAGAATGATAGCTCTAGGCCTTTCGTGTTGCAATCAACACATCATCAGGGGCTTACACAATTGCAGAAAAGAGGAGGATGTCTAAGCAAGTACGTTCCCATAGGACTTCTTCTCCTTGTGAACCTGGAAGAACCAGCATAGAAAGAAATGTTTGATCCTGGAAGAACCAACACTGGAAAAATTTTGAGCTTGGAAATAAAACTGTTAACTGTTCTGTGTAAAAAAAAAAGCACGTTTAGGCCAGGGAGAATCCACATGGAAGAAACGTTTCAGCCTGGAAGAGTCAGCATTGTAGAAACGTTTTAGCGTTGATGAAAAACGCAAGTAAACAAAGAGAGGCAGGGGAAGAAAGTAGTGTAATCAGAGAAAGGGAAAGTGAGTGAATAAACTCTTTACATCAAGGACATAACTGACAGCTCTTGAAGAGGCCAAGAATTTTGACGTCATGTTCAAAGGAAGAAAGAATAGGAAGGGAGGGGGATTGAGGAAGGAGGAATGGGATAGGCAAGGAGAGTATAGAGTAAACAGGAAAGAAGGGGAAAAGAGAGTGGAGAGTTGTTCAGATTCCTTGGATCGAGAGCCCTTTGAAGGAAAGGAAGAGAGGAAAGGACAGAAGGATGAAGGTTGACAGGAAATGAAGGAAAGCTTGAAGGAGGGCGGGGGAAATAAACGTAGGAAGAGACGAGGATTATAAGGGGGGTGAGCAAAGTAGTGAAGTGAGTAAAGGGAAGAGAAGTAAAAGTGAGCGAGGATGAAGAGAGAAGAAGAGGAAATGAGGGAGGAAGAGAAAAGTACAAGAGGATGAGGTGGAAATGAGGGAGAGAATTAGGGAGGAAGAGGAAAGAGGCGAGTAAGTAAGGAGGTCCGGAGAAGTGGAGGAGGCCTCGTTTTGAACTATCCCAACTTAGTATGCAAAGTGAAGTGAGCCGGAACGTTTTAGCTAATGTGTAGGTCATGACTAACTTGGTGAAGCCTCACCTAGACTGAGGTTACGTGTGAGAGAGAGAGAGAGAGGGAGAGAGATAGAGAGAGGGATAGGGATGATATGTATAAAGCAAGTTGAAATTAAAGGAAATATGTATATGCACAAATCCTAGCACGCACGCGCGCGCACACACACACACACACACACACACACACACACACACACACACACACACACACACACACACACACACACACACGTCGGGGCCAGGAGCTAAGACTCGACCCCTGCAACCACAAATAGGTGAGTACACACACACACACGCACGCGCGCACACGCGCACACACACACACGCACGCACACGCACACACACACACACACGCGCGCGCACACACACTCACACACACACACACACACACACACACACACACACACACACACACACACACACACACACACTAAAAATGCATCTAGATGAGCTGGTTGAAGTGACCAGCTCCCGAGTTACATCTTCTCAACTTTTCTTGCAAGTGATTTGCAACTCCTTCGCCCCTTCTTGAAGGAGAAGAACGTGGAGTTTGACACGGAAGTCCACAAGCCCTCATCCTTCAGAATAAAATAACCATTCTTAGAAATAAAATAATCTATCCTAACCTATCCTAAATGCTGCTGAAATAATATATAATCTCCGAATCGGCAATAAAGAAGCTTAAATAAATAATAATAACGATTTAATCAAGAATAAAGATAGGTAAATGAATAATAATGAGCACTTAGATACCTCAAATATAAAGAAGTGGGAATTACCGTTTATGCAAATGAGGGAAGCATTCTCAAAAAGCAATATTGGTAAGTTGAAGCCTCTCTCCAGGGTGCCTCCATGATCGTTGCTCTCCCTCCCACCCTCTCTCTCTCCTTCCCTCTCTCTCTCTCCTTCCCTCTCTCTCTCTCCTTCCCTCTCTCTCTCTCTCTCCTTCCCTCTCTCTCTCTCCTTCCCTCTCTCTCTCTCCTTCCCTCTCTCTCTCTCCTTCCCTCTCTCTCTCTCCTTCCCTCTCTCTCCATCTCGCTCTCTCTTTCATAAGGTATTTTACAGGGTTAGGTTAAGATTACCTACCTTTATTTATTAGCTTAGAGGTACAGAAGTGTGCATATTAACTGGAACAGTGGTGAAGCAAGACATTTATTTGGAAAATTAATGTTCATTTGAAAAATACACGGCAATGGTACCAGAGATAACTGATCTGATAATAGATTTGACTACCCTTTGCTTTTATTAGCAATGCTATCACATTGGCGTAAAATCGACCAATGTTGAACACATTTTGGCAAGTTTTTGTCGTGGTACCAGGTCCTAATAACAGCAGCAATTACCTTTTCTACAGTTGAACAGTTCTGTTTCGCGATCCTGCGTTTGGTTGTCTATAGATTCTCAACAGGGATGAGGTCTGGAGAGTTTCCAGGCCAATTTAGAACGCTTATACCACTCTCTTCGAAGAATCTCAGCACTTTTCTGGAAGAGTGGCATGAAGCAAGATCCTGCTGAAAATGTAACTTTTCTCCATCCCTTGTTATCAAATACCCACCGCAGCCGTTTCTTCTTCATAGCAGCAGTCAATAATTGTTTCCTTACCGGATTTCTGGCAGTTCTGCCAACTTCGAGGAGCTTTCGTTGAACAGTTGAAGAATCAACATTTACACGCCCCCTCAAAGGAGGCTCCTTGACGCTGGTGATCTAGGGAATTGGATCTGTGCTCCAGTTCCATGATTTAAGCCTGAATACCTTCCACCCACCCCCACAGCGCCTGTGGGGGTGCGTGGAACATTAATCCTACGGGTTTAGCGCTCTCCCATAATTATAATTATAATAATATTTACACCAGCTGAAGCCAAATCCCTCTGTAGATCTTTACTAGCTTTCTCGGGATCCTTCATTCTATTTCATATGATGACCTTGTCATCGTGAGGTGTTATCTTACATTTTCTTCCACATTTTTCTCGATGCAGCGCTCCATAATCACTAATATCGTCGTCTTTCTTCAGAATCTAACCAACAGTTGACTTTGCTAAGCTCCAATTTTTGGCTAACTTTCTGATACTCAAATCAACATGTTTTCTAAGAGCTACAGTACTAGTATGCTTTCTAGGTGTAACATCCATCATGAAGTTCAGCAGTAATCATGATTTGAAGGGAAGAACTAAGCGAAACCACATTCACTCACGGGGCACGCTTGCAGGAATAGCCTTACAGAACAACAGCTGTTGTATCATTGACGAGAATAGCAGATTAACACCACGGCTGATTGGCTACCAGAAGTCAGTAGCAATCTCCTCTAAAAAGAAAATAACCCAAACTACATTAATTAGACCGGAGATTATGACATATTATGAGATAATCACAAATTTACTCCTCCATAGTTAATTTGCACACTGTTGTATTATCTACTGGGTTTAGATGGGTCCAGCAGCTACGGTCCGAAGGAAGGAAAGAAGAGAGGTGAGTAGGTAGAAAGCAATGAGGGAAAGGAAGAAAGGAACTAAGGTGATATATGTAGAGGCTTGTGACTACATGTTCAAGGGTGAGGTCACATGCTGAGGGGTGAAGTTACATGACGAGAGGTGAGGCTACATGAGGTATGAGGCTACATGTTGAAAGGTGGGGTACATGTTGAGAGGTCGGGGGTACATGTTGAGGGGTGGGGCTTCATGTTGAGGGGTGGGGCTTCATGTTGAGGGGTGGGGCTACACGTTGAGGGGTGGGGCTACATGTTGAGGGGTGGGGCTACATATTGAGGGGTGGGGCTACATGTTGAGGGGTGGAGCTTAATGTTGAGGGGTGGGGCTTAATGTTGAGGGGTGGGGCTTAATGTTGAGGGGTGGGGCTTAATGCTGAGGGGTGGGGCTTAATGTTGAGGGGTGGGGCTTAATGTTGAGGGGTGGGGCTACATGTTGTGGAGCGGGACTATATGTTTAGAAATTTAGTTTCCGACCCTAATGCTGAAACTTACCCAAGACACTTCAAACGATTGGGACTCCCATTTTCTTTTTATTTATTTGTTTATAATGGGCGCTGTATATACCTGTCGCTGTGTATATATATATATATATATATATATATATATATATATATATATATATATATATATATATATATATATATATATATATATATATATATATATATATATATATATATATATATATATATATATATATATATACACACACACACACAAACACTGATCTCTGGCTGAGATCACAGTGGGGTGGTAGGGGAAGTGGAATATTCAAACGGCTTCAGGAAGAAATCCACATATTCTTCCTTGAAACCTTTTTATCCACTTCTCCGAGGTTATGGGTCCCACAATTTACACCAGAGATGGACACCTCTTATTGTAAGAGCACTAAAAGACATACGCATCTCAGTCTAATACTAAAAAAAAATAGCTAGGACGGATAAAATGTATTAGGAACAACTTAAACCATATAATTATTAATCTTTATATATCATTTGCAATATAAATTTAAATATGAATATTTCAAGGTGTTTGTGGTCAGTATTGTCTAGGAATATCTACTGTGGGTGTAATGTCAGACAAGTCGGAATTACTGAGAAAGGAACTTGGAAATCTGAGTTTTTTGACAACTGAGGAGTTTCACAGGGAATGAAGAAGAAAGTAAAGTAGCGCTTAAGACTATTTTAAAGATGTTTTCCTGAAGGGGAACTTATTAAAGTTTCCCCTTGAGCGAAACGTCCATCAAAGGAAAGTTTGTTCTGTCTACTTGCTTATCACAGGCCTACAATGAACTTCATCCCTAAAAAATATTTTAGAATCTACATTTAATGTTAAAGAAAGTCAGAGATGAATTCTGCACTTACATGTTCTAAAATTTGTACAGATGGGCACGAATTAACCTTCATGGGTTGCAACCTCACCTTCTGATTGATAGTTTCATTGATAGAATTGCTCACTGGTTCCATAGTTACGTTTCCGTCTGTCCTTTTTTGGTTCGATAGTTAGTATAGGGCTGTAACTGTGCCTCTACCTGTTAAATTGTTTGTTCTCACTTTGAAATCTCTTCACTTTCCACTTGAAGTTACTGAGGTCAACTCTTCTGTGTGTCACTTTCTAGTTGAAGTTACTAAAGTTAACTCTTCCGTGTTGCTGTCCACTTGAGGTTACTAAGAAACCACTTATGTGTGTTTTCACTCTCAACTTGAAGTTACTAAGCTCAACATCTACGTGTAAATGATTGATCTTAACTGATTACTATTGTATTGCTTTGATAAAAGTTATATGAAGAAATAACTTTAATAATTTTCAATTAGCAACTGATGGTTTGACCTTTCAAAATGTGCTTTAAGAATAAAAAAAACTTCCGCCTCAAATCTTACCTTAGAATAAGACACTAAGTCGATAAATAATTTAAAACCGTAACATAAATACTGTCCATAGTGCGGGATATATATATATATATATATATATATATATATATATATATATATATATATATATATATATATATATATATATATATATATATATATCGTGCCGAATAGGCAGAACTTGCCATCTTGGCTTAAATAGCAACGCTCATCTTGCCATATAGGACAAACGAAAATTTGTGTATGCAATAATTTTTCGTCAAAATTATTCTGAACCTAACGAAAAAAATATATTTCATTGTGTTTGTTTAGTATTAAATTATAGTAAAGAAATCTAAAATATATTTAGTTGGGTTAGGCTTAAATAAATTGCTCTTGTAATAATAAGGTTAGGTAAGTTTTATAAGATTCTTTTGTGGGAAAATTCTAAATTTTTACATTAACATTAATGAAAAATATATATCTTTAAACGTATAAGAGAAAATTTTAGAAAGGACTTAATTTTAAATGAGTTCTTGCTAATTGACCAGTTTTACATATTCGAAACGACATTATATATATATATATATATATATATATATATACAAAATGAGATCACAGTAAACAGGTGATAATTAATCTTAAAATTCTTAAATCTTTGGTAGAACAGTTAGTTTGTGGGTTGTGTGAAGGATCTGTCTAGTTTGGCCAGTGGAACTGCTGCAGTATTCTCTTTCTTATGAGTCACGCGTCAGGTGTTGCTTTGTTGTGGGATGTGATAGTGAGGTGTGGTCTAGACCTTTATATGCCTTCCTTTGATGCATTACTTTTATTGTTCCTTGATAATGTGAGTAGTTACAAAAGAGCTTGCAATTTCTCTAATCTTTCACAGTGGTTGTTTTGCATTATATATATATATATATATATATATATATATATATATATATATATATATATATATATATATATATATATATATATATATATATCTTGTCGAATAGGTAAAACTGGTTAGTTAGCAAGAACTCATTTAAAATTAAGTCCCTTCTAAAATTTTCTCTTATACTTTTAAAGATATATTTTTTTCATTTGTGTTAATGTAAAAATTAATAATTTTATACGAAAAGAGCCTTAGGAAACTTACCTAATTTCATTATAACAAACGCAATTTAATTTAGCCTAATCCAGCTAAATATATTTTAGATATGATAATAATTTAATAATAATAAAACGCAGCGAAATATATTTTTTTTTCGTTATGTTCAGAACAGGTTAGAACAGGGCAAGACGTCTCATCTCTCGCCTGGACTCATCCGAGATAGATCTGTCATTTCAGCAGAGCCTTCAACATAGCAGGGATGTGGGTGGCCTTACTGTTATGTACAAGGCCAATATTGTCAAAGTACCCCACTTGGATCCACTTCGAGGAGCGTGAAACAAGCTTTTATGTCACAAGACGGGCAGAAAGCAGCAACTTCATTCTGGCTGTACCCTTCCCCAGAACATCACTCCATCTGACATCATATATACCCAGGATAACTCGAGTATGGAACACATTCGTACAGCATAATGATGTCAACGAGATAAAGTCAGTTGATCATATGAAAATGCTGTCCCACAGATGGTTCCAACTTCATCCTGTTCCCTACTTGTATGTCTCATAACAATAAAAATGCTTTCAAATGAGCTGATGTAGGTAACAGCTCTTAGCTTTCCAATAAAGTTAGGAATCCTTAACCTGTAAATAGCTGACAAAGCTAGGGATCCTTAACCTTGTCAAACCCTGTGTAAAAAAAAAAAAAAAAAAAAAGATTTTTGCGAAATTATTGCACAAACAAATTTTCGCTGGCCTTATTCGGCAAGAGGAGCGTTGCTATTTAAACCAAAATCGCAAGTTTTATCTATTCGGCACGACATATATATACACACATTGTTTTAACCTTAATTTTAGGAATTAAATAATTCTAGTTCGATGGAGAAAAGGTTACAATGCAACCTTGATGACTCTCACATAGTCGATAGACTTGAAACTAAATTTAATAAACAACCAACTAGACAATAAGTCTGTAGGTCATTTTAAATCATTTGAAAGAAAAAAAACAGTCGAATGTAACCCACCAAATTTAAATCCCGGCCAAAAAACAAATTAGCTGACTGAACAGACGAGGATTCCCGTTTTTTCCCGTTTTCTTCCCAATAACGGAAGATTCTGAAGATTCGGCTCGAAAATGGACCAAGAAACTCAAGTTCGGCCCAAGAATATGTAATGAAGGTCATTCTGTGCATGTCAAGACGTCAATCTATATTCTCAAGGTGGCCAGGATAAAGTTGTCTCTTTATATTTATTTCCTCTATATCTCAATTTTACCTGTCTAATTCCATCTCTCTCTCTCTCTCTCTCTCTCTCTCTCTCTCTCTCTCTCTCTCTCTCTCTCTCTCTCTCTCTCTCTCTCTCTCTCTCTCTCTCTCCAGCTGGTTGTCGTAAGAAACTTAGTGTAATGACGAAAGTCGCATTATCCATCTAATGTGTGTGTATAGTATTTATGTGTATGGGATGTAAGAGGTGTATGGTGTGTAAGGGATGAATGGTATATATGGGGTGTATAGGTTGTATGAAGTGTATGAGGTGAAATTGTATGTATATGGGTGTGTTACCAATTTACAAAGATCGATCTCTTAAGCGAAAGGTGGTACTGTGATGCCGGTGAAGGGATCTTAATCCATGGAATTGGAGTTACCGGATTTCTTCTCATTCCATTAACCCTCTATGGTTCTTACGAGTTTAGCGCTTCTCTATGACAATAATTAACCAACGATTAGTTTCATGTCTGGTATTATGGTTTATTTTTCATCATCTATTTCTTCTCCTTTTTATAATTATTATAATCTTTATTATTGCTCTTTACTGTTGTAATTATTGTTGCTGTTGTCTTTTTGATGTTGCTGTTGTCTTTTTGCTGTTGTTAAATTCAAATGTTAATGATAGCCTTCCTTTCCTCTATGTTCTTTTCTTTAAACAAGACAGTTACCAACCAACCAACCATCCAACCAACCCACAAAACATCCAAGCATCTAACCAACCAACCAACCAGCCAACTATCCAACCAACCAGGCAACCAACTAACCAACCAATCATCCAACCAACCAACCAACCATCCAACCAACCATCCAACCAACCAACCAGCCAACTATCCAACCAACCAGCCAACCAACCAACCATCCAACCAACTAGCCAACCAACCAACCAACTATCGAACCAACCAACCAACCAACCAACCAACTAATCCAAAGAACCATCCAACAGGAATATGATATACAACTACTCACGCCACGATCAAAAAAAAAAAAGCGAGAGAAAATCACAGGTTTGACTTTACGTGCCTACGGTGTCTGCTGTCCAGAATATCTGGGGAAGAGTGCAACATTCTGAAAGATGTCTTCCGGAACTGGGCACACAAAATCTTCTCACCAATGCCAGAGAACTAAGTAGACAAAAGATTCATCCTCCCTTCGGATCACACCTCAGGATATATCACCATCTAGCACCATCAAAGACTTGACCTGGTTTAAAGACAACCGTCTTGATATCAAACCATACATCATACTGTTCACCATGCTATGACGAGAAGAACGTGCGGCAGGCCCTTCGTAGGATCCAGATCAAGTTGCAAGAACACAGCGTGCCTGCAGGACTCACATGAATAATGCCTGCGTTATTTAGAGGGACAAGTCCGCACTCCTGATATTCTGGAAAGACGTCCAGCTGGTCACGAAGGAAACGAACAAAACAGGCCGCAAATGCCAGGATGGTGCTCTCACTTGAACACAAAATACAATCCAACACAATCAAGGAGCTTTCACTTTAGCCAAATTTACAGACCAGCATCTCTTCCATAAATTAATCAATAAGACGTGTAGACGTCCTGTAGTGTTTCTATCTTACGCTGCACTCACAAACTGACCTCACAGGCCCGGCCGTACGCTTGACTACGTTTGCATAAATATGCTTGTTTATAACTGTGTAGTGATGGAAGAACGCTGGTCCATAGGTGAGACGTCTCACAGTTCCGCTATGTACAAACCGTGCATATTCCTGGCTCCCATTTCTCCTCCCATATTGCTTTCTCTTCTTCCTCTTATCACACCCATCATCTTCGTCACCACGCTTGGGTCCCCTTTGAAATACCCCAAGCTCCTTCAGTCCACTGGAGGCCAATTCTCCTCCTTTGCAGCTACTTCTACTCCGTCTATACTACTCTCTCTGATCTTTCTTCCTCTCCTCCCTCCAAAGACCTGAGCTTTCTCTACCTTTCATCGTCTGCACTTCACCTTCCCTTCAAACTTCAACCTCGTATACCTGAGCTCTATTTTCTTTGCTACCCAGCGATACTCTTTTCTGTATTTCTTCTTTGTGCACAGTCCGTCCAGTATATTTACTCTCTTCCTAACAGTCCCTTTTCGATACATCTCTTATTTCACAGTTCGTTTCTGATTATATATATATATATATATATATATATATATATATATATATATATATTATATATATATATATATATATATATATATATATATATATATATATATATTATATATATATATATATATATATATATATATATATATATATATTATATATATATATATATATATATATATATATATATATATATATATATTATATATATATATATATATATATATATATATATATATATATATATATATATATATATATATATATATATATATATATATATATATATATATATATATATATATATATATATATATATATATATATATATATGCATGCAATAAGATCACAGTAAACAGGTGATTTCAGAATATGCAAAACAACCACTCTGAAAGAATAGAGAAATTCCAAGCGCTTTCGTGACTACTCACATTATCAAGGAACTATGAAAGTAAAGCATCCAAGGAAGCTATATAAGGGGTCTGGCCAGCACCTCACTATCAGATCCCTCAACGGTTAAACACCTGACGCTCGCCGACCCATCTTGGATAGGTCCTTTGCACAACTCACCCACAAACTATTCTACCCAAGAAAATTTAAAAATTATTATTTGTCCATTGTATTATTAAATTCTTCGCAAATTCTATTAATTATAAATTAGATCCATTTATAATTAATAGAATTTGCGAAGAATTTAATAATACAATGGACAAATAATAATTTTTAAATTTTCTTGGGTAGAATAGTTTGTGGGTGGGTTGTGCGAAGGACCTATCCAAGTTGGGTCGGCGCGCGTCAGGTGTTTAACCTTTGTGGGATCTGATAGTGAGGTGCTGGCCAGACCCCTTATATAGCTTCCTTGGATGCTTTACTTTCATAGTTCCTTGATAATGTGAGAAGTCGCGAAAGCGCTTGGAATTTCTCTATTCTTTCAGAGTGGTTGTTTTGCATATTCTGAAATCACCTGTTTACTGTGATGCTTATATATATATATATATATATATATATACGTATATATATATATATATATATATATATATATATATATATATATATATATATATATACTGCAATAATCGCAGAGAAACGACAAATCATACAAACAACCACACAGGGGAGTTGAATGATAGCTCTAGGCCTTTAGTGTTGCAGCCAAAACTTTTCTATTCCCTTACAACATTGCAAGCTCTTGAAAATTATTGGCTGCAACGCGAAAGGCCTAGAGCCATCATCGACCTCCTCCAGGTTGTTGTTTTGTGTGTGTGTGTGTGTGTGTGTGTGTGTGTGTGTGGGTGGGTGGGTGCCGAATAGGTAAAACTTGCAATTTTGGCTTAAATAGCAACCCTCTTGTTGGCAAATACGGCGAGCTAAAATTTGTGAATGCAATAATTTTGCAAAAATCATTCCGAACCTAAAGAGAAAAAATACATTTCGTTGTGTTTGTTTATTTAATTATTGTAAACTTATCTAAAATATATTTAGCTGGATTAGACTAGATTAAACTGTGCTTGTTATAAAAGGTTAGGTAAGTTTTCTAAGGTTCTTTTGGTACAAAATTATTTATTTTTACATATACACAAATGAAAAAAATGTATCTTTAAACGAGTTTTACCTATTTGGCAACACACACACACATACACACTCACACACACACATACACGCACACACACACACACACACACACCCACACACACACACACATTCTATATATATATATATATATATATATATATATATATATATATATATATATATATATATATATATATATATATATATATATATACATATATATATATATGGTTCTCTTCCTGTAGGTGGAGGTGTGAGAATTCATAGCGTCGTTGAAGTGGATAAAAAGACTTGTAGGAAGAGTACTGAGATTTCTCCTCAAGGTTTGTTCGAATACTCTGCTTCTACCATCCTACATTTCATCAATAATTATGTTTGTATACTTTATTGTGCAAAATGGTACACTAATTTACATGATACATTGATTGTACAAGAAGGTGATTAACGAAGATGCTAGAAGTTTGAGAGAAACAAACCAAAGAATTATTACCCCTTTTCAATCTTTCTTTTTTGAAGTGTTCATTTTCTTCTCGTTTCCACCGCTGATTCTCTGTCTCCTCTTTTCCCTTCCACTGGTCATTTTCTTTTACCTCTTCCCCTTTTTATCTTTCCACCGCTTGTTTTCTATCTCCTTCTCTCTCCACAGCTCATTTTCTATATCTTCTCTCCATTCCCACAGTTAATTTTTTTCCTCCTCTCCCCCTTCCCAACGTTCATTTCTGTAAGAATTACGGCGCCACGACCCTGATTTACACCAACTTAACAACAAAATACATATTAAAAAACTGACCTTTTCGCCAGCTTCCTGACCTCAACCTAACGAAACTGTAAAAAATGGATAAAAAAAAATAGCGGACGTTAACGAACGGGTGATATATATATATATATATATATATATATATATATATATATATATATATATATATATATATATATATATATATATATATATATATAATGTCTTGCCGAATAGGTAAAATTGGTAAATTAGCATGATCTCATTTAAAATCAAGTCCTTTCTATAATTTTCTCTTATATGTTTAAAGATTTTTTTCATTTATGTTAATGTAAAAATATAATTTTGTACCAAAGGAACCATAAAAAACTTTCCTAACCTTATTATAACAAGCGCAACATAATTTAGCCTAATCCAGCTCAATATATTTCAGACTAGTTTACAAAAATTTAATAATTAACAAACACAATGAAATATATATTTTTTTCGTTAAGTTCAGAAAGGTTTTTGCGAAATAATTGCATACACAAATTTTCGTTTGCCTTATTCGGCAAGATCAGCATTGCTATTTAAACCAAAATTGCAAATTTTACCTTTTCGGCACTCTCCAGCGAGCTCAATATCTGGTTCCTGGACGACGGTACCCTAGCTGGCACAACAGAATCTCTCCTAGAGGACATCAGTAAAATTAAAGACATGGGAGAAAGACTGGGCCTTTCTTTAAACCCAACCAAATGTGAAATAGTTTCTACCAATCAACAGATGATCCAGAATATTAGCGCCGTTTTACCAGGAGCACGAGCCATTGATCCAGCCAATAGCACTCTCCTTGGTGCTCCTCTTGGCTCCAATGCCATCGATCTGATCCTAGAAAAAAAAGTCTCAGACCTCCGGACGATGGAAAGCAGGATGAAAGACATTGACACACACGATGCCTTCTACCTACTCACCAGGTGCCTGTCAATCCCAAAACTTACCTATTTTCTGAGATGCTCCCCTGCCTTCAGCAGTCCAAAACTCAAGGAATATGACTCTCCTGAAGGCCATGCTAGAGAGTGTATTGAATCTTTCCCTTGACGATGGACAGTGGTTGCAAGCCTCACTTCCGGTCAGGTTTGGAGGGCTAGGAGTACGCAGATCCTTCCAGATTGCTCTATCAGCTTTCCTATCCTCTTCCATAGCATCAAATGAGTTGATAAGACAAATTCTTCCTGACACCCTCAGTGACTCAGCAGGAATAGAAGACCCTAGCTATGCCAGTGCCATCACCGAATGGGAGACTCTTGCTGCTCCAGCACCTAACCCTAGTGCAGCACTGGCTCACAAACAGCCAAGCTGGGATGGCCCTATTACTGAAAATGTGCTTGCCAACATGCTTAGGGCTGCAACATCAGATAGGGAGATTGCCCGTCTCCAGGCTGTGAGTGCACTTCACTCCGCGGACTTCCTCCAAACAGTTCCCATATCGGTAATGGGAACGCGACTCGACCCTAAGACCCTCCGTATTGCAGTGGCTCTGCTCCTTGCTGCCCCAATTCACACAGAATATATGTGTATTTGCGGCGAAGTGCAAGCAGACCAATACGGTCTACATGGTCTTAACTGTTCCAAAACCAAGGGCTAGCATGCAAGACACATTGAGGTCAACGACATCATTAAGAGAGCCCTTGCTACAGCTGGATGCCCAGCCGAGAGGGAGCCACGATCACTAGCAGCCAACAATACCAACAACCCAGCAAACCGCCCCGACGGGATCACCATCTATCCTTGGAAGAATGGCAAGCTCTTAGCATGGGACTATACCTGTGTGTCCACACTGGCTGACACATATATCCATCACAGTGTGGAGCGACACGAAGGAGCTGCTGACCACAGGGAGGAGTACAAGATCAGCAAGTACAGAGACATTAGCCAACAGTATCAATTTGTCCCAGTAGGATCAGAGACCTTGGGATCATGGGGAAAAAATGCCACACGTTTCCTTAAAGAATTGGGTTCCAGACTCATCGACACCACCAGGGACCCAAGGGCAGCCACTTTCATGTTCCAGCGCCTCAGCGTGGCCACCCAGAGGGGAAATGCTTGCTGCATACTTGGCTCGCGTCCAGCCTCGGTGGAGCTGGAGGAAATTCATGATCTTTGATACATTGTGCCATTGTATTCATGTTTATGTTTTTTTCTGTAAATGTATTTTGTTTATTAATAAATGTTCACATAGAATATAAAATATATAGGGGGTGGCAGGAGAAGAAAATATTCAAACAGCTCCGGGGAGAACATTGAGTTTTCCCTGAGGTACGTTTATTGTCTTCTCTGAGGATGAGGGTCCCCATTCCAGCTATAAAGGTGGTACTTTATTATATATATATATATATATATATATAAGGGAACGTAGATTTAAATACCCAAATTCCTGTTTGAAACATTTAAACGATTTAAGTTATTGCCTTGAAGAAAGGTATACTGATGTCTGAGTAAGTCTCATGATCCAGCACAATGGAGCTGTTCTCCCTTTCCTTTGTAGCTACAGCCTTGTTGATCAGGCATGCACCGCAGGGACGGGCCACATGGAGTAGCAATACTCTGGAAACCCAACTGAGGTATAAAGCAAAGGTTTCTTTTAATCCCTAAAAGCCGTATAACCCCGACGGGTTTACCGCTCCCCGTTAGATATGCATAATAAAAATTTTTTTTTAGCTACACCAGAATTCCGGTTTCAAAACAAAATCACAGTTTTCTTTGAAACTTATTCACGAATCATTTTTCAAAACATTATGAAATTTGTGTTGAAAATAATCTTTTGAGAATGTAAAGAACAGAAAAAATATTTTTGCTACAAAAGTCAGTTCGTATTTCAAAACAAATTTAAAAAAAAAATCTGTAAAACACCAAATTTACATTACAAAATTTGTTTGAAATCGCGTTTAATACAAGAATGATTTACGATATTATATACTGTGTTTTATATTACATATATTACATAATATACATTTTTGGAGTGTTCTTGTTCTATATTTAGTCGTGAGATTGAGCTAGGAGGAGAAATGTTGTGTTTAAGACAGTAAGGAAGCCTCCATGATACGTAACGAGAACATCAGAGAGTTATATATTGATCTGTGTGTTGGCCGCATCACCGCAGGTCACAGTGCAAAGGTCACTCTCCTGGCAACCAGGTCACTCACTGGTCTTCTGTTGGCTGCGGTTGCTGATCCACTGCGTTACTGTTAACTGGTGTCACCTTACCTCTACATAATTGTGGACTGTGGTTACCAGTCAGCTCCTTGACTGTTTACTGGGGTTACTGGTCATTTCCATAACTGCTAACTGACCGGTCATCTCCACCACTTTTAACTGGCTTACTGGTCATCATCTTGACTGCTAACTGAATGGTCATCTCCACCACTGTTAACTGGGGATAACGGTCAACTCCTTGACTGTTGACTGGTGTTACTAGTCCTCTACATGAATATTAACTGGAGTAACAATTTCTGACTTCATATTCTTATAAATGACTACTAACCAGGATTACTGCTCTTCCCCCTGACTGTTTAACCGGAGTTATTTTTCCCCTGCCTTGCACTTATCTGTGTTTTACGACTGTGCATCCTTAATGTTAACTGGTATTATTGATCCACTAAATGACTGTTGACTGAGGGGTCACTATTCCAGTAAATGACTGTTAGCTGGAGGGGAGGTTACTACTTCAATAAACGACTGTTGACTGCAGGGTTACGTATCACTTGCTTCTACTCAGACAATTCTCACAGGATTTAATTTTCTTATGTGTTTAAGCTATCAAGTCTTAACGTGTGAAACGTTCGTCAGATTTATCAAGCAGACGCTGGACCACTACGGTATATATATATATATATATATATATATATATATATATATATATATATATATATATATATATATATATATATTATATATATATATATATATATATATATATATATATATATATTATAGGTAGTAGGTTGGTAGACAGCAACCACCCAGGGAAGTACTACCGTCCTGCTAGATGACTGTGAAACAGAAACCTGTAACTGTTTTGCATGATGGTAGGATTGCTGGTTTTCTTTTTCTGTCTCATAAACACGCTAGATAACAGGGATACCTTGCTACTCCTACTTACACTTTGGTCACACTTCACAGACACGCACATGCATATATATATATACATACATCAAGGTTTTTGTCCTTTTTCTAAATAGCTCTTGTTCTTCTTTATTTCTTCTATTGTCCATGGGGAAGTGGAAAAGAATCTTTCCTCCGTAAGCCATGCGTGTCGTATGAGGCGACTAAAATGCCGGGAGCAATGGGCTAGTAACCCCTTCTCCTGTAGACATTTACTAAAAAAGAGAAGAAGAAAAACTTTATAAAACTGGGATGCTTGAATGTGCGTGGATGTAGTGCGGATGACAAGAAACAGATGATTGCTGATGTTATGAATGAAAAGTTGGATGTCCTGGCCCTAAGCGAAACAAAGCTGAAGGGGGTAGGGGAGTTTCGGTGGGGGGAAATAAATGGGATTAAATCTGGAGTATCTGAGAGAGTTAGAGCAAAGGAAGGGATAGCAGTAACGTTGATCAGTTATGGAAGGAGAAAAGAGAATATGAATGTGTAAATGCAAGAATTATGTGGATTAAAGTAAAAGTTGGATGCGAGAAGTGGGTCAAAATAAGCGTGTATGCACCTGGAGAAGAGAGGAATGCAGAGGAGAGAGAGAGATTTTGGGAGATGTTAAGTGAATGTATAGGAGCCTTTGAACCAAGTGAGAGAGTAATTGAGGTAGGGGACCTGAATGCTAAAGCAGGAGAAACTTTTAGAGAGGGTGTGGTAGGTAAGTTTGGGGTGCCAGGTGTAAATTTATAATGGGAGCCCTTTGATTGAACTTTGTATAGAAAGGGGTTTAGTTATAGGTAATACATATTTTAAGAAAAAGAGGATAAATAAGTATACAAGATATGATGTAGGGCCAAATGACAGTTTGTTGGATTATGTATTGGTAGATAAAAGACTGTTGAGTAGACTTCAGGATGTACATGTTTATAGAGGGGCCACAGATATATCAGATCATTTTCTAGTTGTAGCTACACTGAGAGTAAAAGGTAGATGGGATACAAGGAGAATAGAAGCATCAGGGAAGAGAGAGGTGAAGGTTTATAAACTAAAAGAGGAGGCAGTTAGGGAAAGATATAAACAGCTATTGGAGGATAGATGGGCTAATGAGAGCATAGGCAATGGGGTCGAAGAGGTATGGAGTAGGTTTAAAAATGTAGTGTTAGAGTGTTCAGCAGAAGTTTGTGGTTACAGGAAAGTGGGTGTGGGAGGGAAGAGGAGCGATTGGTGGAATGATGATGAAAAGAGAGTAGTAAGGGAGAAAAAGTTAGCATATGAGAAGTTTTTACAAAGTAGAAGTGAAGCAAGGAGGGAAGGGTATATGGAGAAAAAGAGAGAGGTTAAGAGAGTGGTGAAGCAATGTAAAAAGAGAGCAAATGAGAGATTGGGTGAGATGTTATCAGCAAATTTTGTTGAAAATAAGAAAAAGTTTTGGAGTGAGATTAACAAGTTAAGGAAGCCTAGAGAACAAATGGATTTGTCAGTTAAAAATAGGAGAGGAGAGTTATTAAATGAAGAGCTAGAGGTATTGGGAAGATGGAGGGAATATTTTGAGGAATTGTTAAATGTTGATGAAAATAGGGAAGCTGTGATTTCGTGTATAGGTCAAGGAGGAATAGCATCTTGTAGGCGTGAGGAAGAGCCAGTTGTGAGTGTGGGGGAAGTTCGTGAGGCAGTAGGTAAAATGAAAGGGGGTAAGGCAGCCGGGATTGATGGGATAAAGATAGAAGTGTTAAAAACAGGTGGGGATATAGTTTTGGAGTGGTTGGTGCAATTATTTAATAAATGTATGGAAGAGGGTAAGGTACCTAGGGATTGGCAGAGAGCATGCATAGTTCCTTTGTATAACGGCAAAGGGGACAAAAGAGAGTGCAAAAATTATAGGGGGATAAGTCTGTTGAGTATACCTGGTAAAGTGTATGGTAGAGTTATTATTGAAAGAATTAAGAGAAAGACGGAGAATAGGACAGCAGATGAACAAGGAGGCTTTAGGAAAGGTAGGGTGTGTGTGGACCAGGTGTTTACAGTGAAACATATAAGTGAACAGTATTTAGATAAGGCTAAAGAGGTCTTTGTGGCATTTATGGATTTGGAAAAGGCGTATGACATGGTGGATAGGGGGGCAATGTGGCAGATGTTGCAGGTGTATGGTGTAGGAGGTAGGTTACTGAAAGCAGTGAAGAGTTTTTACGAGGATAGTGAGGCTCAAGTTAGAGTATGTAGGAAAGAGGGAAATTATTTCCCAGTAAAAGTAGGCCTTAGACAAGGATGTGTGATGTCACCGTGGTTGTTTAATATATTTATAGATGGGGTTGTAAGAGAAGTAAATGCGAGGGTCTTGACAAGAGGCGTGGAGTTAAAAGATAAAGAATCTCACAAAGTGGGAGTTGTCACAGTTGTTCTTTGCTGATGACACTGTGCTCTTGGGAGATTCTGAAGAGAAGTTGCAGAGATTGGTGGATGAATTTGGTAGGGTGTGCAAAAGAAGAAAATTAAAAGTGAATACAGGAAAGAGTAAGGTTATGAGGATAACAAAAATATTAGGTGATGAAAGATTGGATATCAGATTGGAGGGAGAGAGTATGCAGGAGGTGAATGTATTCAGATATTTGGGAGTGGACGTGTCAGCGCATTGGTCTATGAAGGATGAGGTGAATCATAGAATTGATGAGGGGAAAAGGGCGAGTGGTGCACTTAGGAGTCTGTGGAGACAAAGAACTTTGTCCTTGGAGGCAAAGAGGGGAATGTATGAGAGAATAGTTTTACCAACGCTCTTATATGGGTGTGAAGCATGGGTGATGAATGTTGCAGCGAGGAGAAGGCTGGAGGCAGTGGAGATGTCATGTCTGAGGGCAATGTGTGGTGTGAACATTAAAATGGTATAAAATACCGACAGATTGTTAGGTAAGACATATATGCAACAGTTAGGTATCTTTATTTCGAAACGTTTCGCCTACACAGTAGGCTTCTTCAGTCGAGTACAGAAAAGTTGATAGAAGCAGAAGATACTTGAAGACGATGTAATCAGTCCATCACCCTTAAAGTTTTGAGGTGGTCAGTCCCTCAGTCTGGAGAAGAGCATTGTTCCACAGCATGAAACAATATGGAGATGAAGTGACAGGATGGAGCCTTATATAGCGCCTGGAGGTGAGACGTAGGTCACTAGAAGAGGTACGAACGCGTTCTTACCTCTTCTAGTGACCTACGTCTCACCTCCAGGCGCTATATAAGGCTCCATCCTGTCACTTCATCTCCATATTGTTTCATACTATGGAACAATGCTCTTCTCCAGACTGAGGGACTGACTACATCAAAACTTTAAGGGTGATGGACTGATTACATCGTCTTCAAGTATCTTCTGCTTCTATCAACTTTTCTGTACTCGACTGAAGAAGCCTACTGTGTAGGCGAAACGTTTCGAAATAAAGATACCTAACTGTTGCATATGTGTCTTACCTAACAATGTGTGGTGTGAATATAATGCAGAGAATTCGTAGTTTGGAAGTTAGGAGGAGGTGCGGGATTACCAAAACTTTTGTCCAGAGGGCTGAGGAAGGATTGTTGAGGTGGTTCGGACATGTAGAGAGAATGGAGAGAAACAGAATGACTTCAAGAGTGTATCAGTCTGTAGTGGAAGGAAGGCGGGGTAGTGGTCGGCCTAGGAAAGGTTGGAGGGAGGGGGTAAAGGAGGTTTTGTGTGCGAGGGCTTGGACTTCCAGCAGGCGTACGTGAGCGTGTTTGATAGGAGTGAATGGAGACGAATGGTTTTTAATACTTGACGTGCTGTTGGAGTGTGAGCAAAGTAACATTTATGAAGGGGTTCAGGGAAACCGGCAGGCCGGACTTGAGTTCTGGAGATGGGAAGTACAGTGCCTGCACTCTGAAGGAGGGGTGTTAATGTTGCAGTTTAAAAACTGTAGTGTAAAGCACCCTTCTGGCAAAACAGTGATGGAGTGAATGATGGTAAAAGTTTTTCTTTTTCGGGCCACCCTGCCTTGGTGGGAATCGGCCAGTGTGATAATAAAAAAATATATATGTATATATATATATCAATAACAACATTGCACTAGCCAAGGAGTCGAACCCATGCTGTTTTGGCCCGCCTCATGGTGAGAGAAAACGTATGACGCTTTAGACCAATGGAGCGGGCCAAAACAGCATGGGTTCGACTCCTTGGCTAGTGCAGTGTTGTTATTGATCAATACCACTTGTTCCGTGAGTACAATAATATATATATATGTCGTGCCGAATTTGTAAAACTGGTCAATTAGCAAGAACTCATTTAAAATTAAGTCCTTTCTAAAATTTTCTCTTAAACGTTTAAAGATATATTTTTTTCATTAATGTTGATGTAGAAATTTATAATTTTGCACCAAAAGGAACTTAGAAAACTTACCTAACCTTATTATAACAAGAAAAAATTATTTTAGCCTAACCCAACTAAAAATATTTTAAATACCTTTACAATAATTTAGTACTAAACAAACACAATCAAATATATTTTTTTCGTTAGGTTCAGAATGATTTTGGCGAAATTATTGCATACACAAATTTTCACTTGTCCTATATGGCAAGATGAGCGTTGCTATTTAAGCCAAGATCGCAAGTTCTGCCTATTCGGCACGACATTTTATATATATATATATATATATATATATATATATATATATATATATATATATATATATATATATATGCAAAACAACCACTCTGAAAGAATAGAGAAATTCCAAGCGCTTTCGTGACTACTCACATTATCAAGGAACTATGAAAGTAAAGCATCCAAGGAAGCTATATAAGGTAGTAGGTTGGTAGACAGCAACCACCCAGGGAGGTACTACCGTCCTGCCAAGTGAGTGTAAATCGAAAGCCTGTAATTGTTTTACATGATGGTAGGATTGCTGGTGTCTTTTGTCTGTCTCATAAATATGCAAGATTACAGGTATGTCTTGCTACTTCTACTTACACTTAGGTCACACTACACATACAAGTACACATTTATTTATACACACTCATCTGAGTTTTCTTTGATTTTATCTTAATAGTTCTCGGTCTTATTGCTTTTCTTTTTATATCCATGGGGAAGTGGAATAAGAATCTTTCCTCCGTAAGCCATGCGTGTTGTAAAAGTCAAACTAAAATGCCGGGAACAATGGGCTAGTAACCCCTTTTCCTGTAAAGATTACTAAAAAGAATAAGAAGAAGAAAATTGTCAAAGTGGGAAGTCTGAATGTGCGTGGATGTTGTGCAAATGATAAGAAAGAGATGATTGTGGATGTTATGAATGAGAAGAAGCTGGATGTTCTGGCTTTAAGTGAAACAAAGCTGAAGGGGATGGGAGAGTTTCAATGGAGAGTAATAAATGGGATTAGGTCAGGGGTTTCAAATAGAGTTAGAGCTAAAGAAGGAGTAGCAATAATGTTGAAGGATAAGCTATGGCAGGAAAAGAGGGACTATGAATGTATTAATTCAAGGATTATGTGGAGTAAAATAAAGATTGGATGTGAAAAGTGGGTTATAATAAGTCTGTATGCACCTGGAGAAGAGAGAAGTGTAGAGGAGAGAGAGAGATTTTGGGAAATGTTGAGTGAATGCGTGGGGAGTTTTGAATCAAGTGTGAGAGTAATGGTGGTTGGGGATTTCAATGCTAAAGTGGGTAAAAATGTTATGGAGGGAGTAGTAGGTAATTTTGGGGTGCCAGCAGTAAAGGTAAATGGGGAGCCTTTAATTGAGCTATGTGTAGAAAGAGATTTGGTAATAAGTAATACATATTTTATGAAAAAGAGGATAAATAAATATACAAGGTATGATGTAGCACGTAATGAAAGTAGTTTATTAGATTATGTATTGGTGGATAAAAGGTTGATGGGTAGGCTCCAGGATGTACATGTTTATAGAGGGGCAACTGATATATCGGATCATTATTTAGTTGTAGCTGCAGTTAGAGTAAGAGGTAGATGGGAAAAGAGGAAGGTGGCAACAACAAGTAAGAGGGAGGTGAAAGTGTATAAACTAAGGGAGGAGGAAGTTCGGGTGAGATATAAGCGACTATTGGCAGAAAGGTGGGCTAGTGCAAAGATGAGTAGTAGGGGGGTTGAAGAGGGTTGGAATAGTTTTAAAAATGCAGCATTAGAATGTGGGGCAGAAGTTTGTGGTTATAGGAGGGAGGGTGCAGGAGGAAAGAGGAGTGATTGGTGGAATGAAGTAAAGGGTGTGATAAAAGAGAAAAAGGTAGCTTATGAGAGGTTTTTACAAAGCAGAAGTGTTATAAGAAGAGCAGAGTGTATGAAGAGTAAAAGAAAGGTAAAGAGAGTGGTGAGAGAGTGCAAAAGGAGAGCAGATGATAGAGTGGGAGAGGCACTGTCAAGAAATTTTAATGAAAATAAGCAAATAAGCAAAAATTTTGGAGTTAAAAAAGTTAAGAAAGCCTAGGGAAAGTATGGATTTGTCAGTTAAAAACAGAGTAGGGGAGTTAGTAGATGGGGAGATGGAGGTATCAGGTAGATGGCGAGAATATTTTGAGGAACTTTTAAATGTTAAGGAAGAAAGAGAGGCAGTAATTTCATGCACTGGTCAGGGAGGTATACGATCTTTTAGGAGTGAAGAAGAGCAGAATGTAAGTGTGGTGGAGGTACGTGAGGCATTACGTAGAATGAAAGGGGGTAAAGCAGCTGGAACTGATGGGATCATGACAGAAATGTTAAAAGCAGGGGGGATATAGTGTTGGAGTGGTTGGTACTTTTGTTTAATAAATGTATGAAAGAGGGGAAGGTACCTAGGGATTGGCGGAGAGCATGTATAGTCCCTTTATATAAAGGGAAAGGGGACAAAAGAGACTGTAAAAATTATAGAGGAATAAGTTTACTGAGTATACCAGGAAAAGTGTACGGTAGGGTTATAATTGAAAGAATTAGAGGTAAGACAGAATGTAGGATTGCGGATGAGCAAGGAGGTTTTAGAGTGGGTAGGGGATGTGTAGATCAAGTGTTTACATTGAAGCATATATGTGAACAGTATTTAGATAAAGGTAGGGAAGTTTTTATTTCATTTATGGATTTAGAAAAGGCATATGATAGAGTGGATAGAGGAGCAATGTGGCAGATGTTGCAAGTATATGGAATAGGTGGTAAGTTATTAAATGCTGTAAAGTGTTTTTATGAGGGTAGTGAGGCTCAGGTTAGGGTGTGTAGAAGAGAGGGAGACTACTTCCCGGTAAAAGTAGGTCTTAGACAGGGATGTGTAATGTCACCATGGTTGTTTAATATATTTATAAATGGGGTTGTAAAGGAAGTAAACGCTAGGGTGTTCGGGAGAGGGGTGGGATTAAATTATGGGGAATCAAATTCAAAATGGGGATTGACACAGTTACTTTTTGCTGATGATACTCTGCTTATGGGATATTCTAAAGAAAAATTGCAAAGGTTAGTGGATGAGTTTGGGAATGTGTGTAAACGTAGAAAGTTGAAAGTGAACATAGAAAAGAGTAAGGTGATGAGGGTATCAAATGATTTAGATAAAGAAAAATTGGATATCAAATTGGGGAGGAGGAGTATGGAAGAAGTGAATGTTTTCAGATACTTGGGAGTTGACGTGTCGGCGGATGGATTTATGAAGGATGAGGTTAATCATAGAATTGATGAGGGAAAAAAGGTGAGTGGTGCGTTGAGGTATATGTGGAGTCAAAAAACGTTATCTATGGAGGCAAAGAAGGGAATGTATGAAAGTATAGTAGTACCAACACTCTTATATGGGTGTGAAGCTTGGGTGGGAAATGCAGCAGCGAGGAGACGGTTGGAGGCAGTGGAGATGTTCTGTTTAAGGGCAATGTGTGGTGTAAATATTATGCAGAAAATTCGGAGTGTGGAAATTAGGAAAAGGTGTGGAGTTAATAAAAGTATTAGTCAGAGGGCAGAAGAGGGGTTGTTGAGGTGGTTTGGTCATTTAGAGAGAATGGATCAAAGTAGAATGACATGGAAAGCATATAAATCTATAGGGGAAGGAAGGCGGGGTAGGGGTCGTCCTCGAAAGGGTTGGAGAGAGGGGGTAAAGGAGGTTTTGTGGGCAAGGGGCTTGGACTTCCAGCAAGCGTGCGTAAGCGTGTTAGATAGGAGTGAATGGAGACGAATGGTACTTGGGACCTGACGATCTGTTGGAGTGTGAGCAGGGTAATATTTAGTGAAGGGATTCAGGGAAACCGGTTGTTTTCATATAGTCGGACTTAAGTCCTGGAAATGGGAAGTACAATGCCTGCACTTTAAAGGAGGGGTTTCGGGATATTGGCAGTTTGGAGGGATATGTTGTGTATCTTTATACGTTTATGCTTCTAAACTGTTGTATTCTGAGCACCTCTGCAAAAACAGTGATAATGTGTGAGTGAGGTGAAAGTGTTGAATGATGAAAGTATTTTCTTTTTTGGGATTTTCTTTCTTTTTTGGGTCACCCCGCCTCGGTGGGAGACGGCCGGCGTGTTGAAAAAAAAATTATATATATATATATATATATATATATATATATATATATATATATATATATATATATATATATATATATATATATATAGTAGTACCACCTCTATAGCTGGACTGGGGACCCTCATCCTCAGAGAAGACAATAAACGTACCTCAGGGAAAACTCAAGGTTCTCCCCGGAGCTGTTTGAATAGTTTCTTCTCCTACCACCCCCTATACTTTATATTTTATATATGTACTTTATTAATAAACAGAATACATTTACAGAAAAACACAAAAATGAATACAATGGTACAATGTATTAAAGATCATGAATTTCCTCCAGCTCTTCCGAAGCCGGACGCGAGTCAAGTATGCAGCAAGCATTTTCCCTCTGGATGGCCACGCTGAGGCGCTGGAACATGAAAGTGGCTGCCCTTGGGTCCCTGGTGGTGTCGAGTCTGGAACCCAATTCTTTAAGGAAACGTGTGGCATTTTTTCCCCATGATCCCAAGGTCTCTTATCCCACTGGGACAAATTGATACTGTTGGCTTATGTCCCTGTACTTGCTGATCTTGTACTCCTCCCTGTGATCAGCAGCTCCTCCCTGTCGCCCGACACTGTGATGGATATAGGTGTCAGCAAGTGTGGATACACAGGTATAGTCTCATGCTAAGAGCTTGCCATTCTTCCAAGGATAGATGGTGATCCCGTCGGGGCGGTTTATATATAATATTTGTATAATACGTCAAGAAGACGTTGGACCACCACGGTACATACATAGATATACAAACCAAACGCTGTATTCACTGGACCACCACAATATATGATACAGCAGGCAGACACTGCATTCACTGTACCACCAAGATACATATATGACATAGCAGGCAGACACTGTATCCACTGGACCATCAAGGTACATGACACAGTACTCAGAAACCGTATCCGTTGGACTATTAAAGTACATTTATCACACAACAGGCAGACACTGTATTTACTGGATTATCTGGGTATATATAAGACACAGCAGGCAGACGCTAAATCCACTGGATCATCAGAGTACATATATGACAACAGGCACTGAATCCACTGGACCATCAGGGTACAAATCAATAAACTATATTTCAAATGATTTACTCACTGCATGCATGCATTCGAGCTCCGGTATAAGTTTGAGAGGCTGCGGTCATCAGCAATCTCCTAGAATAAGACAATTAAGCTAATGCTTAAGATATTCACTTAAGTGAACTACCAGTTAAGTGCCACTCGATCTTTTTGTCAACACTGGCTAAACCCACGTAAGTGTATTTAGTCAATACGTACTTACAGATTAATCTTGATCAGGGATAGTCAGGGATAGTAAAATGAGGTGGTGCTATACAGTATTACAGTCAGGATGTCTCGTAAGTCTTTAACCATAGGGTTACTGGATAAGAGATGGAGGGTCTGTGGAGTGGCCGGCGAGAGGCCATCGAACTAAGTCTGTTGGATGTTACACTCTGGGTTCGATGGAAGGCGTTGCTCTGCGAGAAGAAAATTCAGTGTTGCACATTGGAGGGAGCGCATTATCGACGCAACACCATCACTCCTTATACCGTGTACTTGTTGACTGGATATCTCGTCTGCTTTCGTTTATCAGTAATAATGGAGTATACACTGAACACGTTCTTTGTTCTATGAATGATAGCTCGCATTATAGCAACTATTTTTTTTCATTTTTCCTTTACATCCAGACTTACAGGACACCGTCCATAAATAATTGCAACACTCAGAAATTCTACACATAATTACAGCAACTGGCAGAAAAGATACAATAATTATAACACTGAGGGGAATACGAGTTCTTCTGCATATATGAAAAAAATTAACTTACTGAGAGACTTAAATACATCTAGATTAACACCAGTGCTTAGAAGAATATTCCTAAGTGACTTCGGCAAGCACAGCTACACTCTTAGACTAGGTCTCAAGAGCTCACCTCGCTACAGATCACGCTCAACGCTCCTCTACTCCGAATCTCCCAGCGCCTCCCTCCCCTCCGTCACCTTCTCAGCAATTCTTTTCTCAAATGGAGGACTATGATTGCCTGGTTACAGTGCACAAAGTGCTCTACAAGTTGCCTAAAACCTGGTTCGTTTTTAAACAACTATGGGACCTTTCACAGACGGGCTACTCTTTCCCCTTTGGTAAAGTCTAAAAGCTTGGTGTGGTATCATGGTCAAGTGTTAAGTGAGAAAGTGTAAGCAAGTGTCTTTAAGAGAAGGGGTTCGCTTCTAATGCTCTTAGTGTCTCAATCACACTTGCGTGGTCGGCAGAGTTTATTAGTTTTAGTGACCCATACATTATATATATATATATATATATATATATATATATGTGTGTGGGTGTGTGTGTGTGTGTGTGTGTGTGTGTGTGTGTGTGTGTGTGTGTGTGTGGGGTGTGTGTGTTTGTGTGTGTGTGTGGTTATAATATGAAAATATTAAACGCGAGATAACTGTGCAGGAAATTTAACCAAAAATGCATAAATGAAAATGTGTGAGCTAAAAAATATATAAACGCATAAAAAAGTATAGTCCAATAATGTAGGATGCATTTTAGGAATTTTTAGTTAGCAATATATATGCAATTTTCTAAATAAAAATAAATGCATCAGGATCAAATCATGCCATGCAGCTCAGCTTTAAGAGAAGCAATAATGTATTCTAAGGTAACGTACTGAATTAAACAATGTCTTCCAGTGCAACATTCTGAACCAATGTCTTCCAGGATAACGTACTGAACCAACAGTGCATTCCAGGGTAACGTTCTGAACCAACAATGCATTCGAGGGTAACGTTCTGAACCAACAATGTCTTCCAAGGAAACGTACTCAATCAACAACGTAACGTAGGCTGGCCACCGAAGAGATTTAAGCAAACACACTCATATAATTCTAGGCTTTTTGCACATCCAGTTACATTTAAACACTCAACAAAACGCGGATCAGAGTACACATGACAGTATTGAATAAAATGTACTAGTTCACTTGGCAAAAGTGTGAATACCAGATAAATATTCGGCATTACTGAGAACATTATTTTAATATATATATATATATATATATATATATATATATATATATATATATATATATATATGTGTGTGTGTGCTTGGTAATACTGTCGACAGTATTTATACACATGGCAATACTGTGGAGAGCATGTACACAGGGCTATCACTGCTGAACTTGTTAATTCTCATTTTCATGCATTTCGTTGTGCTTTTACAAAAAAATTCTGTGTAGGAAATTCCCAGTGAACGAACATTTGCAATTAATATAAATTTAGAGAGTGTGGTTAGTGAACATAAAGTGTAAATTATACTGTATGCATGTGAGCCTGTTGTTTAAACTATAACGGTAGTCAACAATGATCATCATCATCACTGTTATAATGATCAGTCGGATCAGTTTTTTATGTGTTTGTAACAAAATCGACAGATTTCCTCTAAATCGTTCGTATATTAGGAGCTGGTATGAGAAAAACTGGCTGTTTGAAAACGAAAGCACCTGATTGAAGGAAATCAGATATTCGGAAAGAAAGCCAGCTGTCTTGTAGCAAAATCAGCTGTCTTGTAGCAAAATCAGCTGTCTTGTAGCAAAATCAGCTGTCTTGTAGCAAAATCAGCTGTCTTGTAGCAAAATCAGCTGTCTTGTAGCAAAATCAGCTGTCTTGTAGCAAAATCAGCTGTCTTGTAGCAAAATCAGCTGTCTTGTAGCAAAATCAGCTGTCTTGTAGCAAAATCAGCTGTATGGAAACAAACAGCTGTTGAGGTAATAAAATCAGTTGTTTGGGAGCAAAATCATGTTTGAAAACATAATCACTTATTCTGAACATAATATAATCCCGTCTGAACATGACACTGGATTGTTTGAACATAACATGAGCTTTTCTAACCAAAAACTCGAGTTCAAATAAAAAAAGAAGTATAATAGGCACGTGAACAAAACACTGATCCTGTGTAAATAATTTGATACAACAAAATTAAAGACTTTTGAGAATTGGAACGTAATATTTTTTGTAACGATTTAATATATTTGTAACGAAATGTCATGTTTGGTAACGAAATTACATGTTTGGTAAGGAAATTATGTTTGGTAACGAAATTACATGTTTGGTAATGAAATTACATATTTGGTAACGAAATTACATGCTTGGTAACGAAATTAAATGTTAAGTAGCGATATTGCATGTTTGGTAACGATATTACATGTTTGGTAACGAAATTACATGCTTGGTAACGAAATTAAATGTTAAGTAGCGATATTGCATGTTTGGTAACGATACTGCATGTTTGGTAACGATATTACATGTTTGGTAACGATATTACAAGTTTGGTAACGAGATATCGTGCTATGTAACGAAATAAATTTGGCAAAGGAATTACATTTTTTGTAAACGAAACATCATGTTTAGTAACGAAATATGATGATCAGTAACGAAATATGATGTTTAGTAACAAAACTCTACGTTTTCTAACAATCACATTCATGATAGCAAAATCCAGTGTTTGTTAGAAAAATCTCATGTCAGTTAGGGAAATCACACGTTTGGTAAGGAATTCACATGCCTAATAACGATATCATAAATTTGGTAACGAAAACATTTGGTTGAAAAATGTATCAAATGTTTTGTAAAATAATTATCACCGTTTGTGAAGAATAATTATCAGCGTTTTAAGATTAACAACGAAATCACCTGCTTAACGAAATTACCTGCTTAACGAAATCACCTGCTTAACGAAATCACCTGCTTAACGAAATCACCTGCTTAACGAAATCACCTGCTTAACGAAATCACCTGCTTAACGAAATCACCTGCTTAACGAAATCACCTGCTTAACGAAATCACCTGCTTAACGAAATCACCTGCTTAACGAAATCACCTGCTTAATGAAATCACCTGCTTAACGAAATCACCTGCTTAATAAAGAAATTCTCTGTAAATTAAATATTGTGCTTAATGACGAAATGATTTGATTAATATGGAAATTACCTGCTTGCAAAGGAAATCACATGCGTGATAACGGAATTACTTGCTTAATAAGGAAATTCCTTATTTGGTGACGATAACATTTGTCTAGCAGTAGCATTATATGTCTAGTAACGAACCCGCCTGTTTGTCATTGAAATGACATGCTCGGCAACGGAATCATCTATCTGGTAACGAAAACTTATTTTTGATAACGGAAACACATGACTGCTGACGAAACCATGCACTTGGCAACGAAATCATTTGCCTGGCAATGACATTATCCACCTGGTAGTAAAGTCTTGAGATATGTCAATTATATGCCAATTACCGTTAACTTTATGGTAGCGAAACCACCCGTTTTGTATAGGAATCACTTGTTTAACAATATGACTGATAACGTAATAATGGGTTACGCTAGGAAATACCGTGTCTGTTAATGAAATTACCCGTTCGATAACTAAATCATCATTTTGATAACGAAATCACCCATGTAGTAGCATCATCTAATTGGCAAAGAAATAGCCTTGCTAGTAACGAAATCAGTCATTTGGAATCTACATAACTCATTTGGTACCGAGATCGTTAGTTTGGGACCGAAGTTATCTTCCTGGTACCGATAAATCAGTTTTGCCAACGAAATCATCCATTTAATAAGGAATTGACTTCACTGGTAACGAAGTCACCCATCCAGCAACAAAATTCTTCAATGGGCAACAAAGTCGATATTTCGTAACGAAATAACCTGCTAGGTAGAGAAGTCACCCGCTAGGCAAACGACGGTAACCATTGGATAACGAATTCAATGCGTTGGTAAAGAAATCCTCCATCAGGCAGCAAAATCTCTCGTTTGGAAACGAAAATCTTTCATATCACAACGAAAGCGACATTTGAAAACGAAAATAATCAGTCTGGTAAGGAAATTACCCGCTAACGAAATCATATATATATATATATATATATATATATATATATATATATAGATATATATATATATATATATATATATATATGTATATATATAAAGCAAATATCGCAAACCAAGCGATATAATATGCAAAACAACCCCGTGACGCCTATGTCGCAGACAATATTTATATACGTATTTAAAGTTATTGTTGTCATAGCGGAATATGACTGAATTTATTATTGCTACGTTAATTTCGTTTAGGTTGCAATATCAGTGATGTTGTGCCTGTGGGCACTTCCGGTTCCTCCTCTCTTTCTCTCTCACTTCAGTGAACACGGTCCTCTGGGAATGTATTCGCGTGGAAACCCTCCTCTTTTCTGCAATTTTGCAAGCTCCTGATGATGTGTTGATTGCAACACGAAAGGCCTTGAGCTATCATTCTACTCCCCCCGTGGTTGTTTTGCATATATATACATATATATATATATATATATATATATATATATATATATATATATATATATATATATATATATATATATATATTTTACGAGAAAAAGATAATTTTGTAGATCACTGCTTTTCCTTCATGCCGACGAAGGAATCTCGATCCAAGGAACTGAAGCATTAAAACTAATTATCACATCACTTAGGAGCTACTGGACACTTATGAAGGAATGTTTTAAGGAATAAAAGGTTTGCTAGGTATCCGTATTGCCTGTTGGGTATCCGGATTACCTGCTAGGTAACCGGAATAACTGCTAGGTAACCGGATTACCTGCTGGGTAATCGGAATAATTGCTAGCTTGCTGGAATATCTGCTAGGTAACTAGATTACCTGCTAGGTAACCGGATTACCTGCTAGGTAACCGGATTATCTGTTTGGTAACCAGATTATCTGCTAGGTATCCGGATAACCTGCTAAGTAACCACATTACTTGACTCACGAAATCGTAATGATACGATTGCAAACAAACCATACCACGGGCGGGGTTAGAACTTGCTAGGTAACCGGATTACCTATTTCATTACCGGATTATCCGCTAGATAAGCGGGTAAACTGCTAGATAACCGGAATACCTGCTGGGTAAACGGATTACTTGCTAGGTAACCGGATTACCTGTTAGGTAGTCGGATTATCCACTTGCTAACTGGACTACCTACTAGGTAACCGTATTGCCTGCTAGGTAGCCGGATTATTCTCTTGATAATCAGTTAACTGCTAGGTAACCGATGTTGTCGAGATCGTAATACCAAGTACAAAACTTCACGTATTTTTCTGAGCAATTCGGATTAATAATAATCATATCTTAATTTTGATATCTCTATCGATATCAGTGTGTGTATATCGCGAGCAGGTTATCGATATGATTACCGAATGAAATAATTCGTGGAACACCGACGATATGATGGGGAGGGGGGCTATGACCCCTGGATATCAGTAGATGGGAAGCGATAACAAGGTGTAGAAGTAGATAACACTAAGAGTTAATGTGACTATAAAGGTGGGCGGTTAGTGATTCTCTTTCTCTCTCTCTCTCTCTCTCTCTCTCTCTCTCTCTCTCTCTCTCTCTCTCTCTCTCTCTCTCTCTCTCTCTCTCTCTGCCTGGTTCAGCAGCGATAAGATGGGAGCGACGTAACGGCGATATCAAGCAAAAATTAAAGAATAAGGCGCGAGATACCATATGGGCAAAGACGCTATCATACGACAATGACACAGAGACAGTGACAGTAACAGCGGCAGTAATAGTGATACAGTGTTACAGACACAGCCGAGTCGTCTTTCAAACCAGCGACTTGAGGAAAGGACTTTAAATTTGTCATATCTGCGGTACCAAACGAGAAGAAATAGGTGTCCAAATTAGCGATATTACAAATCACTAGATGACGAAAGATGGATATTTGATATCTTAACTGCAACATAGACGCAGTAACGGTATAACTGCAGTCAGCGATAGCAAGAGCGTGCGACTGAGATATTAACAGCATCTCAGCGATATCTGACAGGCAGAATTGATATCCCTCGAGGTTGTAACGCCACTAGCGAAGTGATATCGCTTGGTCAGCGATTAGAACACGCATTGGAGATTTTGGAAGGGCAAGGCATGGTTTGTGAGAGCAGGTTCGAAAGATTTGCAACATCAGAGTCGTAAGGCATCAAGTTCACACGACCTCGCCTCCCCAAGCTACCCTTTCATCTCCCCACCAGCCCTTCCTCATCTCTTCACAGCCAAAGGCCCTTTATTATCCTTGTGGCTTGAGAGTTTCCCCACTAATATAATAATAATAATAATAATAATATTGAGTTCAACTTCTACATTCTGGTAAGTGTAAAAGCCACCAGAATTAACTGATTCTTTTGTGTTTTCACTTAAATAAATTGAATTTTCTCTGTAATAATACTTAATACCAATCTCATTTTTATTTTCATATGTCGAGAAATTTCAAATTTAATATATATATATATATATATATATATATATATATATATATATATATATATATATATATGTATGTCGTGCCGAATACGTAAAACTTTCTATTTCGGATAAAATACCAACGCTCTTCTTACCGAATATGGCAAGCAAAAATTTGTGTATGCAACAATTTCGCAAAAATCATTATGAACCTAACGATAAAAAAAATATATTTTAGTTTATTTATTATGAAATTATTGTAAACATATCTAAAATATATTTAGTTGAATTAGGCTAAATTTCATTGCGCTTGTCATAATAAGGTTAGGTAAGTTTTTTAAGTCTCTTTTGGTACAAAATTATTAATTTTCACATTAACATAAATGAAAAAAATATATCATTAAACGTACAAAAGAAAATTTTAGAAAAGACAAATTTAGAAGAGTTCTTGTTAACTGACGACCAATTTTACCTATTCGGCACAACACACACACACACACACACACACACACACACACACACACATTATATTATATCAGACAGGAGAGACACTAGATTAGATTTCAAGGCATATTTAAACAGAAATAGATGGAAAAAGAGAAAAAGAGAGATAAAGGAAGAAGATAAATGTTATGGCTGCCACTGTCTGAAAATTTCCAGTTATAAACTTGTTCAAACCATCACCAGAACTCTAAACCATGTTGAAGCCGCCACTAGAACTCTAAACCATATCAAAACCATAACCAGAACTTTAAAACATGTTGAAACCTCCACCAGAATTCTGAAACTTAAGAACTACAAAGAATCTTGACTGAGAAGATAAATATGATAAACTATCAGAGAAGTTATTGATAAATAATAAAAGCTTTATGAATAGCAAAATACAAAGTTCTTCATAATAACAACAATAATAATAATAATAATAATAATAATAATAAGAATCGTACTAGGCAGAGGCTACTAACAGACAACATTTCGCAATATCCGGATTAAACATCATAATATCCGATAAATTCGGTAGAAGTCAAGACTCTGCCGAACTCGAAAAATTTCATGTGTCGAGTCACTTCGCGGTGCTGGAAGACTCTGCGGTGCTGGGAAGCTTCGGGGTGCAGTATAACTTCGCGGTACGGAAGGCTTCGCGCAACCAGGAGATCGCGGTGTCGAAAGATCTTTTGCATCGAATGCTTTTCGCTGTGTCGGAGAACATCGCGCGTATCGAGATATTTCGCGGAAGCTGGAGACTTCGCGGTATCGGGGTTAGTAAGCCACGATGGTAGAAGCTATTGGAAATCATTAAGGGAATTCTGTCTTTGTTGGGGGGAGAAGGGAGGGGGTGACCCATGGCCCCACGAAGGGGTGACCCATGGCCCCACGAGGGGGTGACCCATGGTCAAATGAGGGGGTGACCCATAGCCTTACGAGGGGTGACCCATAACCCCATAAGGTGGGTGAACCATGGCCCTATATTGGGGTGACCCATGGTTCAACGAGGGGGTGACCCATGGCTCCATGATGGGTGACCTATGACCCTACGATAGAAGTGACCTATGGTTCCACGAGGCACCCACACATCTCTTTAATACCGACTTAGATTGACTTTATCTTGTTACATGTGTAAGTTTCTTTGATGGTAAAGGAGGAGGAAGGTGGTGGTGGGGGTAATGTGGTAAGGGTAGTGGTGGAGATGGTGGTGGTGGTATTATGGGGGAAAGAGTGGTTGTGGTGGTGGTGGCGGCAGTGTTGGCAATAACAGTCATGGTGGTAATAGCGATGGCAGTAGAGGTTATGGTGATGGTGACAGTTGTCATGGTGGTAGTGGTGGTGACGGTGATGTTAGTAAGTTGATAGTGTGGGTGGTGGTGGTGGCAACAGTTGTAGTGCTGGTGGTGGTAGGGGTGTTAGTGGTGGTGGTGACAATGGTTGTAGTGAGAGTGGTAGTGGTGATGGTGGTGGGGTGATAGTATTGGTGGTGGTGGTGGTAGGGGAGGAGGGGGGGGTGATTCAATGCAAGCAATACAAAATGCACGATCCAGCAAGTCACCCTGGCCAACTGTAAGCTCGGTAGCCTCAGAGCCATACAGTAATCTTATATACGACTCTAGCTGACCTGGTCAACTGTTAAGAGCTGAGGCAGTCCGACCTCTCAGGGCTGGATGGCCTCCGTTAACCAGCTTGTGGAATGTGTTATCCAGCCAGACACTCTCAAGCCGACAGCTGGCTCACATTACACTGGTTGCCTAACTTGGTTCCTTCAGAGTATGCATACACTACATTAGTTGAGAGAGTACTCATTTATTATTGCCTTTTTTTCCTCTTTTCTGTTTACATATGAATTAGTTGGTGCTTGAGTTGTGGTACGTACAGTCAACGCATGTACTTTATGGTGAACAAATAGAGTACAGTCACAAAGTTTCCGCTGTTCATTAATTCCTCACTGATTACTATTGACTGTTACTAGCCGTGGATTGAAGCACATCTCGTTACTGCAGCTGTGCTAGAAAATTACTTGAGAAATAGAAAAATGGAGAGAGAGAGAGAGAGAGAGAGAAAAGGAAAGAGAAAGAGAAAAAGAGCGAGTGAGAGAGAGAGAGAGAGAGAGAGAGAGAGAGAGAGAGAGAGAGAGAGAGAGAGAGAGAGAGAGAGAGAGAGAGAATGTTGCAGGGGAACGGCTCTTCACAATCCTTCCCCTCCACCCCACCCTTCACTATTCTCTCACATCAAGAGGAAGCCTCAGAAATGCTTGTTGTGATGACTACCCACCATTTCCATCCTCCCTTCACCCCTCTCCCTACCCTTCATATCCTCTCTTTATTCCTATTTATACCCTTTCTGTCGTTTCTTTATCCTTCCCACTATCTTTCCCATACTCCCGTCATCCCTTTCCCTACCCCTAACATTCTCGCCTCTCCTCCCACTATCTTCTCTATCCTCTCTTCCCCCTCCCACTACCCTTCACATCCCCCTTACTTCTCCAACCTCCCTTTCCCAACCTCCCCTCACTCTTTCACCAACCTTCCCTCAGTTTTTCACCAACCTTTCTCATTCATTCCTCGTCTCTCTCACTAGCTTTCCCATCCTCACCTCATCCTCCCCCCTACACTTCACCTACGCTTCCTATCCTCCCTATATCCCTTCCTCGACCCTTCCTTTCATTCACCACACCTACCTTGCCTATCTTCCCCTCACCCTTCTCCCTAACCATCCAATGCTCCCTTCAATTTTTCTCTTACCCATCCCAGCCTCCCTTCATCCCCTCTACCTACCCATCCCATCCTTCCCTCAGCTATCTCTCACTACCCTTTCAGTGACGCTATTAGAAGGATTCCTTTAGGAACAAAACAAAAGCCAAATTATGAATTACATATTATGTATACGTCTCTCTCTCTCTCTCTCTCTCTCCCTCTTCCATTCTCACTCTCTCAAAATGATTTGGATAACGAAATAACTAATTGGTGAACTGGTATAATTATTAGGTTTAAAGCTTATCGACTACACCAGTTTCATAAAGGTTGCATGTCACCTGTACACCACCAAAGAAAACTTTGATACCCAATACAAAGTTTGACCTAAACCCCAAGTGCATATATGCTGAGATACTCGTATATGGTCCTCTCTTATACACTGCTGCTCTTAGTGAAAGGTTAGGTAAGGTTTATCTGGACACAGGGCAGGTGTTTCCTAACGCGGGTCTTAGTCATATGATGACCTCGCCACTGGGGCTTTTGCTTATCTGACGAAGGCATTCCGCTGGCTTACCGGTTAACCCCGTTAAAAATTATGGTTATGATTTTAACCATTAGGAATTTATTCTTAGTGAATGCGCTTCAAGAGAGGAATAATATTTAGAAAATATTTTAAGTGTATTAATTCGTTCCTAGTTTTAAAGGGAAACATTAAAGGTACAACTTATACAACATATCCCTAAAATAAGGATTAAGGTAAACTCTCAGTGGGTTTCTCCTCAGAGTTTACTTCTAACTTAAATAATAGATTGGTTCATTGAGTTTAAAAGATATCGACAATACTAGGAACACTGAGTTTGCATATCATCTGTAAACTACCTGGTTAAAATGCTTTAATTTTTATGGCGTATATACACTGAGAAACAAACATATCTCGGTGTCAGGGAGCGCCAGTAACTAGTCAAACTACACAAGTTCACAAAGAGAAAATAATAAAAGAGTAAATGGAAATATGGAAGACTATTACATACAAAATAATAATTAAGCATAAAATTTATCAACATAATTTATCGTATTATTATTATTATTATTATTATTATTGTTGTTTTAAGGCGAAGAAAGTGAAAGCTCTTAAACAATTTAATAACTAGATTAAAATGGGTTTCACAGGAAAAGATCATGCATGGGAAATTATATAAATTCTTTTCACACACACACACACACACACACACACACACACACACACACGCTGCAGCATATGGGCGCCTAGCAAACCTCAGAACAGCATTCCGACATCTTAATAAGGAATCATTCAGGACCCTGTACACCGTGTACGTTAGGCCCATATTGGAGTATGCGGCACCAGTTTGGAACCCACACCTAGCCAAGCACGTGAAGAAACTAGAGAAAGTGCAAAGGTTTGCAACAAGACTAGTCCCAGAGCTAAGAGGTATGTCCTACGAGGAGAGGTTAAGGGAAATCAACCTGACGACACTGGAGGACAGGAGAGATAGGGGGGACATGATAACGACATACAAAATACTGAGAGGAATTGACAAGGTGGACAAAGACAGGATGTTCCAGAGATTGGACACAGTAACAAGGGGACACAGTTGGAAGCTGAAGACACAGATGAATCACAGGGATGTTAGGAAGTATTTCTTCAGCCACAGAGTAGTCAGTAAGTGGAATAGTTTGGGAAGCGATGTAGTGGAGGCAGGATCCATACATAGCTTTAAGCAGAGGTATGATAAAGCTCACGGCTCAGGGAGAGTAACCTAGTAGCGATCAGTGAAGAGGCGGGGCCAGGAGCTCGGACTCGACCCCCGCAACCTCAACTAGGTGAGTACAACTAGGTGAGTACACACACACACACACACACACACACACACACACACACACACATCGGAGACTGCTGATCAAAACAAAGGGAAGGAAGACAAACTTCACCATTCCCCATTTACTTTAATTACGCCGATACTGAATTAACATCTAAACTGGGAAATTGGAAAGAACCGTCATTTTCGTGGTTGAATGTAAGAGTACTCAAACTTACCAGGATAGGTTGGCAATAGACGGTACTATGGCCTTAGACGGCACTGTGGACCGGCGGAACGGATTTTCGATGTTTAGTTGTGCCAAGTAATGTATTCTGTTTCAAAATTGATAAACACGATTATAAAATATTTAAAACCGCGATAACCGGTAGAAAATTACTGAAATTAATGACTTATAAACAGCATCCTAAAACATAATAAGTAAAGTCCAGCTACCAGTAGCTGAGTTAAATGTCCAGCTATCAGCAGATGAACTAACAACGTCCAGCTATCAGCAGATGAACTAACAACGTCCATCTACCAGCAGATGAACTAACAACGTCAATCTACCAGCAGATAAACTAACAACGTTCATCTACCAGCAGATGAACTAACAACGTCCATCTTCCAGCAGATGAACTAACAACGTCCGTCTACCAGCAGATGAACTAACAACGTCCATCTACCAGCAGATGAACTAAACGGCCAGCTACCAACAGATGAACTAACAACGTCCAGCTACCAGCAGATGAACTAACAGCGTCCAGCTACTAGCAGATGAACTAACAACGTCCAGTTACCAGAAGATGAGCAACGTCGAACTAGCAGTAGATGAACTAACAACGTCCATCTACCAGCAGATAAACAACGTCCAGCTACCAGCAGATGAACTAACAACGTCCATCTACCAGCATATGAACAACGTCCAGCTACCAGCAGATGAACTAACAACGTCCAGCTACCAGCTTATGAACTAACAACGTCCAGCTACCAGCAGATGAACTAACATCATCCAGCTACCAGCAGATGAACTAACATCGTCCAGCTACCAGCAGATGAACTAACAACGTCCAGCTACCAGCAGATGAACTAAACGTCCATCTACCAGAAGATGAACTAACAACGTCCATCTACCAGTAGATGAACTAACAACGTCCAGCTATCAGCATATGAATTAACAACGTCCATCTACCAGTAGATGAACTAATAACGTCCAGCTACCAACAGATAAACTAACAACGTCCAGCTACCAGCTTATGAACTAACAACGTCCAGCTACCAGCAGATGAACTAACATCATCCAGCTACCAGCAGATGAACTAACATCGTCCAGCTACCAGCAGATGAACTAACATCGTCCAGCTACCAGCAGATGAACTAACATCGTCCAGCTACCAGCAGATGGACTAACATCGTCCAGCTAGCAGCAGATGAACTAACATCGTCCAGCTAGCAGCAGATGAACTAACATCGTCCAGCTACCAGCAGATGAACTAACAACGTCCAGCTACCAACAGATGAACTAACAACGTCCAGCTACCAGCTTATGAACTAACAACGTCCAGCTACCAGCAGATGAACTAACATCATCCAGCTACCAGCAGATGAACTAACATCGTCCAGCTACCAGCAGATGAACTAACAACGTCCAGCTACCAGCAGATGAACTAACGAAGTCCAGCTACCAGCTTATGAACTAACAACGTCCAGCTACCAGCAGATGAACTAACGAAGTCCAGCTACCAGCAGATGAACTAACATCGTCCAGCTACCAGCAGATGAACTAACAACGTCCAGCTACCAGCAGATGAACTAACGAAGTCCAGCTACCAGCAGATGAACTAACATCGTCCAGCTACCAGCAGATGAACTAACAACGTCCAGCTACCAGCAGATGAACTAACAACGTCCAGCTACCAGCAGATGAACTAACGAAGTCCAGCTACCGGAGATGAACTGGCCCTGAAAACTATTGTCCCTTTCTTTGGATCAAACCTCAGTGTATATTTAGTGGTATTCATCAGCCTTTTTCCTTTCACACGGATGCAGTGGCTACATTTATTAACTACTACATTCATGTGTCACTCACAGCAGCATGTTTTAGAACCCAAGGTATCTACACCGGCTAGAAGCTACTGAAACATAAAATCTCTGTCATCCTAGCCTACAAATGAATCTTCGTCGTCGTTATCGTGGTTATTACCAGGTACACACAGAAACTGATCTAGAGCTTGAGTGACCAGTAACTCATATGAGCAAATTTTACAATTTGAGAGAGATAAGCTAAGTAATTTTTTTATAAGCAAAATCTATGTCATCCTAAAACGCACTAAGCTTGGAAGGAAACCCAGCTACCAAATTTTGCGTTCTTCTGAATCTGCCGATATATATGGACTGCCTAAAACTCCTACGCCCAACATTCTTGCAAGGTCAGTCACGTCGGAGATGGGTAGCGCACTAAACAAATTAACTGGTACTCTGCTAAACACAGAGCCAAACAATTGATCACGATGAGAACGGAACACCAGAGGCATTCTGGACGTCTCTTGTACTGGTCAATTTAGATGTTATGTTTTTATTTACGAAAGTTCGTACCGATAAGACCATCTATTTGTCGCGTAAAAAAAAAAAACGACAAACAACCGACTTGCCTCTGGAAAGTCAAGACTTTGAATAAAACAAGTTCATCACTTAGGTATCTATAGCCGAAATGTTGCACCTGCATAACAGACTTCTGAAGTAGTATTTTTGCCATGTTTATTTCCTCACCGTTGGTACTTTGTATCACCTAAAAATGTTTTACTTAAATAATACTTCCTACTATCAAATATTTGTCATGGCCAAGGGCTCACCAATCATTGCAGTTCTGGTCAATCTCTGCATGGAATCTTAGAAGCAGAGTGGTTCAAGGAAATCACTCCAACTAACATAGTTTGGCTGCCGTGTGTTGATGTTATCAACACTCCCAGAAGAGACAACATAGACACTTCCAAACATAGACGTATAGAAGAGACAGAAGAAATCTTCCTTGTTTAGAGCGCCTTGATTCCCACGTAAACACAATATGTCTTAAAAAATAGCACCCAATTTATAGTTAGAGCAACTAACATATTAAAATCCTTTTTAATATGCAAATTAAGTAATTTAACCCATTTCAAGCACAATGGATTATCAAAGAATTTGCCTGGAAAATGCTTGATTTTTGCTTAAATTTTTTTTCAATTTCGTAGTCCAGGGATGGAGAAGCCTTCCTTCTAGACACCTCCAGAGAAGGCTCAACGCAGCTGAGCCTTCCGTCCAATTCACCTCGCGGGAAGAACACAACGACACATTTTCTTCAGAAGCTCTGCTCTGCAAATGAGAAACACAGCTGACGTTCAAGGTTTACCAGAAAACTATTAATTAACATGACCTTATCCACATCCTGTCACAACACGTCGCTAGAACCACAAGACGGGTGCTGATAGCATTTTTCCACAGAATCTGCAGACTGGATTTTCTAGAAGAATGTGATATTATTAAAAGCATCCTTCCCAGGCTTCATCTCCCGTCTTACGTCATACACGACTTTAAGACAAGAGCACTTAAAATGATGAGAACACCGAAAAAATAGAAACAAACTGACAGGCTCATCGTTTTTTCCACCTGTAGAGTTCCCACCAACCTCCCCAATACTCTGTCCAGAAACAACAACAACGCCTCAAGGAATTTACTGGAGCCAGACAGGGCGACCATGATTCACAAAAAGCAGGTGTCTACACCATTCCTTGCTATTAATATGACAAACGCACAGCACAAAGAATTATTGTGTTTTTATGGTATACAAAACTGACACGTAGATAAAACACACGTGCGTGTGCTTACATCGAGACATCGACAATCATCTTACGAAATGAACAGATGCTATATTAGTTAAAAAAAAGGTAAGATATATATTTGGAATCTGCAATATTAACACAATTACAAAAAAAAACCTATATAGCTTCATGTTAACGAAGCCTTCAGAATACACCATGCTTGCAAGGTATCCCGGCGTCCTGGAGCCAGCATAATGGTCTTGGTGGACACCCTGCAGTGCTACCTCACCCGAGATACTCCCATCCACCTTGCCTTATTTTAAATGCACCTTTTAGATATACTATTTATCATGCAGTCTCTTGATAAAACCTACGGTGTGCTGCAAGTGTTGCTGTTATAAATGTATGCAGTGTGGGGAAGGGGGGGGCGAAACGTCGCCATTAATAAAAATATCGAGCGTATCTAAGTGTTGATAAATGAAACATTTGTGTAACATTAAGATATCTCTGTTACCGAAACGCTCCGCTACACAGCAGGCTTTTCAGTCAAAAAAAAAAATAAATAAAATAAGCACCATGAAAATCGGAGACAGTTCAAGAAATGAAGAGACAGGTTTGCGTCTAGTCCTTCAGTCTTTAAACAATCATTTTCAGGAGTTCAGTCTCTCAGGCTGGTTAGATCGATGTAAGCACAAACGAAGAGGACGGTGACTTGTACACTGGAAGCAGAAATGAGACGTTTCAGTGGAGACGCCGGCTTCACAGGAGGCTGAGCCAACTAGTGGAAGAAAGAAGGTTGAGAAAATAAACTTTTGGCAATGAGGCCGTAGAAGCTATCTTCGGTACTAAGTATCCACAGCGTTACTGCGTTACATACAGCAAACGGCACATATTTCGTTCCGCAGAGTGAAAACCTTAATGTTCAATTATTTTCGGTACTTCATTGTAGTCTTCTTTTGGTGGAGACTTTCATTGTTAATCACCGTATGAGTTTCATTTCCTAGAAATAAGTGATATGAAGCAGTAATGTTAGTTCCAATTTTCAGATGTAAAGACCGAGCTGAAAGTGGCACTGAGAACAGATGCAATCTCTTTATTGGCACTAATCATTCCGTCTGTCTAGCAGTCGCCAATTGTGATTTGAACTTCTTTTGCTTGCTATTTAAATGTTTAAAGATAATATTTAAAGCTTTATTTTGACAATGAGAAGTCACAGTTTTTCGTTTGTAATAATTTTCCTCTCGCTCGATAGGTGTAGAGGAAGGGGGAAGAAAGAGAGAGAGAAAGCAGCAGCAGTATCAACACTTTGGCAGGAAACAACGTGAGAAAACTCCTGGCCGAGATCACCAAAACAATGAATTTATTCATTTGGACTTCTCTGGTGTACTGAGTGTGAGGAGGATGAACCTCACACACACACACACACACACACACATATATATATATATATATATATATATATATATATATATATATATATATATATATATATATATATATATATATATATATATATATATATATATTTGTAATTTGCATGAAATTTTTCCATCCAGAATAATACTCAAATAACTAGACGTTAAAGTGAGAACATAAACTAATTTTCCGAATGGGCTCAACATGTACGAAGGCTCAACAATATGTAGACTCTCTTTCTACTTGTATAAACAAATTTTTCATTCACAGTTCAAAGAAACACACACACACACGCACACGCGCGCACACACACACACACGCACGCACACACACACACACACACACACACACACACACACACACACACACAGTTCCGATAGTTCTTTATGTATTGGATTCCAATGAATAATTCCTTGGTTTCCACCTGGAGAAAGTGGCACTATGCTGATACTCTGGCGGCGCTATGTTGGTACAAAGATTGCAGTATACTCTCCCATGCTCTCTCCGGCAACCGGTATTTAATGCAGACCAACCTATTGAATATAGATTAGATTCAGTAAAGCGTAAAATCCGCGTGGGTCATTCAGCCCAATGAGTGGTGGAGGCTCGATCCTCCGTCGGTACTTCTATTGACAGGGTAATCCACGTATTCCAATCCTTCATCATAATCATTTTCTGATTACAGACATTTGTTTATGATTTACGTTGTTTTGCTCTACTGCCGAATAAGGCAATTGAAAATTTGTGTATCTAACGAAACAAATATATTTCATTGTGATTGTTTATTATTAAAATAGTATAGACTTATCTAAAATATATTTAGTTGGATTAGGGTAAATTAAATTGCGCTTGTTATAATGAGGTTAGGTAAGCTTTCTAAGGTTCTTTCTGCACAAACTTACAATTTTTTCCAATAACATATATGAAAAAATATATCTTAAAAGGTATAGCAGAAAATTATAGAAAGTACCTAATTTTAAATGATTTCTTGCTAATTGACCAGTTTTACCTATTCGGCATGACATTTTATATATATATATATATATATATATATATATATATATATATATATATATATATATATATATATATATATATATATATATATATATTGCTGAGGTTGTCGAAAAAGGTAAAGTTATTAGTTAACATATTAATGTTTCAGTGTATCTACAGGGCGAGGGTCTTTAATTATGATATATACTTGTAAACCAAAAGACTATCTATCTTAGGACGCTAATAAGCAGTAAAATTATCTTTTTATACGGTGCGTGCTGCGCTGTATGACCACACGGGTTTAGTACCTGCACTTCATTATAAAAATGATTAAAGTGGTGTTTAAAAGCTAGTTTGGGCAGGTCAGCATATGCTTAATAAGGTCGTTACTATCCAAACATTGACCCATATCGACAGACACTTGACCTGGTACCCGACGAACAACACACCACCAATACAAGTCATGACAACTTTTATGATAATGGGAATTAAAGTAAACTCTTCCTCAGTCTTCACGTTTTGGTATATATAAACACAGAACCTCACATACTCCAATGCATAAACATACACCAAAAAGTAAGCACCACTTGGTGTATATGACAAATGAGGTACTAGTCTACGATGCGTAATGGTTAGCTAGTTTAAATGATGAAAGTTTTTGTAAAGTCTACGGTGTTTGTCTTTCCTATTTCATTTACTGCACCGATACATGAAAAATAACCTCGATGAAGCCCCGAGAAGAAAACTTATTTATAAAGACACTCGGAAAAGAACTAACTTGCAATTACAATAAAACGAAATATCTGCATCTTCCACTTTGTCTATTTTACTACTTCTACTTTGCTTGGTGAATAATTTGATTTTGTGTATGTAAATACTATGGCCTTATATTACAACGATGATTATATATATATATATATATATATATATATATATATATATATATATATATATATAGAGAGAGAGAGAGAGAGAGAGAGAGAGAGAGGGAGAGAGATAAAATCAGTAACAACACACTGCGACTAGCCAAGGACTCGAAGTGTTGTTATTGATCAATATCACTCGTTCGTGGGCACTATATATATATATATATATATATATATATATATGTGTGTGTGTGTGTGTGTGTGTGTGTGTGTGTGTGTGTGTGTGTGTGTGTGTGTGTGTGTGTGTGTGTGTGTGTCTGTGTGTGTGTGTGTCTGTGTGTGTGTGTGTGTGTGTGTGTGTGTGTGTGTGTGTGTGTGTGTGTGTGTGTGTGTGTGTGTGTGTGTGTGTGTGTGTGTCTGTGTGTGTGTGTCTGTGTCTGTGTCTGTGTGTTTAATGTTTAAGACCCTTTTATTCAAAACTTATTATACCATCTCGCTCTAGTTTTTCCTGGACGACCCCTACATCTCTCTACCCCAAATTTCTTTACTCGCCTAGTCATTTTATTATGTTCCATCTTCTAATGTTCAAACCAACTCAACAGTCCCTCCACAGCCCTCCTAGTAATACGTTCAGTAACCCTGAACTTTCTAGTCTACAAGCTGAGAATTTTTTGCCTAATATTCACACTACACATTACCCTCAAACGCGTCATCTTCTCATCTTCACACCCATAAAATTGTGTTGGTGGTTCTGTACTCTGGTATACTCCCTCTTTTTTTCCCTCCACACATGTCTCAGAACAATACCCATCTTTTTTCCTTTCATCAGTTCTATGATTCACCTCATCTATCATAGACTCCCATCAGTCTATAATTCCATTTTCATTTATCTGAAAACATTTACTTCACTCTTCTGTCTGGGGATCGATCTCAAGGTCGTGTTCGCTATGCAGACGCAGTTATTGGGGCAGTGTCTTCCTTTGGCTGATGAAGTCATGAGCATCGCTGGTAATATCCAGTCTTTCATTGCTTAGATTTTTAGTTACTTTCATCATCTTGCAACTTCTCTTCAGAATCTCCTAAAATAGTGTTATTAGCAGTGAGTAACTATGACAACTATATATATATATATATATATATATATATATATATATATATATATATATATATATATATATATATATATATATATATACATATATACAATAAGATCACAGTAAACAGGTGATTTCAGAATATGTAAAACAGCCACTGTGAAAGAATAGAGAAATTCCAAGCGCGTTCGTGATTACTCACATTATCAAGGAACAATAAAAGTAATGCACCAAAGGAAGGCATATAAAGGGTCTAGCCCACATCCCACAACAAAGCAACACCTGACGCGCGACTCATAAGAAAGGGAACACTGAAGCAGGCCCGCTGGCCCAACTAGACAGGTCCTTCACACAACCCACCAACAAACTATTCTACCCAAGAATTAAGAATTTTAAAATTTATTATTTGTCCAATGTATTATTAAATTCTTCCCAAATTCTATTATATATATATATATATATATATATATATATATATATATATATATATATATATATATATATATATATATATATGTATTAGGTAGTAGGTTGGTAGACAGCACCCGCCCAGGGAGGTACTACCGTCCTGCCGAGTGTAAAACGAAAGCCTGTAATTGTTTTACATGATGGCAGGATTGCTGGTGTCCTTTTTTCTGTCTCATGAACGATCAAGATTTCAGGTACCTCTTGTTACTTCTACTTACACTTAGGTCACACTACACATACATGTACAAGCATATATATACACACCCCTCTGGGTTTTCTTCTATTTTCTTTCAAGTTCTTGTTCTTGTTTATTCCCTCTTATCTCCATGGAGAAGTAGAACAGAATTCTTCCTCCGTCAGCCATGCGTATTGTAAGAGGCGACTAAAATGCCGGGGGAAAGGGGCTAGTAACCCTTTCTCTTCTATAAATTACTAAATTTAAAAAGAGAAACTTTCGGTTTCTTTTTGGGCCACCCTGCCTTGGTGGGATATGGCCGGTATGTTGAACACACAATATATATATATATATATATATATATATATATATATATATATATATATATAATATGGTGCCGAATAGGGAAAATTGGTCAGTTAGCAAGAAATTTAAAATTAAGTCCCTTCTAAAATTTTCTCTTATACTTTAAAGAAATATATTTTCATTTATGTTAATGTAAAAATTAATTATTTTGTACCAAAAGAACCTTAGAAAACTTACCTAACCTTATTATAACAAGCGCAATTTAATTTAGCCTAATCCAACTAAATATATTTTAGATAAGTTTACAATAATTTAATAATAAACACAATGAATTCTCGATTGCCTTATTCGGCAAGAAGAGCGTTGCTATTTAAGCCAAAATCGCAAGTTTTACTTATTCCGCATTATATATATATATATATATATATATATATATATATATATATATATATATATATATATATATATATATATATATATATATCCCAGGTGATAATTAAGTTTAATTCAAGTCAAAAATAAACAATACAATATCTCTCGAATATACTATCCACATTGAACTACAGTATTCTACAAATAAAACTGTCATAGCTGCTATTCTATGTATATTGCAAGACTAAATGTCGACTGAAGGTTCACATCTTTGAATATTTAAGGAAATCCATTTGGACAAACAAGATTCTAGGCAAACCACGCGTTAGCGCTGTAACCCCATATTGTGTGCTGCACCATGGAGCTTGTCATTCTGGAGTCTATACTCCATTAGAGACAAGTCATTCAGGTGAAATAATGAACGGCCAGAAGAGCTGTTTTTTGGGGGGTAGATTTTACAATTCTTTTTACTTGTATTAGTTTGGCGTTTAGGAAAAAGGACTATCTCTTGAAGTATTGAATTTTTCTTTGATATTACAGAATGCCTGAGGAAGGAACAGTGTGAAGTCTTAATTTATTTGTAAAACACACACACACACACACACACACACAAATCAGATACGTATATACATCCGACCATTCATACATACATAATACATATATACACGCATACATACAAAGTTTCGATCAAACATACATACATTAAATACATTAATATTTCGGCATCACTGAAACATTATTTAACTGGTAAGAATACGAAAAAACTCTTGAATAACCAATTACATATTATATCAAAATTTGGCCTTAATAGCTTAATTGATACTATAGAGTACCAACCAGAGTACAAAGAGGCGTCGCATTCACCTGGTCAACACCCGAGTCAGTGTAGTGAATGAGAGGCAGAGTAAGAATGAAAACATACAATGATAAATGAAGCAAACCTTTCTTCTCTGTCTTGAAGGCAGTGACTTTCGAAGGGATGTTCAGTCGAGGAATTGGAGTTACTCTCCCATTCCTTGGATCAAACCTTATCTCCCGTTTCGCAGGTGCTGCATGATCTTTATGGGTACAGCGCTTCCCGATGAATAAATTACTACTACTACTACTACTACTACTACTACTACTAATAATAATAATAATAATAATAATAAAAGTAATGCCAATAATATTTCTTACTCTACCTTTCACCCAATATTTCCTTAAATTACACAGATGTTGAAAAAAAGTATTGTTTAAGCTGCTTTCAATTTAAAGAGAAACAATGTGCGCGTTCAACGAGATATTTATCAATACGTTAACGTTCTACAGTCGAAGGTGGTCTCGTATCTTGTTAGAAGTAAATAAGTAATGTAATTTTCCTGGGAAAAAAAGCACACAAGATTTTATTTTGCAAATAACAATGGTGGACACACTAACTCTTCCTTCCCTGGAAAACAAAAGGAGATAAAGTATATTTATGAGGCAGTTATTTACTATATAACACGTATATGGGTTAAATATTCATGAATATTTATACAAATTTGTACATCTTTGAGAAAACAACAACGCGGATAAATATATTATATATTATATATATATATATATATATATATATATATATATATATATATATATATATATATATATATATATATATATATATATATATATATATATATATATATATATATATATATATATATATATGTATATATATATATATATATATATATATATATATATATATATATATATATATATATATATATATATAACACAAATATATACTTGGAATGTGTTGGGCTGTGATCAACACACCTGATTTCTTCTTCAGGTGCAGTTAAAAAGGAGAAAACTGCATTCGACAAACACATGCACGAGAAAAAAGTTTAAACATGAAAGACAAGCAAGAATGCAACAGTTTCACCTACCTGAGGAGACAACGAGGCAACTGCGCCGCCGTGATAATCTCAAGAGGAAGTTACCCCGTGGGATGAGAATAACAAGAACGTCATTGGAACTAGAATTGCATGTAAATACCGACAAGGTGGAATAACTGACAATTACGAGCAATTGCTACCTTTGCTAACCACAACATTTCGCCGTCGGAGTGAGCTTCCCCAAGTCAATGGCTCGGTAAAGCCACTGTCCGGGCGAAACGTTGTATTTAATGAAGATGATTATTGCTTCTAAGTGTCATTTAACACACAATCGTCATTACCATGAGCAAGGTGGACAGGCTGATGACCTGCCCGGCTCCCCGAGTGAGTCTCTTGCATGCACACTAATAATAGGAATAGTATTTATAAATGACTCAAAAAGGAGGACTGGAGTAAAGAGAAATAACCATTTCATGAGAGGAAATTTGTAAAGACTTTTAAAATAACGTGCGAAACTTGAAGTGGATGAGTGTAAGGTGTGTGTGTGTGTGTGTGTGTGTGTGTGTGTGTGTGTGTGTGTGTGTGTGTGTGTGTGTGTGTGTGTGTGTGTGTGTGTGTGTGCGCGCGTGCGTGTGTGTGTGTGTGTGTGTAGTCACCTATGTGTTGTTGCATTGGTTAGGTTCGAGCTCTTTACTTCCCTCCTCTAGGCTTCGCGAGGGCTGTCATTCATTTTCTTAAAAGTATGAATGGAGCCTGCCTCTATCACTTCGCTGCCCAGGTCATTCTACTTCCTAAGCTCTCTGAGGATGATGAGATATTTCTATTCTTCCCTGTGACTCATCTGCGTTTAAAAAAATCCCACCTTTGCCCTTGTGTACCTGTTATCCGCCTCTCTAACAGCCTCTCCCTGTACATCCCTATCAATTTTTCTCAGTATTTTTCAGGTCGTTATCATGTCTGCCTTCGTCTTTCTGTTCTCTAATGTCTTTTAGTCTTTCTTCATGGTTCATACCCGAGTGCTATCGGACTAGTCTCGTTGAACACTTCTACACATTTCTGAAATTGTACTTACTGCATTCTATTTTAAATCACTCGAGTGGTCAAGCACTCTGTGAATGAAGGAAAAATTAAAGTATACCTTGCCCTCAACGTTTTCTCCATTTTACAACTGTTGCCTCTTGTTACTGTTGCAAATTCTAAAAAAAATCATCTTTATTTCTTTCCCTTCATTTTTTTTTTAATTTATGTGTGATTATCTTGCCTCCTCTTTTCGTCTTATCAACCTGAGTTGGAATCTTTAGTATTTTCAAGCTAACATCATTTTTAACTATTTTTAACTACGTAGCTCTTATTTAGCCCTATTCTAACTAAAAACGTGTTTCAAGGTTCGGGCATCACACAACTGCTGTATATGCCAACTTTCGCTTAATATATGTTGAACAGCACAGCCATTTTAAAATTTCTCCATCCATATATCAGAACATTTTACAATTCACCAGCATGGCATACGAGTTTCACACAATTTCATTAAAAGTATTTTCAAGTGACGATTATTTGAATAATAAATCGTTGGTCCCTCACTGTGCCTGATTCTTTCAATATTTTGTCATTGTGTATATTTTTCATGTGACCTGATATCCCTGATATCCCTTACATGACATTTTTCTACATTACATTCATTCACCTATCACTCTGTTGATAAATATATGCAAATCATCGGTGGAGATTTACAGTGAGTTTTATTATATAACTTACAAAATTTTTTAACATCAACCGCAAACATTTTCATGTCGTTTTTAATCCCTTCGGCAAGTTATGTATATATATATTCAAAACACCATTTGCACACGTACTGATCCTGGTGACGCCCTGTTTGTGACACCTCCCAACTGGAATATTTTTCCTGGCTATTCATGGTTTCTTCTCAAACAGGAAGTCTTTCACATATTGTAATAATTTGATTTTTATTTCTCTTATATTTTGCAGTTTCCAAATTAATCTTTCATAGAGAACTGCTTCACAAGCTTTCTTAAAGCCTAAATAAATACAATCTGCCAGTTCATTTCTTTCCATAGGAATTTCCGTTGCTCTGTAGTGATGATTTACTAGATGTGATTTACATAAATTTGCAGAGTGAAAACAGAATTATTTACCAAGTAGGTTTTTGTTCTCTAGGTGTTTAATCAAATGTTCTCTAATCATTTTTTCAGATATTTTGGTACCAACACTTGCCAACGAAACAGGCCTATCGCTTAAATGGTCTTTCCCGTCACCTTTTTTTTTTCTCCTAAATGCTGATACAATGCGAGTGCCATCCTCTACTTGTCTGCCTATTTATAATCTACTTAAATCTAAAAATCGCACATTCAGACTGGATAGTATAATTATTTTACAAATGTTTTTTTTAAGCTGGTGGTCCTACCCCGTTTAATTCTATTGTCTTTTTTTGTTTCAGCGTACAATAGTAATTTCATGACTTCTTCACTTGTTTCAGTATCCTTCATTACAACTACTTGTTAGGGTTTAAAATCAACCGCGTTATAATAATCTTTTGTGAACACAAACTTTATGCTTGTGTTCACACAAGATTGTGCTCCTCCTCCTCCTCTTCTGTGATTTCTCCGTTTGTCCTTCATTCTTTTTATTTTCTTTGCAACATTTAGTTTACATTTTACGAATCTGAACAAAAGTATTAGTTCTGTCTTTCTCCCATCTGATAATTCCTCTTACAAAGTTTTTTTCTCATTTCTCCTTATATTTATATATTCATTTCTGACCAGCCTGAGTTGCTGACAACTTCCTTGACTCACACACTCACACACTATATTGAATGTAAGATATTTTTTTTCACAGCTCTTTTTCATTGCTCACTTTTTACTAAGTAAATTTCATAATTCATCTTGAATGCTTTTCTGGAATAGATTGCTTAATTCCATCTTCATATATGAAGCAAAAGTCTTTTCGTAAATTATTCGTGTTTGTGTCTTGTAATATTTCATTTAGTTTACCTAAAATACTGTTTAAAAAGTATTTTTTCTTATATTCTACTCATTCCTGTTTATACATCTCTTTTTCATCTATTGAGACATTTGTAACAGTATATTTTATTTCGAACGGAACATGATCACTCTATTCTTGCAAAATAGATGAATTATGTTAAGAGTTTCATCCGTTCATGTAGTAAAATCTACGTCAAATACTAACTTCATTAATATACTGAGGTATAAAAAAAAAATGTCTTATTAAGGAATTTTGTTGAACATTTATGTACAGTTCCAACCTCATACGTCGCCAAGTTTATTTTCTCAAAGTTAAAATTCCCAATTACAATCACATTTCCATTTCACAGTCACTTTTCAGCAATAGTTCTCTTAGTATATTTACCATACCAATCATTTCTCTCTCCCAGGTATTATTAAATGGTGGGTTGTATGCATCGACTACTAAAAGTGTTCATCTCTATTTTGCACTTTTATCATTTAAATCTCAGTATTTTGTGTATGTTAGATTTCAGTTTCTGTAACTGTAACTAGTATTGTTTCTTTTACCAACACTGCCGATCATTCTTCCTTCCCTACCGTATTATTTTCCTTTTCATTGAGTTTTTTCGAGCATTTTTAGAAAATTCAAGAAGTTCTCTTCGCTATGCTGAGTAGCTGCCTCGAAAACAACCAAATTAAAAATTTCACCATTGTCAGTTCAGTTAGATTATAGCAGATTTCTTCTCATTCATAATGTCCTTCAGATCAAGCCATTTTATTTTGAGATTAATCCATCTATTGTAATATATACCTTCGTAAATGTGTTTGACTCACTATTCTCCCCCTTCCTATTTCTTTTATTTTCTTTACTATCTATTCTGTGCTCGTTTCTTGTAGTAATCATTTCATACTCACCTCTTTGGGGCTGCAGTAGCTGAGTCTTAGCTCCTGGTCTTATCTCTTAACTTGTGGCTTGTGGTGTGTGTGTGTACTCACCTAGTTGTACTCACCTAGTTGAGGTTGCAGGGGTCGAGTCCAAGCTCCTGGCCCCGCCTCTTCACTGGTCGCTACTAGGTGTGTGTGTGTGTGTGTGTGTGTGTGTGTGTGTGTACAATTACCTATCTAAATATTTACATTAAGCTGCGCTCGTGACGTCCTTCCTTCCATTTTATGTAAATTTCTCATAATCACCTTTAAATTTTGCAATAATTGTTGCACTGCAATCTCCTCTCTGAACTAAGGAAGTTTTTTCTTTTATTCCCTCTCTACAAAGAAATACCCTATAATTTTATCCTCGTGTTCTTTCCATTGTTTGCTCCAAGGTTTTTTCTTTCAACAGTTGCATTTTCCTCAGTTTCTCGCGATCTGATCATAACACCTTTATTCGTCTCTTTCAGAGAGTGACACATTTACTTCTTTGCTCTTTCTTAATAGATAAAATTTCTAATTTCTGGAATCTTTATGTAGAACATAATTCATCTTAATCAAACATGCTGCAGCCAGGGTCTAACATACTTCAATTTGGGGTTAACATAATCCAGCTTGGGTCTGATATAGTCCACCTAGTGTCTAATATACTCCACCTAGGGTGTAGTATACTCCATCTAGGGTCTAATATACTCCAGCGAGGGACTAAAACACCCTAGCTTCAGTGTAATATATATTGTAAAAAAATTTTACCATGTCTCCATAAATATACTCTAGTTATCTTAAAAATTTACTAACGATGCATAAGATAACAAATGCATTTATTTGATATTCTGGTGATAACTATTTATTTACTTTTGACTCAAGGATCTCTCCACCAGATATTGCTACAATCTGACTAAGCAACTGGCAATTTGCATAGACTCTGTTTTTGCATTCACCTTTCTACATATATTGTAATTTTTTCGTACTGAAATCCCTCACTTATTTTATACTCCACGTCTTGTTTTAAAATTTTAGTAATTTTAATTATTAGTTTTGGTTGTAATTTGGGTATCAGTGCGTGTGTGTGATGGTGCAGGATTTCAAGGTGGATAGGCGCAAGGTGTGTGAGCTCACCTATTTGTGGTTGCAGGTGTGGTGCCTTAGCTCATAGCTTGGGTCTTAAGTTGGCATTTATTGCACTTATTCCTTCCTAGCCTCGTAGGCCATCTCATACCAAATCTTAATTAAAACTATTTATGGAGCCTGCTTCCACTCCCTGACTCTCCTGTGACTGACGAAATACTTCCTAACTTCCCTGTGACATCTCTATCCTCTTAACTTTTAACTGTACTCTCGTGTACACTCTCTCCGCCTCTCGGACAGTCTATCACAGTCCACTTTTTTTTTTGTATGTAGTTATCGTGTCTCCCTTGGCACGTCTATCTTCTAATATCGTCAGGCTTAGTTTCTTCAGCCTCTTCCACAGCTCCTTACCCTTAGCGCTGAGACTAGTCTCAGTGCATAAATTCCTCTGCACTTTGTTTAGCATTCTTTATCAAGTCCCGTTTGTGTGTGTGTGTGTGTGTGTGTGTGTGTGTGTGTGTGTGTGTGTGTGTGTGTGAGTGTGTGTGTGAGTGTGTGTGTGTGTGTGTGTGTGTATCTGTACGTGTGTTTCTGTCTGTGTGTTTGTGTTTTTGTGACTGTGTGTGTCTGTGTGTGTGTCTGTGTGTGTGTGTAACGATGAAAGGGGGGCTGGTCTCCCCCAAAGCCTGATTAGGTCCAGGACCCAGCAGGCCTGTCTCAGACCTTGTGGTCACCATGTGCTTCAGAACACGCAGCATCGCACGGCTCAGCAGGTAGCCTCTGTAACCGACATGCCATCAATCATAAATGGAGGAAAAAACGAATGGGAAAAAAGTCACACGGCATGCAGATGGCAAAAAACCTTGGCAGTATTGGAAAAAAAGACTGATATTGAAGAATGATAAAATGGATATATATTTGTTGATGATAAAAAATTGTGACTTACGACCGGTTGAGAAGCGAGAGAGGTGGAGGCCGCGCAGAGAGGCTCACTACACCGCGTGATCCACACCTTATTAATACGCGCGTATACGCCACACACAGCAAGACACAGCCTACAGCAGCAGCTGCTGCAGCAGCAGCAGCCAGAACCCCCCCACAACACTATAGGAAAACAACAGCAAACTACAGGCTGCTGCCCCACACTCCACTACACACGTCGGCACTTTCCGCTCTGCTTCAACATCTAGGCTACTCTAGGCCGCCCCTTTATTTTTTTGGCTGGTCGGGCCCTTGACGCCGCTACTACCCGACTACTCTAGGGGTTGACGGCGCCCTGCCTCACCTTCATGCTGGCAGGGGCGGGCGAGGCCCCTGGCGTGGAGGGGGAGCCGTGGGCGCCCGTGGGCACGAGCCCCGGTAGCGGCAGAGGCACGAACAGCATCCCGGAGGCAGGTGCAGCAGTAGTAACAGGAGCGACAGCAGCAGCAACAGCAGTTGTGGCCACTGTAGTAGCAGCAGGAGCGGCGATCACTGCTGACGGAGGGTTGCAACTAGAGCCGTGACACCTGAGGCAGCTACCACGTGTTCTGCGCTGCTGGCGACCGATGCCTGCACCTTCCACGCCCGTCGCTGGCGGTCTCAACGCCGCACACAACAATAACACAGTGAACGCGAGGAGCTCTGTGGAAACTGCAGACAAGAGCCGTCAAGTAACGAGAACTATATTTCACCTGGCGTTGAAATTGGCAAAATGCTGAAAACAGGTCTCCAAGTAAGGGACCTTTCCTTTTTTTATATATATAGATTTCTTTCCTTTTTTTCCGAGTTCGATATCACCAAGAATTAACCGCAGGCCAGCTTGTGGCTGTCTCCAGGTAGAGATAGAGAGAGAGATAGAGGGGAGATCCGGCGGGTGGTGTGAGGGGACGCGGGAGAGGGGCGGAGTGTGCGGAAGACGCCAACCACGAGGGGAACACTGAGCTAGGCAGGAGTGTGCGCCACGTCGGGCCGTGAGCTACTGAGGGACCTCCCCTCACGCTGTACCGGAGGCGGCCAGACCTGCCGGAGACCCGCCCCCCGCCCGGACCATGCCCCTCACCTCGCTCCTCCTACTCCTCCTACACCCGACTTTATTGCTCCTGTTCCTGCTGCCGCCGCCGGTGCTGCTCCTGCTGCTGCTGCTGCTCCAGCCTAAAGCTTTTCCCCGTTGAAGCTGATGCTGCGTCAGTTTGCTCCAGCTTCCAGCTAGTGTCGAAACTGTATTGCTTCAACTATTCCAAATTAAGCTGTTGCTCTTGCTTCAACCCTTCTATCAAAGCTGCTGCTTTTATTCCGCTATTCCTGTTGAAGAAATTGCTGTTGCATTTGCTTTCAAATGTTCTTGCCGAAGCTACTGTTCTTTGCCTAGTTCATAGCTGTTCCAGATTAAGCTGCTGCTACTGTTGCAGCTTCTTACATAGGCAGCAACTGCTGCTCTCTTTGCAATAGTGTTCAGCTCTTGCTGGTTCTACCAGTGATGCTGCTGCAGCTACTTCAGCCCATTTCACTGCTACTATTCTATTTCCTCCCACTGTACAAAGTGAAAACAAAAGCTACTATCCCTGTAGTACTGCCTGTGATACTGATTTCAGTACTCCTACAGCTTGAGCTAATACTACTGCTACTACCATTACTACTTTTAACAATAATAAAAGTAATGATCGTTTCTCATTTTGGGTCGTGTCCTGTAAATGTCTCAAATAACCCGCACACAGGAGAGAAGAGCTTACGACGACGATTCGGTCCGACATGGAGCATTTATCAAGTGTAACTTTATAAATGGTCCAGGTCGGACCGAAACGTCGTCATAAGTTCCTCTCTCCTACGTACGGGTTATCTGAGTATTGCTCCAGTCACTGTATTGTGCCTTTTTGTTCTTTCTATAAATGTTTCATTCTACTCTATTTTCTTTTCATTCTCTTTACCATTATTTCCGTAATTAACCAGTTTCACCTTAATTAATAGTTAGTTTTTTTCAGTCTCTCAGGGTCTCCAACCGGAATACCTTTAATTATCTCTAATGACTTTTTTCCCATCAAGGTCTGTTTCACACACGTATGTATTACATAAAACCATCAATCTCTTTTTCTCATTCAGAATCCCAACCACAACCGAGTCCACCCAAAATATTCATCTGAATGTCTTGTAAAAACATCTACCTTGTCTCTCTCTCTCGTCGTTTCATGCCCTGTCTATCTCTCATTATTACGTATTTCTTTCCCATCGCTATTTTTATCCATTCCCTCTTGCTTCCTTTTCCTTATCTTTTCCCAAATCTTCATCTCTCACTATTGTTTACTGCTTCATATTTTCCATCTCTTCCCATTTCCTAGAATTCGCATTTGCGTCTTCAGTTTCTCTCTCTCTCTCTCTCTCTCTCTCTCTCTCTCTCTCTTGCACAATGGTTTTACATTGTTAAGATATAGGTTTCTACCTTGACAAAGTAAGAGCTGTTAGCTATCTTAGCTCATTTGAAAGCCTTTTTACTCTTATAAGACATACAAACAGGATACAGAATGAAGTTGGAGCCATCTGTGGCCCAGCGATTTCATTTGGTCAGTTGACTTTATGTTAGCGATGCCATTATGCTGTGAGAGCATTTTCAGATTCGGGTCATTCTAAGAATGAATGATCTGAGATGAAGTGATGATCTTGATAAGGGCAGATACAGAGTGTAGTTGCTGTTTGTTGCCCGTTTTTGTTAAGTAGAAGCTCTCTTCTCGTTGACCATAACAATAATAATATGGCCATCTACATCCCTCCGATGATAAAGGCTCTGTTAAAATGACAGATGTGTCCAGACTTGACCCAGATGAAAGATAAGTCATCTTGCTCTATAACTTATTCTGTCAAGAAGTCATAGGTGAGACAGTAGGCATGCAATCCAAGAAAGTGGAGCATACTCAAGGTGTGAGCGCACTTGTGCCTCATACAGTCTTGCAGCCTGTATTGTCGAGTGGATGAGATATACGTCTAAGTATCGTAAACTTCCTGGCCGCCTTGTTTGCAAGATTTACTATGTGGTTCTTCACAGTCGCTTATGAATAAAATTTCAGCCCAAGGATATCAACCTCATCCCCGGGTTCCAACACTCTTCATTCATTCTTACTACTCTTCAGGTGGCTTATTCTATCTAGGCTGGAATATTGCTGCACACTAACAGGGGACAAGTCGTTACCGTCAAATTACCGCCCAATAAGCCTGACCTCAATTGTAGGCAAATTACTAGAGTCAATTATAGCTGAGATTATAAGAAGCCATCTCGATAAGCATAGCTTGATTAATGATACTCAGCATGGATTCACAAGAGGCCGGTCTTGTCTAACTAATTTATTAACTTTCTTCAGTAAAGCTTTTGACGCTGTTGACCACAATAAAGAATTTGATATTATTTACTTAGATTTTAGTAAGGCTTTTGATAGAGTTCCGCACTATAGACTGTTAAAGAAAGTGGCAGCTCATGGCATTGGGGGAAAAGTGCTCTCGTGGATCGAGTCATGGCTCACTGACAGGAAGCAGAGAGTGTCCATAAATGGGGTTAAATCCGAGTGGGGATCTGTAACAAGTGGCGTTCCACAGGGATCAGTCTTGGGCCCGTTGTTGTTTATAATATATATCAATGATCTTGATGAGGGAATTACTAGTGATATGAGCAAATTCGCCGATGACACAAAGATAGGTAGGATAATTGATTCAAACGTAGATGTTATGGAACTTCAGGAGGATTTAAACAAACTCTATTCTTGGTCAGAAAAGTGGCAGATGCAGTTCAATGTAGATAAATGCAAGGTTCTGAAGCTTGGGAGTGCCCATAACCCTAGTACTTATAAGTTAAATGATGTAAAACTTAGCCATACAGATTGCGAAAAGGACTTGAGGGTTATGGTGAGCAGCAACCTTAAACCAAGACAGCAATGCCTAAGCGTACGTAATAAGGCAAATAGATTACTGGGATTTATATCAAGAAGTGTAAGAGACAGAAGTCCAGAGGTCATACTGCAGCTTTATACATCATTAGTAAGGCCTCACCTAGATTATGCAGCTCAGTTCTGGTCTCCGTATTACAAAATGGACATAAATTCGTTAGAAAACATTCAGCGTAGGATGACTAAATTAATACATAGCATTAGAAATCTTCCTTATGAAGAAAGATTGAAGACTCTTAAGTTACATTCACTTGTTAGACGAAGAATGAGGGGAGACCTGATCGAAGTGTATAAGTGGAAGATAGGTATTAATAAAGGGGATATTAATAAGGTCTTGAGGATGTCTCTCCAAGAGAGAACCCGCAGTAATGGATTTAAATTAGATAAGTTTAGATTTAGAAAGGACATAGAAAAGTATTGGTTTGGAAATAGGGTAGTTGATGAGTGGAACAGTCTACCTAGTTGGGTTATTGAGGCTGGGACTTTGGGTAGTTTCAAATCTAGGTTGGATAAGTACATGAGTGGGAGGGGTTGGATTTGAGTGGGACTTTCACATCAGAGCTTATTTCTTGGGTGGCATTGAAAATTGGGTTGGGCAAATGTTTTGTTAGTGGGATGAATTGTAAAGGACCTGCCTAGTATGGGCCAGCAGGCCTCCTGCAGTGTTCCTCCTTTCTTATGTTCTTATGTTCTTATGTTCATCTTTCAAGGCAGGTGAAATTGCTGACCTAGAAAATGTACAGAGAATCTTCACTGTATGCATAACTGAGATAAAACACCTCAATTACTGGAAGTGCTTGAAGTTCCTGAACCTGTATTCCCTGGAACGCAGGCGGGAGAGATACATGATTATATACACCTGGAAAATCCTAGAGGGACTAGTACCGAACTTGCACACGAAAATCACTAACTTCGAAAACAAAAGACTCGGGAGACGATGCAACATCCCCCCAATGAAAAGCAGGGGTGTCACTAGCACGTTAAGAGACAACACAATAAGTGTCAGGGGCCCAAAACTGTTCAACTGCCTCCCAGCGTAAATAAGGGGCATTACCAATAGACCCCTGGCTGACTTCAAGCAGTCACTGGACAAGCACCTAAATTCGGTACCTGACCAGCCGGGCTGTGGTTCGTACGTTGGACTGAGTGCAGCCAGCAGTAACAGCCTGGCTGATCAGGTCCTGATCCACCATGAGGCCTGGTCACAGACCGGGCCGCGGGGGCGTTGACCCCCGGAACTCTCTTCAGGCAAACTCCAGGTAAACTGCTCCAGCATTACCATCAGATTATAATTGCCTAGAGACAATTATAATCTGTTTTTTCTCAGAAGAGCAGCTAGCATTTCCTCTCTTGAATAAGTAGATATTAGCGTACAGTCGTCAGCATATGCATATGAAAGTCAGTGAAGTAGACATTCTATTACAATGGCCCAAATACACTTCCCTGCGGAACACTGGCACCAATGGTTTATCTTCATGACTCTCTCCCACTGTGAATTTCTCTTTGAGATTTACGTTGAAGGTAGTCACTAAAGGGAACACAGTGCAGAGCCAGCGACTCCCAGTGCTTGCAGTTTTGCAAAGAGTCTCTGGTAGCATGCATACTCGGCCGAAAACTCAAGTTATGTCCAGTGCTACTAAACAGCTGCTCTTGTATTTATCCAGTGAGTGACGCCACATAATGGAGAGATTTGACAGATCAACAGCAGAGTGACCTATTTTGAAACCAGACTGACGGCCACAAAGCAGCAAGTGGTAGTCGAAAAAACGCTATCTTCTGTAAGATCATTGTCTCAAAAATCTGGCCATTGATTGACAGGAGTGACACTGGTCTGTAGTTGCTGATTTCCGCTCCGCTCTTCTTTATGTGAACAGGGACTAGATTTGCTTCTTTCCACAGAGAAGGCCATTTACACTGTGCTAGGCAGGGTTGATAGATGAGAGTTAGAGGATGCTAACTGGTCTGCACATCTACTCAGCAATCTTGTATTCACCTTACTGAGCCCAACATCCTTTTTTCGTTCCAGAGATTTAAGGATACGATATACTTCAACTTGTTCTATTGTCATCTCTGAGAACTCTGACACAGTTATCACAGCTAGCAGAGTAGATTTCCTTGCTTGATGAGAGCATACACCTTGGCAGAAAAGTCAGCTTTCTCCTGACTCTTCTGACTCTTCTGACTCTCTCTCTCTCTCTCTCTCTCTCTCTCTCTCTCTCTCACGCACACAATCACCCAATATTAAGATGCTTCTCTTCTACCCCTTTTGCGTTATCGACTATTAAATCCCCTCCAAACTGCTCCTTTGCATGCCTCTCCTTTCATTATTCCTGTTATCATCATCACGTCTTATTCTCTTCGCGTTATCGCTTCCCATTTTCTCAAATGCTTCCTTAATGCCTCTCCTTCTGTTTCACTATTTAACCAATTACCATTTATCTCTCTGTGTACGTTTTACCATCTTTTGTATTATCAATATTTTCATTTGTTGTTTAGGCGTTTATTAGTTTAAAATTAAAAAAAAAAGCAGTTTACTCTGGTAAATGCCATTTATTTTTATTTCGTTCTCTCGAGGATTATTCTCTCTCTATTGTCGTTTATAATTAGCTCTTTACTCCTTATTTCCTTCATAAAGGAGGGGGGGGGTAAGTTACAGGTGAAGGGCTCTTGTTCAAGGGAACTGGAGGTTCCCTCCTATTGGAAATCATTAGATTATTTAATATTTCCCAGGCGCAGTGAGACCTCTGCGAGTTTCGCGCTTCGCTTGGATAATAATAATAATAATAATACCGTTAATACTTATAATTATTATCTAGGACTACTACTAATAACAATCTGCTACTAATATTAATATTTATAATTATAATCTACTACTACTCCTACTAGTACTACTACTATTAATAATAATCTGCTGTTAAGAATAATAATAATAATAGTTTACGATCTTGTTAATTCTTGCATAATACCATATAAGCTATTGACTCGATTCACACTATTCCCATTTTCTATTATCACCTTGCAAAAAATATTGCCTCATTTTCTTTAGCGCTTTTTTTCCATTTTCTGTTAACTCTTGAGTGTGTCGTTAGTTCTTCCCGTTCTCTCTCACCATTACCCCATGCCCCGCCCACTTACCCTCCCACTCGTGTTAGTACCGCCCACTATCACTCCTACTGTAAGCCCCGCCCATTCTGATACCTCAATCATTAAGCCCCGCCCACTCTGATTAATTCAATCATTACGCCCCGCCCACTCTACCTCCAGCATAAGGCTCAGCCCACTTTCCACCGATTCTTTTTCTCGTAAGACCCCCCCCCCTCTTATTCCCCAACTCGTATTGCCCTAGGCCCCGCCTACTCACCATTATTAGCACCGCCTACTCCTTAAGCCATAATTAGTCCCCACCTATTCTCATATTATAGCCATAAATCCGCCCACTCTCCAAACCACGCTCCCAATTCCCTGCCCAGTCTCTTAACCTCCATAAACCCCACCCATTCACCCAACTACCACAAGACCCACCCACTCTCACAACCACCAGAAGCCCCATACACTCTCCTAGCCACCACAAGCCCTGACCATTCTTCCAACCACCTAAAGCCCGGTCCGCTCCCCAACCACTACCATAAGACTCGCCCATTCAACCACTACAAGCCCCGCCCACTCTCCCAGCCACCACCAGAAGCCCCACCCACTCTCCCAACCACCACAAGCCCCGCCCAATCCCCTATCCACAACAAGCCCCGCCCAATCCCCTATCCACAACAAGCCCCGCCCAATCCCCTATCCACAACAAGCCCCGCCCAATCCCCTATCCACAACAAGCCCTGCCTACTCTCCCAACCCCCACCAGAAGCCCCACCCACTCTCCCAGCCACCACAAGTCCCGCCCATTCTCCCAACCACCACAAGTCCCGCCCAATTGCCCATCCACCACAAGCCCCAACCTCTCTTCCAAACACCACCACAAGCCGCGCCCACTCTTCCAACCACAACAAGCCCATCCACTCTCTCAACCACCACCACAAGCCCTGCCCACTCTCCCACCCCCCACAAGACCCGCCCACTCTCGCAACCACCACAAAACCCGAGTACTCTCCCAACCACCACAAGACCCGCCCACTCTCCCAACCACCACAAAACCCGAGTACTCTCCCAACCACCACAAGACCCGCCCACTCTCCCAGCTACAACAAGCCCCGCCCACTCTCCCAACTACCACTATTAGTTCCGCCCACTCTCCCAGCTATCATAAAGTCGCTCACTCTTCCAACCACCACAAGCCCCGCCCACTCTCCCAGCTACCATAAAGCCTCTCACTCTTCCAACCACCTTAGGCCCTGCCCACTCTCCCAACCACCAGAAACCCCGCCCACTCTCCCAACCACCAGAAACCCCGCCCACTCTCCCAACCACCAGAAACCCCGCCCACTCTCCCAACCACCAGAAACCCCGCCCACTCTCCCAACCACCAGAAACCCCGCCCACTCTCCCAACCACCAGAAACCCCGCCCACTCTCCCAACCACCAGAAACCCCGCCCACTCTCCCAACCACCAGAAACCCCGCCCACTCTCCCAACCACCAGAAGCCCAGCCCACTCTCCCAACCACAACCACAAGCCTCTCACACTCCTCAATCTTAATATTTTTACTTGTAAATGCTTGTGATGATGCACTTCTTGGCTTACTTTACGGTTGACCTAAGTGACTTTACACTCGTATTTTCTATGGATTTAAAGCGAGGAGCAAACGGCTGGATATGTTGTCTCCGGCGAATAGGACGGAATTTCTAGCCTATACCATTTATCGTAGTGAATGACCCACAGGGGTTGAGAGTTTAATAATAATAATAATAATAATAATAATAATAATAATAATAATAATAATTATAATAAAAATATTTATAAACAAATTATAGCAACAGCAAGACCATCACCATCAACAAGAAGAACAATAAACCCGAGTGGGTCATGCAGCACAAGGAGTGCCACAGAATCTCGATCACTGACTTCTTTCTGACCAGTCAGGCTGTTGCTCATCGCCTCTCGTATTAAAGTATATTGTTACCTCTTGACGTATATACCAATATATTCATGTGTCTTTATGTACGTATGTGTGCGAGTTTTTGAGGGTGTGTATTTTCTGTCGGCGTGTGTGTGTGTGTGTGTGTGTGTGTGTGTGTGTGTGTGTGTGTGTGTGTGTGTTTAGGCTAGGGTACGTTTGGGTTAGGTTAGGGCACGTTTGGGTAAAGTTGAGAGTAAGATGAGAGTAAGACACATGTGCAACATCTGGGTATCTTTATTGTAGACGTTTCGCCATCCAGTGGCTTTATCAATACAAATTCCAGGACATAACTTGAAGACAGTAGAACTATGTACAGAAGATGAGGTAATCAGTCCCTCAACCTAGGAGTAGGTGCGAACAGCACCATAGTCGTGGAGATTCTGAAGCAGAAGAAAGAATCCTGGCGCTTATATAGTAACGTCAGGTGAAGCAGACGAGGGCAAATTCACTGGTGGGCGGGATTCCCCAGTGGAAGTAGGTCCTTCCCAAAGAGATGGGTTAGTTGTAGTAGTAGTAGTTGTCGTAGTCATATATGTAACACCCGAGTCTAATAAAGGCGAATATTAAATTGGAGACAGAGGAGGAAATAGTTTAGATGTAATTAACCCATCAGCCTCTTGTTTACCTGGAGTTTACCTGGAGAGAGTTCCAGGGGTCAAAGCCCCCGCGGCCCGGTCTGTGACCAGGCTTCTTGTACCAAGGCTGACCAAACAATCACCTTAAAACCACTCCGTCTACTGTCTTCAGTGCCACACTCTCCTCTGACTGAAGAATCCCGCTGCGCATCCGAAATATTTCGGCAATGAAGATACCCAAGTGTTACAAATGTTTGTTATTCATCAACTATGATGATGATGCAGTTTGGGTAAGTTACAGTAACTCATAAAATCGCACATCAAACAATGAACAATAAACACAAGGTAGTAACACCTCGTCTGGCAACGCCAAGCCGGTGAAAGCCCAGGAAGCGTTAACATTTTCACGCGCATTTTTCGAGGTCAAATCACATACTCAATTAATGTACTAATTATAAAACTGTTTCGAGATCAGCAGACGGAGGGTCGAGCATCGACTGCTACTACTTACCCCCTCGGATTTCGTGCTTTATTCCAAAATGAACAACAGTCTGGTCCACAGATGACAGTATTTCTGAAGAGTTCTGAACCCGCGCGTTTCCAGAGCACCTAGGTTTTGCCATCCTGCAGACTGCCGTTAGCAACAGCCTGGTTAGTCAGGCTGTCACTAGAGAAGCCTCAAGACTGTAAAGCCCCCTCAGCAGCTATAGGCTTTCGGTCATGAGAAAGTCAGCTACTGCGTACACTAGCGGGAATAGGACTATTTTGTAACAGACGGCGATTAGCAAGGCTATTAGTGACGTCTATGAGGCGAGGAATTCCCTGAAAATGGGTGGAGATATGCTCGGGTGAATTTGTGAATACCGATACATCACCTAGAACACGGAATGCCACCGGGAAAACCTGTCCAGTAATCAACCTACATCTTCTAAATAAAACGGGAAAATATTGGAACGCAAAAAATACCGAGAATTTATGATTCAACAAAGAATAATTATTAGGAGATGACAAAACCAAGCAACCTTTAGATTACCAGGCATTGCTAAGTACAGGAAACTAGTATTATAATAATGACAACAACAACCACAGTAATAATAATAATAATAGTAATAATAATAATAATAATAACAATAATAATAATAATAATAATAATAATAATAATAATAATAATACAAAACTTGGTAACATTTCATTTTCTCTTCAGATTTAAAGAATCTGCTTCGTTTCCTGGGCAAACAAGCCGAGAAGTGCCTACAAGATTGAGGGGAAGGAGATGAGGTACTTAGATTAGATGATATAATCCTCCAGGAAGACTCGGACATCGACAGGTCAGAGATCCAACTGGAAATCAACGACCAGTGGTAGATGAACAGATGAAGGAAGAAGGGGAATAGGTAGTAGAAGGATAGCGTACAGGATAGGAAACAAAATATCTAATAGGGAGCAGGAGACAGTGTATACGACAAGGAGCAAATAGACAGAATACAAAACAGGAAGCAGATGGACAGCATACAAAACAAGGAGCTGAAAGACACTATACAAGACAGGGAGCGAAAAGACAGCATTCAGTACAGAGAGCAGAATGACAGCATACAATACAAAGAAAAGAATGACAGCATACAATACAGAGAGCAGAAAGACACCATACATGACAGGGAGCAGAAAGACAAGACAGAGAACAGAAAGACAGCATACCGGACAGGCATCACAAAGAGATCAAAAATGGAAAACTTACGGGAAAAGTAATTAAGATGAAATAAGCGATCTTTCAGTCGGGATGCAGTTGAAAACTCAATAGAGTGGCTTAACATCGCAAGATTGGAGGGGTAAACCATACATGTGTATGTTTGTCAGGAAGCCACCGACGGGGGTCGCTACAAGCCAGCATACCAACGTAAAAAAATACTCAGACATCACTTGGTATAACAAGTAATATAAGGCAAAAGCATTTCATAACTATTATTAACATACTATTATGTATACAACCCGTAGTTCACCTCTGGGAAAGTCTGACAAGAGAGAAGTCTTTCCTCGTGCCTACATAGCGTGTATTCGCAACACAGCTGGTTGAGACAGCTGCTGTTAACACCGGGAATATCACCTTGACCCCATATCTTAACAGATATGCAACATAAATTTAATCAGCATCATAACTACAAAGTCATTTTCTCCCACTGTTAATAAGACTAACTATATTGGGCATTCGTTAATACATTCTATTTCAAGAGCAGTGATTACTGACGAAGGTCAACTCCACGTTTCCTATATCTCTCCAAATTTTATTCTCTTAATTTCAAGTTAATTCATTTAAGGTTAAGTCGAGTAAATCTATGAAAAAAAAGACGTACATTTTACCGCAAATAAGCGAGTAGGAACAATCTTGCCGTGATACGTCTGGTAACGCCGAGGCCGAAGAAAAATAGGAAACGTCGAGCGGCTGACGTTTATCACTCTCGGTGCGAGACTGTGCTCTTCTGAGCAGAGTCTGGGATGCTGCACCGGATGTCTATACACAGTGAGGTGTATATTTCCAAGTGTATAGGTGTGTGTCCCTGTTTACATACACTGAGAGGCATTTCTCTCAGTGTATATAAGCCGAGAGGTGTATGCTTCTGGGTGTATAGAGAGAGATGTATATCTCTCAGTGTGTATAGAGAGAGATGTATATCTCTCAGTGTGTATAGAGATGTTTGCTTCTCTTTGTATATGCACCGGAAAGTTTACTTCACTCCTTATATTGTGGATTAAAGTTTTCTTTTCTAGTTCAAATAAGGTAGGGAAATAACGAAAGGAATATTATTCATAAGGAAGAGAAAGAATATATTGAGGACGAAGAGAAGAAAAAAAGAGGGGAGATGGGAGGAGGAGGAGTAATAGTAGTAGTAGGAGTAGTAGTAGGAGGAGGAGGAGGGGGAAGTGGAGGAGGAGGAGCAGGAGGATGAAGTGGAGGAGGAAATGGAGGAGGAGGAGGAAGTGGAGGAGGAGGAGAGAATTCAGCGCTACTGGTAAGTTAAAGATCTTCGTAAATTCTCTCACTGGAAAAGCAAGTTTGTGAAATTTGTCAAACTTTTAGCACTGACATTTTTTCATTCTTTTAATTAGGCCAGAGGTCCAAGTTAACTTTATTATTTTTGGAAGATGAATCCGTTTATTATAACAGGTGGGGGGGGAGGATAGAATGGACTGGGTGGTTATAACAGTGAGGAAAGACGTTATTATTGTAGGGGAAGATTCACGGAATGTTACGAGAACAAGATTCGAAACAATGGCGAATTCTCCTCAATTTCCAACTTAATCCTAACCCCGCTTGATTTCGAAGAAGCTATTGATAACATGCCCATGACTTCTGTCCCAGGTCCAGACTCGTGAAATTCCATATTCTTCAAGTCTCACAAAATAACACTATCTCCTACCTTGAATGTTCTTCGGAGAAGGACCTGGACATAGATACTATTCCACAGCCATGAAAAATCAACGACATAGATCCACTCCACAAAAGGGGGAAGTACGTATAGCAATCGCATAAAACCGATAGCACTAGTGTCATAGTATATAATCAATATCTGTGAAAGGATATTAAGAAGCAAGACTGACATTCTCAAGTAATCATAACAGCTGCAGCACCCACGGCAGTACGGGTTTACACTGAGGCGCTACTGCATTTAGCAAGTGCTGGAGTTTGACAATAAAATCTGGATATACTGGAAGACAAGAAGAATGACGATGTAGTGTACAGTGTGTCTGCAATAGCTTTCGACATGAGAGACCATGGTGTAATAAGGCACTAAATACGTGGTAAAGGAATAACGGGAAAAGTGAACAGATGGATATTTAACTTATTAACAAATAAGAGAGCAATTCTAAAAGAGATGTAAAAGTGAAAAGCTCTCTTCTCCAAGGTACGGTACTCGCCCCACTTTTCTCTCTCTCTTACATCAAGCACAAATCACACTAGCGTATCATTCTTTTGCTGATACTAGAACCTGTATGACAGTTTTCCTTGAGGAAACAGCGCTCCTTCAACAAGATATGAACTAAATCTTCTAATGGACCACAAACAACAATATGAAGTTGAACGAGGACAAATTTCAGTTACTTCCCTATGGAAAATTTGAATTAAATAATTAAATAAAGTTAAAGACAAATCTGAATCATTCCGGAGAGTGGAAGATCATTGTGAGAGACATAGGGGTGACAATGTCAGAGGATTTCACAGTCTAGGATTACGATAGTGTTCTTATTGTATCTGCAAAGGAAGATGTTAGGCTAGATAACCAGAACATTCAAAACAATACATGCCAAACCATTGAAAATTCCCTTAAAGTAATTTGTTCTTTTTAGGCTAGAATGTTGCTATATTCCAGAAGCCCCATTCAAAGCTGGAGAAATTGCAGAATTGGAGATCGAACAGAGAACTTCCTCTACTCATTTAGATTCAGTCAAGCACCTTGGAACGTAGGTGAGAAAGATGCATCATAATCTTAAACTGGAAAATTCTGACAATACTGGTCTCAGTTCTGTACACTGAAATCACTTCATATGAAAGCAAGAAGCATGGCATACGGTGCAAAAAACTTACAATGGAAAGCAGAGGCACATTGAGTACACTAAGACAGAGCTCAATAAGTATAAGGAGACCAAGACTTACCAACTCTCTTCCTTCATGAGTCAGATACTTAACACCAACCCTTAGCTGTCTTCAAGAGGAAACATGATAACTCACTCAAGTCAGTACTTGACCAGTCGGGATGTGAAGCACACGTTTCACTGCACGTGGCTTGCGCCAACTGCCTGATCAATCAGGTTAGCAACCGGGAGGCCTGGTATGGGACTACGTCACTGAGGCCAAGTCGATGTAGACGCCAGTTATTCTGCACCATACTGCGCCTGCACTACCCACTAGCAGACCAGGTCCAGACCAGGGCTGAGCACAGGGTATGCTGTTTCTCTCTCACTCCTTCGGTAAAACTGGGACAGGTCAGAGGTCCCGGTCATCGTCTTCCTTGTGCTTCACGGCGTTGGCGCGGGTGGCACATGACACTCGCTGTCTGTCCACTTGACATCTATAATCTCTGACACTCGTCATTGGCCTGTTTCTTTTCTAAACTGCAACTAACTTCAAAATACACCAGGACAACACAGGAAGAGTTTCAGCTTCTGGTATGCCTGTTAACTTGCCAATTGCCAGATTTATTGCAGTCTAGCCTCGTGCACACTGCCATACCCATCCTTATCTCTGTGTATGGAGGCCTCTTCCACTCTTTTTTTTTTTTTGTCCAGGGAATTTATTTGCAGATCACAGTGAGGTTGAAGAAATACATCCTGATATTCTTATGACTCATTAGTCTCTCATCACGTGTACTCGTTCCCCGCCTCTCAAGCAGTTCATCCCTGTCCACCCAATTAAGCCCTCTTGAGTGTTTTATTTGTCGTTTTCATGTTTTCCTTGGTACTATTATCCTTTATCCTTTAATGCCATTAAGCGAGTTACTTTAGCTTCTCTTTAAGCTCCTTTCATACAGCTACACTTTCTCTTGACTTTTAACAGGTTTTATCGGATGAGAGTTCCACGTAGATGCTGCTCCAAGAAAGTCTTGATGTCACATATAGGGCTGCTACGAAAACCTATTTGTTGAGATTCCTAACAACTACTCTTAGATTTGCCAAACAGGCATTTGCTGGTGTGTGCCTTTGTTTACATGCTCGGCACAATGCCCCAGATCTTTCTGAGTGAGGTGTGCAGCTTCTATCCCCGTGTCTATCCTCATTTCCCAGTCTTCTTGCCCCTTCTCCAATTTTCATAACCCTGCATTTGATGAGGGTGAATTCAAGCGGCCGCTTATCTGACCGACCCAGAAATATGTCAAGATCCATTTGTAGCATTTCTTTGCCTTTATCAGTTTTTAGTCTACCATTCGTTTTGCGTCAACAAGTGTGTGATATGGTGTGTTTCAGGTGTATTTCAGGTTTGTGATCAGGTATATTTCAGGTGTGTGATCAAGTGTGTGATAAAGCGTGTGATAAAGCGTGTGATAGTGTGATAAGGTATGTGATCAGGTGTGTTTCAAGTGTGTGATCAGGTGTGTTTCAGGCGTGTAATCACGTGTGTTTCAGGTGTGTAATCACGTGTCTTTCAGGTGTATGATCACGTTTATTTCAGGTGTGTGATCACGTGTCTGATCATGTGTTTCAAGTGTGTGCTCAAATGTGTGCTCAGGTGTGCTCAGGTGTGCTTCAGGTGTGTTTCTGGTGTGTGATCAGGTATGTTTCCGGTGTGTGATCAGGTGTTTCCGGTGTGTGATCACGTGTGTTATCAGGTGTAGAATTTATCTGCGTTGTTATCCTATGCCTGAGGCACTCAACCTGTCGTTGAAAATAATCTAAGGAATGGGAAGGAGGAGGAAATCAGTTAACAACATGGAATAAGACACAGGTGAACAGGAAACAAGTCAAATAAAAATGGGACAAGTAAAAAACGGAATAAGTCAAAGAAGAGAATAAAACAAGTCAAAGAAGAACAAGACAGAACTCGTACAAGAACATAAAACAAGTAAAAAAGCAGGAAACAATAAAAAACGAAGAAACAAATCTAATAAGAACTAAATCTAAATTTAAAAACAGAGAACTAATCAAAGAATATGAAAAAAATAAAAAAGCATTGAACAGATAAAAGAGTAACAAGGAACAGGTCAAAACGAATTTCAAAGAAAAAGCCAAAGAAGGTCGGGAAGGACGTCAAAGAAAAAAAATAATCTAGGAGAGCAAGGAACAAATAAAAGGAGATACGGGGAACAAAATTAATGAAGAACAGCGAACAAGTCAAATAATAACTTGGAACAAGGCTAAGAAGAACAGGAAATACGTTAATGAACAGAGAACATGTTAAACGAAAACATGAAATCAAAGAAAAAAGATAGAAAGAATAAAAGAAGAGAAAAGGTAAAATAAAAGGGCACAAGGAACGAAACAAAGAATATCAAGGAATAAGTCGAAGAAGAAAACGGAATAAGTACAAGAAAACAGGAAACATACAAAAAAAGAATAGGTTAACAAATACAGAAAACAAGAAAAATTAAGAAACAGGTTAAAAAAAGAGGAAACAAATCGAAGGCGAAGAACAGGAAACATATCAAGGAGAGGGGAATAAGTCGTAGAAAACCTGGGGTCAAATATAAAAACAGGGAATAACAAGAAACAGGTCAAAGAAGAACATGGAACAAGTTATAGAGGAACAGGAAACACACACAAGTCGAAAAAAATGAACAGGGATCAAGTCAGTAAAGAACAAGGAATAAATCATAGAAGAACAGGGAATAAATCAAATGACAAGAAATAAGTTCAAAAGCAACAGAAAACGGGAAGAGAAAGGAAAGAGACAAGAAACAGCCAACAACAGACTGTTCAGAGAAGTAAACAAGATATACAAGCATTAATTGATAATGTCAGAAGAGTAAATTTAAAAATTTGCATGCAAATAGGAAGGGAAAAAAGCGTCCATTTCCAAGTATAATACTGCTTATAATAACATAAATAATTCAGTGATTATGAGGCTATATTACTTTGTTATTTTTGAGCACACTGTAATGTAGATATTATTATTAATAATCATGAGAGGCACTAACATGTTTTATATGTTTTATATTTGATGCCCCAACACACACACACACACACATATATATATATATATATATATATATATATATATATATATATATATATATATATATATATACCCGCCAAGAGAGGGTCACCCATAGAAGAAAACACATCACTATTTTATTCAATAGCCGTCTTTCCAGAAGTGTGCTGACATCACAGTCATGTTGTCCTTTCGACTGCAGCATCCCCAGCCGTCCTTCAGAGTGCAGGCTCTGCCTTTCCGACCTCCAGGACTCAAATCAGGCTAACCGGTTTTCCCTGAATTCCTTCATATGTTACCCTGCTCATACTCCAATATCACGTCCATTAAAAACACTTGTCCCCATTCATCCCCCATTCACACAAGCCTGCTGGATGCTCAGACAACTAAAACTCAAAGCCCCTTGTACATCCTTCCTAAGACCATTCCTGAGACGACCCCTTTCCCTTCTACAGATTATTCAACTTCCTCAACCTATGGAAATAAATGGCATAAAATACCAACACAGTGGAAAAATAAACATAGACGCAGTATAATGTGATCCTTTATTGACAATGTTTTGCCCACACAATGGGCTTTATCTGTTTGTGACTTGATAAAGCCCACTGTGTGGGCGAAATGTTGTCAATAAAGGATCACATTATACTGCATTTGTGTTCATTTTTCGTCAACATATCCCTGTCCTTCTCTGTTCATGTCCAAACCACCTCACCAACCCTTCCTCACCTCTGAATTATACTCTACTTAGTCTTTTTAAGTCTACTCTCCGAATTCTCTACTTGATATTCGCACCACACATTGCTCTTAAATATGACACCTCCGATGTTTCTAGCCTCCTTTTCGTTGCAGTATTCAGAGTTTTCTAAGTTCTCTTTTAATTTCCTTATTCTACATACCTCCTAAAATTCCCCCCACCAACCTTCACAATTTGCATTCAGAATTCTCTAATAAAACTGTCTCATCAGTAAAGAGCAAGTGGGATAGCTACCACTTGGAATCACATCCAACATCTTATTATCCCGCATCCCTTTCCAACACCCTAGTGTTTCCTTCATTTACATCCCCATACATACATAAACAAATGCATAAACTATGAAGCCTAATTAAGTTGATTTGCATTTTTGACACCAAACTTGTCTTATAAGTTAACTCTGTAGGTTGAAATCAGTGGCAAATTTTGCTACAGTAAATCTCACCACAGTCTCTTTCTGCCAGTTATGAATATCAAGAACCCAATGTCACCAATTTTTTTTTTAGCCATTCAGTTGCATTTATGTCAAGACCTACCCATCATTTAAATCCAAATAACTAATTTTCCGTCTAGCTTAGAACAAATATTTCTACATTCTCTTCCTTTCGTCTTTTTTGTCTTGCAATAAGTCTTTCACAATTAATGAAACACGTGAAAATAAAAGGTACACATCATCTAACTTCCTGAATCGATCATCAATAATTAAAATAAGTAAAAAAAAAAAAAAAAAAAAAAAAAAAAAAAAAAAAAAAAAAAATTTTGTAGGTAGTAGGTTGGTAGACAGCAACCACCCAGGGAAGTACTACCGTCCTGCCAGATGACTGTGAAACAAAAACCTGTAACTGTTTTGCATGATGGTAGGATTGCTGGTTTCTTTTTCTGTCTCATAAACACGCTAAGATAACAGGGATATCTTGCTACTCCTACTTACACTTTGGTCACACTTCACAGACACGCACATGCATATATATATATACATACATCTAGGTTTTTCTCCTTTTTCTAAATAGCTCTTGTTCTTTTTTTATTTCTTCTATTGTCCATGGGGAAGTGGAAAAGAATCTTTCCTCCGTAAGCCATGCGTGTCGTATGAGGCGACTAAAATGCCGGGAGCAATGGGCTAGTAACCCCTTCTCCTGTATACAATTACTAAAAAAGAGAAGAAGAAAAACTTTATAAAACTGGGTTGCTTAAATGTGCGTGGATGTAGTGCGGATGACAAGAAACAGATGATTGCTGATGTTATGAATGAAAAGAAGTTGGATGTCCTGGCCCTAAGCGAAACAAAGCTGAAGGGGGTAGGAGAGTTTCAGTGGGGGGAAATAAATGGGATTAAATCTGGAGTATCTGAGAGAGTTAGAGCAAAGGAAGGGGTAGCAGTAATGTTAAATGATCAGTTATGGAAGGAGAAAAGAGAATATGAATGTGTAAATTCAAGAATTATGTGGATTAAAGTAAAGGTTGGATGCGAGAAGTGGGTCATAATAAGCGTGTATGCACCTGGAGAAGAGAGGAATGCAGAGGAGAGAGAGAGATTTTGGGAGATGTTAAGTGAATGTATAGGAGCATTTGAACCAAGTGAGAGAGTAATTGTGGTAGGGGACTTGAATGCTAAAGTAGGAGAAACTTTTAGAGAGGGTGTGGTAGGTAAGTTTGGGGTGCCAGGTGTAAATGATAATGGGAGCCCTTTGATTGAACTTTGTATAGAAAGGGGTTTAGTTATAGGTAATACATATTTTAAGAAAAAGAGGATAAATAAGTATACACGATATGATGTAGGGCGAAATGACAGTAGTTTGTTGGATTATGTATTGGTAGATAAAAGACTGTTGAGTAGACTTCAGGATGTACATGTTTATAGAGGGGCCACAGATATATCAGATCACTTTCTAGTTGTAGCTACACTGAGAGTAAAAGGTAGATGGGATACAAGGAGAATAGAAGCATCAGGGAAGAGAGAGGTGAAGGTTTATAAACTAAAAGAGGAGGCAGTTAGGGTAAGATATAAACAGCTATTGGAGGATAGATGGGCTAATGAGAGCATAGGCAATGGGGTCGAAGAGGTATGGGGTAGGTTTAAAAATGTAGTGTTAGAGTGCTCAGCAGAAGTTTGTGGTTACAGGAAAGTGGGTGCAGGAGGGAAGAGGAGCGATTGGTGGAATGATGATGTAAAGAGAGTAGTAAGGGAGAAAAAGTTAGCATATGAGAAGTTTTTACAAAGTAGAAGTGATGCAAGGAGGGAAGAGTATATGGAGAAAAAGAGAGAAGTTAAGAGAGTGGTGAAGCAATGTAAAAAGAGAGCAAATGAGAGAGTGGGTGAGATGTTATCAACAAATTTTGTTGAAAATAAGAAAAAGTTTTGGAGTGAGATTAACAAGTTAAGAAAGCCTAGAGAACAAATGGATTTGTCAGTTAAAAATAGGAGAGGAGAGTTATTAAATGGAGAGTTAGAGGTATTGGGAAGATGGAAGGAATATTTTGAGGAATTGTTAAATGTTGATGAAGATAGGGAAGCTGTGATTTCGTGTATAGGGCAAGGAGGAATAACATCTTGTAGGAGTGAGGAAGAGCCAGTTGTGAGTGTGGGGGAAGTTCGTGAGGCAGTAGGTAAAATGAAAGGGGGTAAGGCAGCCGGGATTGATGGGATAAAGATAGAAATGTTAAAAGCAGGTGGGGATATAGTTTTGGAGTGGTTGGTGCAATTATTTAATAAATGTATGGAAGAGGGTAAGGTACCTAGGGATTGGCAGAGAGCATGCATAGTTCCTTTGTATAAAGGCAAAGGGGATAAAAGAGAGTGCAAAAATTATAGGGGGATAAGTCTGTTGAGTGTACCTGGTAAAGTGTATGGTAGAGTTATAATTGAAAGAATTAAGAGTAAGACGGAGAATAGGATAGCAGATGAACAAGGAGGCTTTAGGAAAGGTAGGGGGTGTGTGGACCAGGTGTTTACAGTGAAACATATAAGTGAACAGTATTTGGATAAGGCTAAAGAGGTGTTTGTGGCATTTATGGATTTGGAAAAGGCGTATGACAGGGTGGATAGGGGGGCAATGTGGCAGATGTTGCAAGTGTATGGTGTAGGAGGTAGGTTACTGAAAGCAGTGAAGAGTTTTTACGAGGATAGTGAGGCTCAAGTTAGAGTATGTAGGAAAGAGGGAAATTTTTTCCCAGTAAAAGTAGGCCTTAGACAAGGATGTGTGATGTCACCGTGGTTGTTTAATATATTTATAGATGGGGTTGTAAGAGAAGTAAATGCGAGGGTCTTGGCAAGAGGCGTGGAGTTAAAAGATAAAGAATCACACACAAAGTGGGAGTTGTCACAGCTGCTCTTTGCTGATGACACTGTGCTCTTGGGAGATTCTGAAGAGAAGTTGCAGAGATTGGTGGATGAATTTGGTAGGGTGTGCAAAAGAAGGAAATTAAAGGTGAATACAGGAAAGAGTAAGGTTATGAGGATAACAAAAAGATTAGGTGATGAAAGATTGAATATCAGATTGGAGGGAGAGAGTATGGAGGAGGTGAACGTATTCAGATATTTGGGAGTGGACGTGTCAGCGGATGGGTCTATGAAAGATGAGGTGAATCATAGAATTGATGAGGGAAAGAGAGTGAGTGGTGCACTTAGGAGTCTGTGGAGACAAAGAACTTTGTCCTTGGAGGCAAAGAGGGGAATGTATGAGAGTATAGTTTTACCAACGCTCTTATATGGGTGTGAAGCGTGGGTGATGAATGTTGCAGCGAGGAGAAGGCTGGAGGCAGTGGAGATGTCATGTCTGAGGGCAATGTGTGGTGTGAATATAATGCAGAGAATTCGTAGTTTGGAAGTTAGGAGGAGGTGCGGGATTACCAAAACTGTTGTCCAGAGGGCTGAGGAAGGGTTGTTGAGGTGGTTCGGACATGTAGAGAGAATGGAGCGAAACAGAATGACTTCAAGAGTGTATCAGTCTGTAGTGGAAGGAAGGCGGGGTAGGGGTCGGCCTAGGAAGGGTTGGAGGGAGGGGGTAAAGGAGGTTTTGTGTGCGAGGGGCTTGGACTTCCAGCAGGCATGCGTGAGCGTGTTTGATAGGAGTGAATGGAGACAAATGGTTTTTAATACTTGACGTGCTGTTGGAGTGTGAGCAAAGTAACATTTATGAAGGGATTCAGGGAAACCGGCAGGCCGGACTTGAGTCCTGGAGATGGGAAGTACAGTGCCTGCACTCTGAAGGAGGGGTGTTAATGTTGCAGTTTAAAAACTGTAGTGTAAAGCACCCTTCTGGCAAGACAGTGATGGAGTGAATGATGGTGAAAGTTTTTCTTTTTCGGGCCACCCTGCCTTGGTGGGAATCGGCCGGTGTGATAATATAAAAAAAAAAAATTTTTTGTTAACGTGTTTAACACATGTGATTTGGAAAGTGCCATTACTAGCGCTATTTCTCTTCTTTTGAAAAATGCTCGTTATCCATACTTTCACATTCGGGGCCTCTGCTGCTTTTGCTATAATGTGTTCTTTAATTATATATAATCTCATAGTATTATTAATAGTTATTTTATATGCTTTTTTTACATTGTTAGATGGTTTGCATATATTCTATATTCTGCCTTTACTTGAGTTCTTCATTCTTGCCTTATCTAAAAAAAAAAATTGTCACCATTGCTCCTTGGAAAATTTTTGTTGAAATCTGATTGTATCTTTTTTGACGATTTATATACATTTATATTGTTCGCAAAGAATGATGCGAAGCTGTGACTAGCGTTTTTACTTGTGAGAGCTACGAGTATGATAAACAGTGAAGGTGCCAGGACTGTACCCAGGTGTATTGAACATTTTACTTTGCTGAAACAGGATTTCTCTTTGTTTACTAAGTAAAACTTTGTGTTCCATTTGATTGAAATTTGAAAATCTAGGATCCTGCTTTTTCTTTCCTATTAAACTTACTGCATGCGTTACCACCCTAGCGACACATTTATCAAATGCCGTTGAAAATCAGCATAGCCGACACCTGTGTTTTGGTTTTCTTACAAAGCCTCAGGGATTTTGTTATAATTATTTCACAGGTGTAAGAGGCGTGATCTTCCTGCTCCTAATTTATGATGACGACTCAGCATCACGCTTTCCCTGACTTTTATGATGTGGGATGTTAGTGATACTGGCCTTTATTTGTTTTACTCCGGCTCTGGTGCCTCTTTTGTGAAGAGGGACTGCCTATGCACTTTTTTTAATCCTTTGGAATTTCACCTGAATCTTAGCTCCTCTAAAAATATTACTAATAAATACTAAATTCCAGGAATCAAGTCCAGGTGCTGCATTATTTGGCAAATTATCTATTGTTTACAAAGACTGAATGATTTGTGCGAACGTCAGCCATGTAATTTGTAGGGAGGGCACAATCAATAATAAAAAAAAGTGACCTGGGTCATCAAGTCTCAGGTGTCGACTGGCTTACTGAACGCTCATACATGCGGATCTTCCAGAATTTTGCTCATTTCTTTTTTTTCGCCATCAGTGTATGAACGTCCTCTGAGATTTTTGACTTACATTTTGCAACTGTGAAAAAAGAAAGTATTTAGGAATTTTCCTAATTTTCTCAATGATTTCTTGTTCTATTGCTGCCTGTTGTGACCAGTGCGAGTTCTTCAGTTCATGTTCTAGCTCATGTTCTAGCTCATGTTCTAGCTAATGTTCTAGCTCATGTTCTAGCTCATGTTCTAGCTCATGTTCTAGCTCATGTTCTAGCTCATGTTCTAGCTCATGTTCTAGCTCATGTTCTAGCTCATGTTCTAGCTCATGTTCTAGCTCATGTTCTAGCTCATATTCTAACTCATGTTCTAGCTCATGTTCTAGCTCATATTCTAACTCATGTTCTAGCTCATGTTCTAGCTCATGTTCTAGCTCATGTTCTAGCTCATATTTTAACTCATGTTCTAGCTCATGTTCTAGCTCATGTTCTAGCTCATGTTCTAGCTCATATTCTAGGTGTAAATTCTTCCTTTCGTTGTTGTGATTTCTTGAGCTGCTTATTGTGTACAAAATTTCCTTCATTCTCTGTGTTTAATATCCCTTTAGGCCTTTTTTTTGTGTGTGGGACATATTTTAGAAAGACTCTGTGCGCATCTTGATTCATATTTGCAGTACGTTATTTTAGGTATAGGCAATTAATGGTATTTATGAATGCAAGAGATGAGGGAGGTGTCTTGAAAGTTGAGGAAGGCTCTTGTTCTGAGGAACTGAAGTTATCCTCCCCTTCCTCTTATCAGACATGAATTCCTCTCATTTTCCCTGGGAAATAAAACCCCTCCTAACTATATTCATAATAATGATAATCGCAATAATAATAATAGTAACAATGATATATATATAATTTTAAAAATAATAAAATAACAGAGTAACGCACGTTATTAGTGAAACGTCATTAAACTAACAACGAACATTTAAAAAATAATAAAATAACAGAGTAACGCACGTTTTTAGTGAAACGTCATTAAACTAACAACGAACATTTAAAAAATAATAAAATAACAGAGTAACGCACGTTATTAGTGAAACGTCATTAAACTAACAACGAACATTTAAAAAATAATAAAATAACAGAGTAACGCACGTTATTAGTGAAACGTCATTAAACTAACAACGAACATTTAAAAAATAATAAAATAACAGAGTAACGCACGTTATTAGTGAAACGTCATTAAACTAACAACGAACATTTAAAAAATAATAAAATAACAGAGTAACGCACGTTATTAGTGAAACGTCATTAAACTAACAACGAACATTTAAAAAATAATAAAATAACAGAGTAACGCACGTTATTAGTGAAACGTCATTAAACTAACAACGAACATTTAAAAAATAATAAAATAACAGAGTAACGCACGTTTTTAGTGAAACGTCATTAAACTAACAACGAACGATTTAATTATCATCAACTTTGTTTATAACCATTAAAATCATACACATTTTACAGTTCCTCCCACAAAAAATGCAAAAAATAAATAAATAAATACATAAATCCGCACCTGCTCGATAAATGTATTTCAGTCAACAGAACACCACAACGGATAACAGAAACAGAGGCCAAAACAGCTCTTGATCCGACGAATTGGAGCTACCCTCTTTTCCTTGGATCAAACATGCCACTCCGGAAAAAGATTCTTCCCTGAAGCTACGAAGGAGAAATTAATAACGCAAGAAATAGAACTGAATAAACGTGGAATTTTTTTTTTTTTTGTGATAAATAATACACGTGCGCAACATTATGAATCTTTATTGACGAATAAAGTCGAATAAAGACTGCTAATGTTGTACAAGTATCTTACTTATCAAGTTATCGGTAATGCACTCCAAGATAGAGAGTGGGTGAGTTGAAGAGTTGGCTTCCCTTTTAAGGAAGGTTCCTTGATGCTGGTGAGAGGCTCTTGATCTAGGGAACTGGATCTGTGTTTCAGTTCCCTGAATTAAGCCTGAATGCCTTCCATTCCCCCGCCCAGAGGCGCTGTATAATCCTGCGGGCTTAGCGCTTCCCCCTTGATTAAAAAAATAGTAATAACGGAGAGATGGCTAAGTAGAAGACAGGCAGACAGTAAAGAAGGCAGGCAGACAGTAAAGAAGGCAGGCAGACAGTAAAGAAGGCAGGCAGACAGTAAAGAAGGCAGGCAGACAGTAAAGAAGGCAGGCAGACAGTAAAGAAGGCAGGCAGACAGTAAACAAGGCAGGCAGACAGTAAAGAAGACAGGCAGACAGTAAGGGAGGGAGGCAGACAGTAAACAAGGCAGGCAGACAGTAAACAAGGCAGGCAGACAGTAAACAAGGCAGGCAGACAGTAAAGAAGACAGACAGACAGTAAGGGAGGGAGGCAGACAGTAAACAAGGCAGGCAGACAGTAAAGAAGACAGGCAGACAGTAAAGAAGACAGCCAGACAGTAAAGAAGACAGGCAGAGAGTAAAGAAGACAGGCAGACAGTAAAGAAGGCAGGCAGACAGTAAAGGAGGCAGGCAGACAGTAAAGGAGGCAGGCAGACAGTGAAGGAGGCAGGCAGACAGTAAGGGAAGCAGGCAGACAGTAAAGGAGGCAGGCAGACAGTGAAGGAGGCAGGCAGACAGTGAAGGAGGCAGGCAGACAGTAAAAAAGGCAGGCAGACAGTAAAGAAGGCAGGCAGACAGTAAAGAAGGCAGGCAGACAGTAAAGAAGGCAGGCAGACAGTAAAGAAGGCAGGCAGACAGTAAAGAAGGCAGGCAGACAGTAAACAAGGCAGGCAGACAGTAAACAAGGCAGGCAGACAGTAAAGAAGACAGGCAGACAGTAAAGAAGACAGGCAGACAGTAAGGGAGGCAGGCAGACAGTAAACAAGGCAGGCAGACAGTAAAGAAGACAGGCAGACAGTAAAGAAGACAGCCAGACAGTAAAGAAGACAGGCAGAGAGTAAAGAAGACAGGCAGACAGTAAAGAAGGCAGGCAGACAGTAAAGGAGGCAGGCAGACAGTAAAGAAGGCAGGCAGACAGTAAAGGAGGCAGGCAGACAGTAAGGGAAGCAGGCAGACAGTAAAGGAGGCAGGCAGACAGTAAAGAAGGCAGGCAGACAGTAAAGAAGACAGGCAGACAGTAAACAAGGCAGGCAGACAGTAAAGAAGACAGGCAGACAGTAAAGAAGACAGCCAGACAGTAAACAAGGCAGGCAGACAGTAAACAAGGCAGGCAGACAGTAAAGAAGACAGCCAGACAGTAAAGAAGACAGCCAGACAGTAAAGAAGACAGGCAGAGAGTAAAGAAGACAGGCAGAGAGTAAAGAAGGCAGGCAGACAGTAAACAAGGCAGGCAGACAGTAAACAAGGCAGGCAGACAGTAAACAAGGCAGGCAGACAGTAAACAAGGCAGGCAGACAGTAAAGAAGACAGGCAGACAGTAAAGAAGACAGAGACAGTAAAGAAGACAGGCAGAGAGTAAAGAAGACAGGCAGACAGTAAAGAAGGCAGGCAGACAGTAAAGGAGGCAGGCAGACAGTAAAGAAGGCAGGCAGACAGTAAAGGAGGCAGGCAGACAGTAAAGAAGGCAGGTAGACAGTAAAGGAGGCAGGCAGACAGTAAAGAAGGCAGGCAGACAATAAAGGAGGCAGGCAGACAGTAAAGAAGGCAGGCAGACAGTAAAGGAGGCAGGCAGACAGTAAAGGAGGCAGGCAGACAGTAAAGGAGGCAGGCAGACAGTAAAGAAGACAGGCAGACAGTAAAGAAGGCAGACAGTAAAGGAGGCAGGCAGACAGTAAAAGAGGCAGGCAGACAGTAAAGAAGGCAGGCAGACAGTAAAGAAGGCAGGCAGACAGTAAAGGAGGCAGGCAGACAGTAAGGGAAGCAGGCAGACAGTAAAGGAGGCAGGCAGACAGTAAAGAAGGCAGGCAGACAGTAAAGGAGGCAGGCAGACAGTAAAGAAGGCAGGTAGACAGTAAAGGAGGCAGGCAGACAGTAAAGAAGGCAGGCAGACAATAAAGGAGGCAGGCAGACAGTAAAGAAGGCAGGCAGACAGTAAAGGAGGCAGGCAGACAGTAAAGGAGGCAGGCAGACAGTAAAGGAGGCAGGCAGACAGTAAAGAAGACAGGCAGACAGTAAAGAAGGCAGACAAACAGTAAAGGAGGCAGGCAGACAGTAAAAGAGGCAGGCAGACAGTAAAGAAGGCAGGCAGACAGTAAAGAAAGCAGGCAGACAGTAAAGGAGGCAGGGAGACAGTAAAGAAGGCAGGCAGACAGTAAGGGAGGCAGGCAGACAGTAAGGGAAGCAGGCAGACAGTAAAGGAGGCAGGCAGACAGTAAAGAAGGCAGGCAGACAGTAAAGGAGGCAGGCAGACAGTAAAGAAGGCAGGCAGACAGTAAAGGAGGCAGGCAGACAGTGAAGGAGGCAGGCAGACAGTGAAGGAGGCAGGCAGACAGTAAAGGAGGCAAGCAGACAGTGAAGGAGGCAGGCAGACAGTGAAGGAGGCAGGCAGACAGTGAAGAAGGCAGGCAGACAGTGAAGAAGGCAGGCAGACAGTAAAAGAGGCAGGCAGACAGTAAAAGAGGCAGACAGGCAGTAAAAGAGACAGGCAGACAGTAAAGGAGGCAGGCAGACAGTAAAGGAGGCAGGCAGACAGTAAAGAAGGCAGGCAGACAGCAAAGGAGGCAGGCAACAGAAGGCAGGCAGACAGACAAGGAGGAGGACAGGCAGCAGACAGTAAAGGAGACAGGCAGACAGTAAAAGAGGCAGACAGGGAGAGACAGGCAGACAGTAAAGGAGGCAGGCAGCAGGCAGACAGTGAGGCAGGCAGACAGTGAGGCAGGCAGACAGTGAGGCAGGCAGACAGTGAGGCAGGTAGACAGTGAGGCAGGCAGACAGTGAGGCAGGCAGACAGTGAGGCAGGCAGACAGTGAGGCAGGCAGACAGTGAGGCAGGCAGACAGTGAGGCAGGCAGACAGTGAGGCAGGCAGACAGTAAAGGAGGCAGGCAGACAGTAAAGGAGGCAGGCAGACAGTAAAGGAGGCAGGCAGATAGTAAAGGAGGCAGGCAGACAGTAAAGAAGGCAGGTAGACAGTAAGGAAGGCAGGCAGACAGTAAAGGAGGCAGGCAGACAGTAAAGGAGGCAGGCAGACAGTGAAGGAGGCAGGCAGACAGTGAAGGAGGCAGGCAGACAGTAAAAGAGGCAATCAGACAGGAAAGGAGGCCGGCAGACAGTAAAGGAGGCAGGCAGATAGTAAAGAAGGCAGGCAGACGGTGAAGGAGGCAGGCAGATAGTAAAGAAGGCAGGCAGACAGTGAAGGAGGCAGGCAGACAGTGAAGGAGGTAGGCAGACAGTGAAGGAGGCAGGCAGACAGTGAAGGAGGCAGGCAGACAGTAAAAGAGGCAGGCAGACAGTAAAAGAGGCAGGCAGACAGTAAAGAAGGCAGACAGACAGTAAAGAAGGCAGGCAGACAGTAAAGGAGGCAGGCAGACAGTAAAGGAGGCAGGCAGACAGTAAAGAAGGCAGGCAGACAGTAAAAGAGGCAGGCAGACAGTAAAGAAGACAGGCAGACAGTAAAGGAGGCAGGCAGACAGTAAAAGAGGCAGGCAGACAGTAAAAGAGGCAGGCAGACAGTAAAGGAGGCAGGCAGATAGTAAAGAAGGCAGGCAGACAGTAAAGAAGGCAGGCAGACAGTAAAGAAGGAAGGCAGACAGTAAAGAAGGAAGGCAGACAGTAAAGGAGGCAGGCAGACAGTAAAGGAGGCAGGCAGACAGTAAAGAAGGCAGGCAGACAGCAAAAAAGGCAGGCAGACAGTGAAGGAGGTAGGCAGACAGTGAAGGAGGCAGGCAGACAGTAAAGGAGGCAGGCAGACAGTGAAGGAGGCAGGCAGACAGTGAAGGAGGCAGGCAGACAGTGAAGGAGGCAGGTAGACAGTGAAGGAGGCAGGCAGACAGTGAAGGAGGCAGGCAGACAGTGAAGGAGGCAGGCAGACAGTGAAGGAGGCAGGCAGACAGTGAAGGAGGCAGGCAGACAGTGAAGGAGGCAGGCAGACAGTGAAGGAGGCAGGCAGACAGTGAAGGAGGCAGGCAGACAGTGAAGGAGGCAGGTAGATAGTAAAAGGGGCAGGCAGACAGTAAAAGGGGCAGGCAGACAGTAAAAGAGGCAGGCAGACAGTAAAGGAGGCAGGCAGACAGTAAAGGAGGCAGGCAGATAGTAAAGAAGGCAGGCAGACAGTAAAGAAGGCAGGCAGACAGTAAAGAAGGAAGGCAGACAGTAAAGGAGGCAGGCAGACAGTGAAGGAGGCAGGCAGACAGTGAAGGAGGCAGGCAGACAGTGAAGGAGGCAGGCAGACAGTGAAGGAGGCAGGTAGACAGTGAAGGAGGCAGACAGTGAAGGAGGCAGGCAGACAGTGAAGGAGGCAGGCAGACAGTGAAGGAGGCAGGCAGACAGTGAAGGAGGCAGGCAGACAGTGAAGGAGGCAGGTAGACAGTGAAGGAGGCAGGCAGACAGTAAAGGAGGCAGGCAGACAGTAAAAGGGGCAGGCAGACAGTAAAGGCAGGCAGACAGTAAAGGAGGCAGGCAGACAGTAAAAGGGGCAGGCAGACAGTAAAGAAGGCAGGCAGACAGTAAAGGAGGCAGGCAGACAGTAAAGGAGGCAGGCAGACAGTAAAGGAGGCAGGCAGACAGTAAAGAAGGCAGGCAGACAGTAAAGGAGGCAGGCAGACAGTAAAGGAGGCAGGCAGTAAAGGAGGCAGGCAGTAAAGGAGGCAGGCAGTGAAGGAGGCAGGCAGACAGTAAAGGAGGCAGGCAGACAGTAAAGGAGGCAGGCAGACAGTAAAGGAGGCAGGCAGACAGTGAAGGAGGAAGGCAGACAATAAAGGAGGCAGGCAGACAGTGAAGGAGGCAGACAGACAGTGAAGGAGGCAGGCAGACAGTGAAGGAGGCAGACAGACAGTGAAGGAGGCAGGCAGACAGTGAAGGAGGCAGGCAGACAATGAAGGAGGCAGGCAGACAGTGAAGGAGGCAGGCAGACTTTGAATCAGAAAGACGGTGAAGATAGCAGATAAGCAATTAAGTAGGATGGGAAGTGGCAAGTACAAAGACAGACAAACGAGTTGGTAGACAGGCAGGCAAACAGGCAAGCAGGGAAGCAGGCAGGCAGGCAGGCAGGCAGGCAGGCGGTCTGACAGGTAGGCAAAGAAACAGATAGGCAGGAGGGCAGGAAGGAAGACAGGCAGGCTGGTATGAAATCAGGAAAGCATGCAGGAAAATATAAGGGCAAGAAGGAAATCTTAGACGAAAAGAGGGAATGCAGATGTAAGTTAAGCAATCAAAAAAGCTACCTAGATGCCAGGAAATATTCTACAGCTGTAGGGCAGTACCGAAGCGTATACTAGTCAAGAACACAATATCAAAGTTGTATACTAGACAAGAACACAGTACCGAAGTTGTATACTAGACATTAAAAGAGTACCGAAGGTGTATTCTAGAGAAAGACACAATACAGAAGGTGAATAAACTAGACAAGGAAACAGTACAGGATACACCCATTCCTTACATAAGATTAAATAATAACCTCAACACCGAATACCCATTCTTTCTCTCTAACTTCGAACAGGCAATGACGGATCACAAAGTCTACCACTTCAACCACAGCTCAGTGATTGCACGCGCACACACACACACACACACACACACACACACACACACACACACACACACACACACACACACACACACACACACACACTCACACACACACACACACAGTTACGACCTCGTGAGTGAGTGATGCAAATTCTAAACCCATCTCAGGGGGACTATAAACCCGTAATTTGGTGTAATTTGGCACAGTTGCGGCTTAGGCAGCTCTTAATGGCGTAAAAGAAGAAAAAAGAAGGTACGATTTCCGACTTTCTGGTCCAGAGGGTCGACTTTAAGATAATTAGTCGCGATGTTGAGCGCAGGATAGCAGGTGGGGCAAGAAATAGATGTGTGTGCTCACCTGTTTGTCGTTGTAGAGGTCGAGTCTAGGCTCTTAGCTCTGCCTTTTAGCTTGCCGCTTGCTGGATTTACTCCTCCTGGACTCGTGGGCCCTATTCTGCGTATTTTTTTTTAAAACTATGTATGGAGCCTGTCTTCGCTACTTCTTCCTCCTGACTTCATGCTGACTCTCTTGTGTTTTCAACGTCCATCTGTGCTCACGTGATGCAGGTCTGTGCACCTCAGTCTATCCCCGTATTGTCTACTGGGTCAAGACCTCTGATTATTTTCTAACATGTCTTCCCTGGGTCTTAATACTCTATTATTGTTAGGTTAAGATTCAATATCCTCTCATTTCTTTAGCTCCGGAACTCATTTCGTTGCATAACTCTACACTTTCTCGAGTTTCTTTTTTTTAATGTTTGAATAGGTGTGAGTTCCATGTTGGTGCTGCGTACTCTAAAATGAGGTTAACATATGCCGCACTGAGAGTCGTGGATGATTCTTGACTGATATTGCATGACGGCTTCTCTTAAATTTGCCAGTCCAGCCTTGGTCGCAGAGCTTATTCAGTTGATGTGAGTCTTCGGTGATATACCAGGCACTATGCTCACCTCCAGGTCTTTCTCTCTGAGTGAAGTCTGCAACCTTCAGTTTCTGCCTCTGTCTCTTGTAAGGTACAGTGTGAAATGCCATTTTCACAGTCCAAGAATATGTGCTCCACCCATCCTTCTCTAATGTATGTCTGTCTGTGTGTGTGTGTGTGTGTGTGTGTGTGTGTGTGTGTGTGTGTGTGTGTGTGTGTGTGTGTGTGTGTGTGTGTGTGTGTGTGTATGTGTGTGTGTACTCACCTATTTGTACTCTCCTACTTGTGGTTGCAGGGGTCGAATCATAGCTCCTGGCCCCGCCTCTTCACTGATAACTACTAGGTCCTCTCTCTCCCTGCTCCATGAGCTTTATCAAATCTCATCTTAAAACAATGTATTGTTAATGCCTTCACTTCGTCACTTTCTAGGCTATTCGACTTCCTGACAACTCTATGAACGAAGAAATACTTCCTAACGTCCCTTTGACTCATTAGAGTCTTCAACTTCCAATTGTGACCCCTTGTTTCTATGTCCCATCTCTGGAACATTCTGTCTTTGTCCACTTTGTCAATTTCGGGCAATATTTTATATGTCGTTATCATGTCTCCCCTGACCCTCCTGTCCTCCAGTGTCGCCAGGCCGATTTACCCTAACTTTTCTTCGTAGGACATTTTCCATAGCTCTGGGACTAGTCTTGTTGCAAACCTTTGCAACAAGTGTGTGTGTGTGTGTGTGTGTGTGTGTGTACTCACCTAATTGTACTCACCTAATTGTAGTTGCAGGGGTCGAGACTCAGCTCCTGGCCCCGCCTCTTCACTGGTCACTACTAGGTCCTCTCTCTCTCTCTGCTTCCTGAGATTTGTCATAACTCGTCTTAAAGCTATGTATGGTTCCTGCCTCCAGTACATCACTTGCTAGGCTATTCCACTTCCTGACGACTCTGAGTGAAGAAGTACTTCCTAACATCCCTGTGACTCGTCCGAGTCTTAAGGTTCCAGTTGTGACCCCTTGTTTGTGTGTCCCCTCTCTGGAACATCCTGTCTCTGTCCACCTTGTCTATTCCACGCTTTATTTTGTACGTTGTTATCATGTCTCCCCTGACCCTCCTGTCCTCCAGTGTCGTCAGTCCGATTTCCCTCAACCTTTCTTTGTAGGACATGCCCCTTAGCTCCGGAACTAGCCTTCTTGCAAACCTTTGTACTTTATATAATTTCTTGACGTGCTTGACCAGGTGTGGGTTCCACTCCAGTATGGGCCTGACGTACACAGTGTACAGTGTCTTGAACGATTCCTTACTAAGGTATCAGAACGCTATTCTCCGGTTTGCTAGGCGCCCATATGCTGCAGCAGTTATCTGGTTGATGTGTGCCTCCGGAGACGTGCGTGTGTGTGTGTGTGTGTGTGTGTGTGTGTGTGTGTGTGTGTGTGTGTGTGTGTGTGTGTGTGTGTGTATGTGTGTGTGTGTGTATGTGTGAGAGAGAGAGAGAGACAAAGAAAGTGAGAGTACGAGCATAAGTGAAGAAGAAACAGAGATAAAAAAAAATGCGCAGATAAAAAAACAGAAAGAGACAAAGTTTAATAATCGTGACACGGGGAACAGAAGAATAAAAGAATAAAAGGAGAGATAGACAGAGACATGAAGAGCTGAGATATCTGGCACAGAAGAAGAGAAAGAGAAGAGGAACAGAGACGGAGAAGAAGAAAAAAAGAAGAGATGAAAACCTGAAAATCAAGAAATGAGAGCCAGATATGAAGAACTGAAAGATAGGTAGAAGAACAGGTTGGTAGGTAGGTAGGTAGGTAGGTAGGTATGGAGAGAGAGAGAGAGAGAGAGAGAGAGAGAGAGAGAGAGAGAGAGAGAGAGAGAGAGAGAGAGAGAGAATGATCTATCTCAGAACGCAAACCATGACACTTCCCATCTCTCTCCCAGGCATAGAAATGACACGTATCCTCCTACTCCTCCTTCTCCACTGACACTTCCCTGACACTCTCCCAACACTCTCCTCCATTAATGCTCCCCAGGCACTTTCCTCCACTGACACTACCCAGGCACTCACATCCACTGACACTACCCAGGCACTCACATCCACTGACACTACCCAGGCACTCACATCCACTGGCAATCCATAGACATTCCTTCCACTGACACCCCCCAGACACTCCCCAGACACACACCCACTGATACTCCCCAGACACTCCAATCCAATGACACTCCCTGGACATTCCCTCCACTCACACTCCCGAGACACACCCATTCACTGACACTTCCCTCCACTGATATTACACAGACACTCCCTTCCACTAACACTTCACAGACACTCCCCTCCGACACTTCACAGACACTCCCCCACTGACATTTCGCAGACACTCCCCCACTGACATTTCCCAGACACTCTCCACTATTGACACTTCGAAGATACTCCCCCACTGATACTTCACTGAGACTCCGTCCACTGACACTTCCCAGACACTCCCCCCCGACACTTCACAGACACTCCCCCACTGACGCTTCACGGACACACCCCCACTGACACTTCCCAGACACTCCCCTTACTGACACTTCACAGACACTCCCCTCACTGACATTTCCCAGACACTCCCCTCACTGGCACTTCCCAGACACTCCCACAATGACACTTCACAGACACTCCCCCACTGACACTTTACAGACACTCCACCACTGACACTTCCCAAACACTCCCCTCACTGACACTTCCCACACACTCCCCTCACTGGCACTTCCCAGACACTCCCACAATGACACTTCCCAGACACTCCCACAATGACACTTCCCAGACATTCCCCCACTGACACGTCAGAGACACTCCTCTCACAGACACTTCACAGACACTCTCCCATTGACACTTCCTAGACACTCCCTCACTGACACTTTCCAGACACTAACCTCACTAACACTGCCCAGACACTCCCTCACTGTCACTTCACAGACACTCCCACAGACGCTTTACAGACGCTTCCCTTATTGACACTTCACAGGCACTCCCATCACTGACACTTCCCAGATACTTCCACAATGACAATTCACAGGCACTGCCACTACTGACACTTCCCAGACTCTCCCTCACTGACCCTTCACGGACAATCGCCCCACTGGCATTTCACAGACAGTCCCCCACTGACACTTCACACACACTCCCTTCACTGACACTGCCCAGACACTCCCCCACTGACACTACACAGTCACTACCCCACTGACACTTCCCAGACACTCCCCTCGCTGACACTGCCTAGGCATTCCTCCACTGATACTTCCCAAACACTCGCGCAATGACACTTCACAGACAATCCCCCACTGATACTTCACTGACACTGCCCAGACACTCCCCCTCTGACACTTCACAGACACACCCCACTACTGACACTTCCCAGATACTCCCCCACTTACACTACACTGACACTTTACACTCACCCACAGACACTCCCCACTGACACTTCACAGACACCCATAGACACTTCCCAGACACTCACAGATACTTCACAGCCATTTACCCACAGACACTACCTAGACACTCCACTGACACTTCACAGACTCGGTCACTGACACTTCCTAGACACTCGCCTCACTGACACTTCCGAGACACTCCCACAATGACACTTCACAGACATTCCCCCCTGACACTTCACAGACACTCACCCACAGACTCTTCACAGACACTCCCCCACTGACACTTCACAGGCACTCCACACACTCTTCACAGATACTCCTCCACTGACACTTCACAGACACTTCACAGATTCCTCCACTGACACTTCCTAGAGACTCGCCTCACTGACACTTCCCAGACAATCCCACAATGACACTTAACAAACATTCCCCCACTGACACGTAACAGACACTCCCCAATGACACTTCACAGACACTCCCCCACTGACACTTCACAGACACTCCCCCACTTACACTTCAAATACACTCACCCACTGACACGTCACAGACACTCACTCACTGACACTTTACACTCATCCACTGACACTTCACAGACACTACCCCGCTGACATTTCCCAGACATTCCCCTCATTGACACTGCCCAGACACTCCGCCACTGACATTTCACAAACACTACTCCACTGACACTTCACAGACACTCTCCAACTGACACTTCACAGACACTTCCCTCTCTGACACTTCACAGACACTCCCCTCTCTGACACTTCACAGACACTCCCCTCACTGACACTTCACAGACACTCAGTTCTCTGACACTTCACAGACACTCCCCTCACTGATACTTCCCAGACACTCCCACAATGACATTTCACAGACATTTCCCCAATGATATTTCACTGACGCTACACCACTGACACTTCACAGACACACCCCTCGCTGACACTGCCCAGACACTCCCACAATGACACTTCACACACATTCCCCCACTGATACTTCACAGACACACCCCCACTGACACTTCACAGACATTCTCCAACTGACACTTCACTGACACTCCCCACTGACACTCAGACACTTCACAGAAGCTTACCCACAGACACTTCCGAGGCACTCCTCCACTGACACTTCACAGACACTTCAGAGACTCGGTCACTGACACTTCCTAGACATTTCCCTCATTGACACTTCCCAGACACTCCCACAATGACACTTCACAGACAATCTCCCACTGACACTTCACAGACACTACTCCACTGACACTTCCCAGACACTCCCTCACTGACACTTCACAGACACTCCCTCACTGACACTTCACAGACACTCCCCCACTGACACTTCACAGACACTCTCCAACTGACACTTCACAGGCACTCCCCTCTCTGACACTTCACAGACACTCCCCTCTCTGACACTTCACAGACACTCCCCTCACTGACACTTCACAGACACTCCCCACTGACACTTTACAGATACCCACAGATACTCCACACTGACACTCCCCACTGACACTTTACAGACACCCACAGATACTCCACACTGACACTCCCCACTGACACTTTACAGACACCCACAGATACTCCACACTGACACTCTCCACTGACACTTCACAGACAATTACTCACAGACACTTCACAGACGCTTTCCCACAGACACTTCCCAGGCACTCCTCCACTGACACTTCACAGACACCTCATAGACTCGGCCACTGACACTTCCTAGACACTCGCCTCACTGACACTCCCCAGACACTCCCACAATGACACTTCACAGACATTCCCCACTGACACTTCACAGACATTCCCCCACTGACACTTCACAGACACTACACCGCTGACACTTTCTAGACATTCCCCTCATTGACACTTCCCAGGCACTCCCACAATGACACTTCACAGACAATCTCCCAGTGACACTTCACAGACACTTCTCCACTGACACTTCCCAGACACTTCCGCACTGACACTTAAAAGACACTCCCCCACTGACACTTCACTGACACTCCCCCATTGACACTTTACAGACACTCGCCCACACACACTTCCCACTGACACTTCACAGACACCCACATACACTTCCCAGACACTTACCCACAGACACTTCAGAGCCACTTACCCACAGACACTACCTAGACACTCCACTGACACTTCACAGACTCGGCCACTGATACTTCCTAGACATTCGCCTCACTGACACTTCCCAGACACTCCCACAATGACATTTCAAAGACACTCACCCACTGGCACTTCACAGACACTCACCCAGTTACATTTCACACTCACCCACTGACACTTCACAGGCAATACTCCACTGACACTTCCCAGACACTCCCCCACTGACACTTCACATATACTCCACAACTGACACTTCCCAGACACTCCCCCACTGACACTTCACTGACACTACCCAGCTGACACTTCACAGACACTTCCTTCGGTGACACTGCCCAGACACTCCCCCACTGACACTTCACAGACACCCACTGACACTTCACAGACACCCACTGACACTTCACAGACACTCACCCACTGACACTTCACAGTCCCCCACTGATACTTCCCAGACACTCACCCACTGACACTTCACAGACACTCACCCACTGACACTTCACACTCACCCACTGACACTTCCCAGACACTCACCCACTGACACTTCACAGACACTCACCCACTGACACTTCCTAGACACTCACCCACTGACACTTCACAGACACTCACCCACTGACACTTCACACTCCCCCACTGATACTTCCCAGACACTCACCCACTGACACTTCACAGACACTCACCCACTGACACTTCACACTCACCCACTGACACTTCCCAGACACTCACCCACTGACACTTCCCAGACACTCACCCACTGACACTTCCCAGACACTCACCCACTGACACTTCCCAGACACTCACCCACTGACACTTCACACTCACCCACTGACACTTCCCAGACACTCACCCACTGACACTTCACACTCACCCACTGACACTTCACAGACACTCACCCACTGACACTTCCCAGACACTCTCCTCCACTGACACTTCCCAGACACTCACCCACTGACACTTCCCAGACACTCTCCTCCACTGACACTTCCTATAAAAACTAACATTACTTTTGTTTTATAATTATTCTGATTAATATTGTTATACTTATTAATAACTATTATTATTGCTATTTATATGAATATAATTATATGTATTGTAATATATTAATTACAATTATTTTTTTATTAATACATCGATCATTTCCCACCAAGGCAAAGTTACCCTTAAAAGAAGAAACGCTTTCATCATCATTCACCCCATCACTATCTTGCAAGAGGCGTGCCTACATTGCAGTTAAAACTGCAACATATCAACACCCCTCCTTCAAAGTGCAGGCACTCTACTTCCTACCTCCAGGACTCAAGTCCGGCTCAACGGTTTCCCCTGAATCCCTTCATAAATGTTACTCTGCTCACACTCCAACAGCACGTCAGGTCATAAAATTCATTTGCCTCCATTCGCTCCTAACACGCTCACGCACGCTTGTTGGAAGTCCAAGCCCCTCACACTCAAAACCTCCTTTACCTCCTCCCTCCAACCTTTCCTAGGATGACCCCTACCCCGCCTTTCTTCCACTACAGATTTATATGCTCTCCAAGTGATTCTTTTTCGTTTTATCTGCTTTAAATGTCCAACAGCCCCTCCTCTGCCCTCTGGATAATACTTTTAGTAATCCCGCACAGCCTCCTAATTTCCAAGCTACGGATTCTTTGCATTATATTCACACCATACATTGTCCTCAGACATGACATCATAGTCTCCAGCTTTCTCCTTGATGCAACATTCACCTCCCATGCTTCACACCCCACACAAGAGCGTTGATATAACTATATTCTCATACATTTCCCTCGTTGCTTCCATTGATAACGTTGTTTGTCTCCACAGACTCCTCAATGTGCCCCTCACCTCATCAATCCTATGATTCACCTCGTCTTTCATAGACCCATCTGCTGACAAGTCCACTCCCAAATATATAAATACATTCACCTCGTCCATACTCTCTCCCTCCAATCTGATATTCAGTTTTTCATTACCTATGTTTTTTAACTTCATCACCTTACTCTTGTCTATGTTCACTTTTAATTTCCTTCTTTTACGTATCCTCCAAACTCATCCACCATTATTATTATACTCAGCAATTATCCACATATTCAGCAAACTTTAGGTGGAATAATAACGCAACGGGAAGGGAAGAAATGAAGGAAAGAAAGTGTAACAGAGAAAGAGGATAATGTGAGAGAGCCGAACAAGAGTAGGAGGGAGAGGAGAATGAGGGAAGTGAGGAAAAGGAGAATGAGGGTAGTGAGGAAGAGGAGAATGAGGGTAGTGAGGAAGAAGATAGGAAGAAGAGAAAGGATAATGGGAAACAGGAGAATGGGGGTAGTGAAGAAGAAAAATCAGGGAAGGAAGAAGAGGAGAATGAGGATAGAAGGGAGAGAAGACAAAGTAGGAAGGGGGGAGAGAAATTCAGGTAGCAGGAAGAAGAGAATTATTGCAGAAGAGAAAGAAGAATGCAGGTAGGAACGGAACGATAATAGGGGAAGTACGGAGAGGAGAACTGAGGTAAAAGGGGAACAGAAGAATGAGGGTTAAGAAGGAAGAGAATTATGAGTAAGTAGGAAAAGAAGAATAAAGTTAGAAGGAAGAGAACAATGAGAGTGGGAAGAAGAGGAGAATGAGAGTAGGAGGAAAAGGAAAATAAAGAGATGGGGGAAAATGAGAGGACATCGACAAAAAAAGAAGGCAGAAAAGTGGAATGGTAAGTGAGAAGGCTAAGAGGCATGGAGCAAGCAAAGGGAGGAGAGAAGGAAGATGAAAAGAAGGAAGCGGAGGAAAGGAGAGAGAGGGAGAGAGAGTGTGGGGTGAAAAGGGATGATAGGAGGAGGAAAAGTGGAGGTAAGGGGGAAGGATGGAAGTGTCAAAAAGGAAAGATAATAGCAAGTTGAAAACAGGAATTGAGGACGGAGAGAGTAAGGGATAGAAGGAGAGAAGGAGAAGGGAGTGAGCTGAAAAGTAAAAGAGGTAAGTGAGAAAGAGTGAGGACAGGAGAAAGGGAGATACGAAAGGAAGTAAGAGAGGGGGGAGGAAGGAAGGGAAAAAAGGGAGAAAGGGAAGAGGGAGTGAGAATGCGAATGCAGAAAAGGATGGGTGAGGGAAGAAAGTAGGATGGGGAATGGAAGACAGAGGGATGGAAGGAAGAATGGAAGGAATGGAAGAGAGATGGAGGGAGGGAGGGAACGGAAGAGATGGAAGGAGGGAGGGAATGGAAGAGAGATGGAGAGAGGGAAGGAATGGAAGGGAGATGGAAGGGGGATAGAGGGAGGGGGGATGGAAGGGAGAGAGAAGGGGGCAGAATCCGGCAGCAAAGTCACGAGGCAGCCTCCAGGGAGAGTGGATTACTCCCTCACGTTATTGAGTCTGGAACCCCCTCCTTCCATCACTCCCCCCTCCCTCAAACACACCCTTTCCCCACATTCCCTCCCATCACATCCACTCTCCCTTTATACCACCCTACCCCCTCATAAAAATTCCATTTCTCCTATGGATGGGAGTGTCAACCTTGAGAGATGGTAACTCCCAAGTAATAGTAACTCCAGATCTACTGGAAGGAAACCTTTTAAGCTGCTGTAGCTGATGAACCTTCAGTGGAGGGCTTAAGAACATAAGAGAGGAGGAACAAGCCTACTTGCCCTTACTTGGTATGTCCTTGTCAAACCCTAACCCACTAAAAAAATATTCACCGAACCCATTATCGATGTTACCCAAAGAATAAGCTTCGTGCAAGTGAAAATCCCACTCAAATCCACCCCCTCTCATCCATGTATTTATCTAACCTATATTTGAGGCTACCCAAGATTTTATTTTCAATGATCTACTAGGTAGACTGTTCCTCTCATCGATTACTCTATTTCCAAACCATTACTTTCCTATATCCTTTCTAAATCTAAATTTATCCAATATGAATTCATTATTTCGAGTTCTTTCTTGAAGAGGTATCCTCAGAACCATATTTATATCTCCCCTATTTATGTCCATCTTCCACCTAGGCGCTTCAGTCATGTCTTCAGTCCCTGGTCATGAGACGAAGTAATTTTGAGGTGGGAGAGTTTTCGCTCTGGTTCCAGTTAGGTCAGGCCTGAAGAACAAATAAAAATTCTTATGTAGCCATTTGGCATTCCGGACCTAACTTTATTTTTATGACACTATGTTGTTATAGGTATGTATGTACTAGACCTTCTCCAGGTTTTGTGACGTCATGTTGTTATAGGTATGTATGTACTAGACCTTCTCCAGGTTTTGTGACGTCATGTTGTTATAAGTATCTACTAGACCTTCTCCAGGTTTTGTGACGTCATGTTGTTATAGGTATGTATGTACTAGACCTTCTCCAGGTTTTGTGACGTCATGTTGTTATAGGTATGTATGTACTAGACCTTCTCCAGGTTTTATGTCGTCATGTTGTTATAAGTATGTATGTACTAGACCTTCTCCAGGTTTTATGACGTCATGTTGTTATAAGTATGTATGTACTAGACCTTCTCCAGGTTTTATGACGTCATGTTGTTATAGGTATGTATGTACTAGACCTTCTACAGGTTTTCAACAATATTTCTCTACTTCTTAGTTTCTTCATGAAATTTCCTATATGAAATATACGTAAACAAACATGTGTGTTGCTAAATAAAAGATACTGATCATCCATCAAAGGCAGAAATTAATTAATTAATTAATTATATATATATATATATATATATATATATATATATATATATATATATATATATATATATATATATATACATATATATGTGTGTGTGTGTGTGTGTGTGTGTGTGTGTGGTGTGTGTGTGGTGTGTGTGTGTGGTGTGTGTGTGTGTGGTGTGTGTGTACGTGAACTCACCTAGTTGAGGTTGCAGGGGTCGAGTCCAAGCTCCTGGTGTTATACTCACCCCAAGGTCCTTTTCCTTGAGTAAGATTTGTAGTCTCTGGCCTCCTAGACAGTACTCCGTCTTAGGTCTTCTTTGCCCTTTCCCAATCTTCATGACTTTGCACTTGGTGGGGTTGAACTCCAGGAGCCAATTGCTGAACCAGGCCTGCATCCTGTCTCGATCTCTTTGTAGTTCTGCCTGGTCCTCATCCGATTGAATTCCTCTCATCAACTTGACATCGTATGCAAACAGGGACACTTCGGAATCTATTCCTTCCGTCATGCTTTCACCAATGCCAGAAACAGCACAGGTTCTAGGACTGACCCCTGTGGAACCCAGCTCGTCACAGGTTCCCACTCTGACACCTCGACACGTACCATGACCCACTGTTGTCTTCCTGGCAGGTATTCCCTTATCCACTGCAGTGCCTTCTCTGTTATCCCTGCCTGGTCATCCAGCTTTTGCACTAATCTCTTGTATGGTACTATGTCAAACGCCTTCTTACAGTCCAAGAAAATGCAGTCTACCCACCCCTCTCTCTCTTGTCTTACTGCTGTCACCATGTCATAGATTTCCAGTAGGTTTGTGACAGGATTTCCAGTCCTTGAAACCGTGCTGGCTGTCGTTGATAAGCTCATTCCTTTCTAGGTGCTCCACCACTCTTCTGATAATCTTCTCCATGACTCTGCATACTATACATGTCAGTGACACTGGTCTGTAGTTTAATGCTTCCTGTCTGTCTCCTTTTTTTAAAATTTGGGACTACATTTGCTGTCTTCCATACCTCAGGTAGTCGCCCTGTTTCTACAGATGTGTTGATTGTTGTTAGTGTGTGTGCGTGTGTGTGTGTGTACTCACCTATTTGCGTTTGCAGGGGTCGAGACATAGCTAATGGCCCCGCCTCTTCACTGATCGCTGAAAGGTCCTCTCTCTCCCTGCTCCGTGAGCTTCATCATACCTCGTCTTAAAACTATGTATGGTTCCTGCCTCCACTACATCACTTACCAGACTGTTCCACTTCTTCAATTCGCAAACAAGCGATCTTAACAGTGCAGAAGAAGCCACATGTGGATCGAAATTCCTCTCCAATTTGATTCTGATCTAAAGCTTTAGATTTCCATCCCCATGTGACTTGTTCTGTATATATACATATATATAATATATATACAGAATATGTAAAACTGGTCAGTTAGCAAGAACTCATTTAAAATTATGTCCTTTCTAAAATTTTCTCATATACGTTCAAAGATATATATTTTAATTTATCTTAATGTAAAAATTAACAATTTCATACGAAAAGAACCTTAAAAAAAACTTATCTAACTTTATTATAACAAGTGCAATTTAATTTAGCCTAATCCAAGTAAATATACTTTAGATCTTTATTTATTTATTAACACATCGGCCGATTCTCACCAAGGCAGGGTGGTCAAAAAAAGAAAAACTTTCATCATTCACGCCATCACTGTCTTGCCATAGGGGTGCTTTACACAACAGTTATGAAACTGCAACATTAACACCCCTCCTTCAGAGTGTAGACACTGCACTTCGCATCTCCAGGACTCAAACCCGGCCTGCCGGTGTCCCTGAATCCCTTCATAAATATTACTTTGCTCACAATCCAACAGCAAAGTCACCTATTAAAAACCATTTGTCTGCATTCACTCCTATCGAATATGCTCACGCATGCTTGCTGGAAGTCCAAGCCCCTCGCACACAAAACCTCCTTTACCATTTCCCTCCAACCTTTCTTAGGCCGACCCCTACCACGCCTTCCTTCTCCTACAGATTTATACGCTCTCCATGTCATTCTACTTTGATCCATTCTCTCTACATGTCCAAACCACCTCAACAACCCCTTTCTCAGCCCTCTGGACAACAGTTTTGGCAATCCCACACCTCCTAACTTCCGAACTACGAATTCTCTGCATTATATTCACACCACACATTGCCCTCAGACATGACATCTCCAATGCCTCCAGCCTTCTCCACGCTGCAACATTCATCACCCATGCTTCACACCCATATAAGAGCGTTGGTAAAACTATACTCTCATACAGTCCCCTCTTTGCTTCCAAGGACAAAGTTCTTTGTCTCCACAGACTCCTAAGTGCACCGCTCACCCTTTTCTCCTCATCATTTCTATGATTCACCTCATCTTTCACAGACCCATCAGCTGACACGTCCACTCCCAAATATCTGAAAACATTCACCTCCTCCATACTGTCTCCCTTCAATCTGAAATCCAATCTTTCGTCACGTAATCTTTTCGTTATCCTCATAACCTTACTCTTTCCTATATTCACTTTTAACTTTCTTCTTTTACACACCCTACCAAATTCATACACCAATCTCTGCAACTTCTCTTCAGAATCTCCAGAGAGTATAATGTCATCAGCAAAAAGCAACTGTGACAACTCCCACTCTGTATTTGATTCTTTATCTTTTAACTTCACACCTCTTGACAAGGCCCCCGCATTTACTTCTCTTACAACCCCATCTATAAATATATTGAACAACCACGGTGACATCACATAACCTTGTCTAAGGCCTACTTTTACTGGGAAATAATCTCCCTCCACAACTACGGTGCTCTTCGCACCAACTCCAAGGCTGAGAGACTGATTACCTCATCTTCTGCATATAGTTCCACCGTCTTCAAATTATGTCCTGGAATTTGGAGAAGGTACTATACGCAATTGCACAAAAATATATAGCGTCATAAAAAACTTAGGCCAGGGATGCCAAATGTCTACCCATGAACTTTCCCTTCCATTACGTATGCCCCCACAGGATCCAGTGAGCAAACTCGTCCACCGCAAAATTCCTACAGGTCTCATGGTTTAGATATGTTTACAATAATTTACTAATGAACAAGCACAGTTAAATATATTTTTTCATTAGGGTCAGAATGATTTTTTCGAAATTATTACATACACAAATTTTCCCTTCCTTTGTTGGGCAAGAACTTTGCAATTTAAGTCAAAATCGCAAGTTTTACCTATTCAGCACGACAAATACATTCCATTTCAATGAAAAGGAAACAAAGCTTTGTAATAAAATTATTCCCAATACTGTGTTTTTTGTATATAAATTTTAAGTATTCTACAAAGAAACGGGCCCTGTAGACCGTCTGAGTTATATATAACAATTACATAAAAATTTAATATACACTACAAAGAACGCTCTTTTAAACCATAAAAGGATGACTAAAAATGCACAATTAAAGGAGAATAGATAGGAACAACTGGCGATAGATAACGAGGTGAATTTATTTGTAACCATTAAAGAAATGTACATATTGTGAATTATAAATTAGTATATATAAAGTTCAATGAAAGGAATGTTCATGCTACTGGAAGTTTTAGAGAAAGTGAAATGGAAATAACTTTTAGGTACCATGGCAGGTGAGGCTGCATGAACTACACCATTAAGTGATTCATGCGAAGCCTCGCAAGGCAGGAAGATTGGAGATGCACGACACATGTTTTAAGAGCTGATTAAAACATCAGTAGATGTGCTCAGATCATTAGATACTTTCAGTCAGAAGAAAATTGAGAGTTATGAGCAGCGCAGGTATCTGGAATGATAGTGTGTTTTCTGAAGTGCCTCGGTAATGCGGACAGTAGGGTAACTGGAACCTCTGCTTACACACAGTAAATGAGGTCCTTCCTGTTCCTAGAGCAAATGTTGGATATTGAGAGACGACATCCTGAGATATGTAAGTTCATGAAACGCCACATTGTTGTTTGAAAAAACAAATGGAAGGTTTAATGCAGGGGGTGTCCATTTGGCTCTCGAAAAGACAATAAATATATAAAATCAGGCGACTGGAAGGTTCACTGGAGAGACAATAAAGTCTATATTGTTGAAAGGGAGCTTGCCTGTCAGGAGGTCCTTCTTATTCGAAAGGCATTTAAAGGACAACAGAATATTCCGTAAATTGAAGGCACCACAAGCTCACAGGAAGATTCAGGAATGTTAGCCAACATCCAGCACATGCTGTAGTATGTTGAAAGCAGAGATCATCCATATCTCAGCAGAGTTAAGATTAAGTTCCATGACATTTACCAATGAATGTGTGCCAACATCAAATACTAAAATGAAAAATTCTTCAGTTTTTGACAACAGGGAAAAGAGCATATGCAGTGTTTCCTGAGGAAAGGTACATCTCACGCTCAAAACATCTATTAGCTTCAATCCACAAGTAAAAACTCTCATTTTTTCATAGTACAACAAGCTCAGATGTATTATCAAACCTGTAAATTCTGCCAAAGAATTATTACAAGCTTAAAGAACTGTTGACATTGCTAAAGATAGAGGAATAGCAATAGCGTCATCTTAAGTAGAAAAAGATGGTGCAACTATTTAATCGATGAAATCACAACTCACGTTTGAGTTAACCAAAACACTAAGCAGCAAAGACTACCATTATCAAAATAGCGCAAACTGAAAATCAGCGTTGCTGTTGATGTTATGAATCAGTGACACAGAACGCCGATCAAGGGACACAACACATTTAAATTGTTTACTAGATAATAACTCAGTGTTTGCAGATTCAGTCATGTTGACTATGTATTTGGTAGCTGCTTGCCATCATTGATTAAAAATGCATAGATAAAAATCTTCTGTCGAAGACCATTCTCTCTCTCTCTCTCTCTCTCTCTCTCTCTCTTTCTCTCTCTCTCTCTCTCTCTCTCTCTCTCTCTTTCTCTCTCTCTCTCTCTTTGCCCAGAATCTTTGCATCTATGAGTTGGAAAGGTTCTGGGCATCAGTTGACAATAAAAGCTTGATACAAGATACTCTGAAACAGTTTCTACTGGAGATATCGGCTAATAGATAGTAGAGAAAGTGTCATTAGTGTCATGTTTCTTGAAATGAACCTATACCTATTAAATACAAGTAGTAATATTTACACAGTAGAGGATACACTTCAGAAACGTAATGAAGAAACCGACATGCGCCTCATTCCTCTCGGTTAGGCTATCATCGCAGCGTGTAGTTAGGTTAGGTTAGGTAAGGTTCGTCAGGAAACAGGACAAATGTTTCCTGACGCGGGTCTTAGTCAGATGATGACCAGCCTTTGGAGCTTTTGGTCATCTGACCGAGGCCTTCCGCTGGCTTACCGGTCCACCCCTTTAAAAATTATGGTCATTTATAACCAGTCTAGCGTGTAGTTGTACTTTCAAATTACATATATATTTTTGTGTTGCTTATTCACTTCAAGTTTCTTCTTGAAAGTAGTCTATCTGAACTCTGGAGGAGCAAATTAGCAACGGACATCATTCCTATCAATAAAGTCATTTTTGTTATTCATTTTCTTACTGGATCCAACTTAACCAATAATAAAGGCACCAAAGCGTCATCGTTGAAAACACACTCAGAAAAAAATATCTTCAGAACTTCGGTCGACTTCTTGCACTCAGTGCCCAGTCATCTGAGCTTGCAGAGGTATCCTTAGTCAAGGTTCTCAAACCTTGCACAAGTTCATCATTACGAGGTCACAACGATCATTTTACATGGTGAATACGTGTTTCAATGTTAAACATAGATTCACCACTAGATCCAAAACATTCTAGATGGACTATTAGTGCTGACGACTCTGCATTCATGCCACATCCTCACATCAGTGGACTACCCAAAGATGTGACTGTTACCTGTCTTTGCAATATGTTTGTCACAATCGTTTTGCCTGCACATTGTTTTGCAAATATATCTTTAAAAGTAATATGACTTATATTCTGAGGATCATTATCATCTTATCTAGATTTGTAATACAGGTTTTAGTGAATCTTTTCCATTGCATTCCCTAACACGGCAAAATAAAATGTTTATTGTTTGTGACATTTTTCATCTTATTCCTATGCAAATAAATAGCCAACAGCCACAGGAGGGTGAAACTTGTGCAATCACAGGTGGAAAAAATTATTGGAAAACCGGGAGAAGGTACTATACTCAACTGCACAAAAATATGTAGCGTCATAAAAAACTTAGGCCCGGGATGCCAAATGTCTACCCATGAGCTTTCCCTTCCATTACGTGTGCTCCCACAGGATCCAGTGAGCAAACTCGTCCACCGCAAAATTCCTACAGGCCTTATGGTTAAGATCTGTACTGGATATCCTCGTAGTTCTGCTGGAGACTCTCAGCTCACGTTGACACATTTCAGTAATTAATAGATGAAATGCATCTTGTATGATGGAATACAGCAGGGGAAAACCTATCCTGTGCGATGAAATATGATAGAGAAAACCCATCCTGTGTGATGAAATGTGACAGGAAAAAATCCATCCTGTGTGTTGGAATATAAAAGGGATACATCCCATTTGATAGAAAATGACAGAGGTCCATCCTGTGTGACAGAAAACGACAGAAGTCCATCCTGTGTGATGGAAAATGACAGAAGTCCATCCTGTGTAATAGAATTTGACAGGGAAACACATACCTTGAGATGGAGTAGGACAGGGAAAACCAAATCTGAGTAATGGAAAATGACACGTAAACCAATCCTGTGAGATGGAATATGACAGTGTAACATAGCTTTTGTTCCCACTATGTAACTGTCATACACAGTAGACTAGAGTAGTAGAACACTGTCCATATAGTTGAAGCTCATTTCACCCTTGTACTAAGGAAAGCTCACATTACCCGCGTAGTGGAGGGAGCTCCCATCACTCTCGTAGTGAAGGGAGCTCCCATCACTCTCGTAGTGGAGGGAGCTCCCATCACTCTCGTAGTGGAGGGAGCTCCCATCACCCTCGTAATGGAGAGAGCTCCCATCACCCTCGTAATGGAGGGAGCTCCCATCACTCTCGTAGTAGAGAGAGCTCCCATCACCCTCGTAGTGGAGGGAACTCCCATCACTCTCGTAGTGGAGGGAACTCCCATTACTCTCGTAGTAGAGAGAGCTCCATCACCCTCGTAATGGAGGGAGCTCCCATCACTCTCGTAGTGGAGGGAACTCCCATCACTCTCGTAGTGGAGGGAACTCCCATCACTCTCGTAGTAGAGAGAGCTCCCATCACACTCGTAATGGAGGGAGCTCCCATCACTCTCGTAATGGAGGGAGCTCCCATCACTCGTAGTAGAGAGAGCTCCCATCACCCTCGTAGTGGAGAGAGCTCCCATCCCTCTCGTAATGGAGGGAGCTCCCATCACTTTCGTAGTAGAGAGAGCTCCCATCATCCTCGTAGTGGAGAGAGCTCCCATCACTCTCGTAATGGAGGGAGCTCCCATCACTCTCGTAGTAGAGAGAGCTCCCATCACTCGTAATGTAGGGAGCTCCCATCACTCGTAGTAGAGAGAGCTCCCATCACCCTCGTAATGGAGGGAGCTCCCATCACCCACGTAGTGAAGGGAAAGATCCCAGCGTCTGGGTGGCAATCAAACTTTTTCCAAGGAAGGGAACGTAGCTCCTATTCCTTGAATCGAAACCTTTTCACAAAAACTCGTCCCCTCCCCCTATCTAGAATTTTTTTCCCCAGATATTGAATATTACGATTCCCCTCCACCCTTTCACCCCCTTTTATTTCTTCCCCCCCCCCCCTCAAATTCATAACTTTTACCCTACCAGAGTTATGCTCCCCATCCCAGGCTTCTCCCTCCCCACCCTAGGCTTCTTCCTCCCCACCCAAGGCTTCTTCCTTCCCACCCTAGGCTTCTCCCTCCCCACCTCAGGCTTCGTCCTCCCCAGCCCCAACATATATTTTCTCCCACACCTCCAGCAATAATGTGTTTATCGATGCAAAAACTCGCACGACAAGTTAGTAATATTTCCAAAGTGATATTTATAGTGGCCTCTGGTATTATAATACCGTGACATCTGATAATAATCTTGTGACCCTTGGCAATACTATATTACTGTGACATCTATTAATATAGTGTGACCTCTGGAAATATTACTCCGATCCTTGGTAATATATTATTGTAACCTATGGTAACATTATATTACCGTGACTATGATATACTATTCTAATCCTTGGTAATATATTATTGTGATCTCTGGTAATATTGTCTGTTCTAGTAATATTATATTAATTTGCTATGGTAATAATATATTAATCTGTTCTGGCAATATTATATTACTCTGCTCTGGCAATAATATATTACTCTGCTCTGGCAATGTTATATTACCCTGCTCTGGCAATATCATATTACTCTGGCAATATTATATTACTCTGGCAATATTATATTACTCTGGCAATATATTATGTTACTCTGGCAATATTATATTACTCTGATCCTTAGTAATATTACTGTGACCACTGTTAATATTACGTTGCTGTTACCTTTGGGAAAATTATATTGCGATAACACTCGTGGCACTCTGGTAATAACACGCGTTCCAATATAACACCCGTGGCTCTCTGGTGATAACACCTGTGGCATTCGTGATAACGCACATGGCATTGAGTTAATACGCGTGTCACTCTCGTGATAACACCCAGAACACAATCGTGATAACACCCATGGCACTGTCGTGATAACACCCATGATAATGGGTGTTATCACCCATGGCACTGTGATAATACCCATGGCGCTGTGATAACACCCATGGCACACTCCAAATAACACCCCTGATACTGTGATAACACCCATGGCACTCTCGTGCTAGCACCCATGGCACTCTCGTAATAACACCCATGACACTGTGATAACACCCACGACCCTCGTGACAGTGCCAGGAGAGCCAGTCGCTCATCCAGTATCAACAATGTCTGAACTACCACGAGAAGACTTGGCTTAATATTTGGTCGCCTGACGACAGGTCGTTCACACAACCTGTAACTTGGTCGCCTGACGACAGGTCGTTCACACAACCTGTAACTTGGTCGCCTGACGACAGGTCGTTCACACAACCTGTAACTTGGTCACCTGACGACAGGTCGTTAACACTACCTGAAACTTGATAAGTACCAATAAAGGAAGTCTGAAGCTCTGTTGGTGACGTTGGAACGTGACGTCGACACATGGGTACAGTCACACGGAAACAGTCACACGGGTACAGCCACAAAGGTACAGTCTCACGGGTATAACCACACAGATACAGCCACATGGGTACAGCCACACAGGTAAAGTCACACAGGTACAGCCACACAGGTACAGTCACACGGGTACAGCCACACAGGTACAGTCACACAGGTACAGCCACACAGGGACAGCCACACAGGGACAGCCACACAGGGACAGCCACACAGGTACAGTCACACGGGTACAGCCAGTCACACAGGCACAGCCACATGGATACAGCCACACAGGTAAAGTCACACAGGTACAGCCACACAGGTACAGTCACACGGGTACAGCCACACAGGTACAGCCACACAGCTACAGCCACACAGCTACAGCCACACAGGTACATCCACATAGATACAGCCAAATGGATACAGCCACACGGGTAAAGTCACACAGGTACAGCCACTCAGGAACAAGCACAGACTCTTCCTTCCCTCAACACCTGATTCCAGTCTCCCACTTTCCCTTCCTCTCCACCCCACAAGGTTCTACTGCCCCCTCCATCCATGCCACCCTACAAGTTTCTACTCTTCAGTCCCTGTTTTGCCACCCTACAAGGTTCTACTTCCCCTCCCTCTCTATGCCACCCTACAAGGTTCTACTTCCCCTCTCTTTCTATGCCACCCTACAAGGTTCTACTCTCCCCCTCCCTCTCTACTCCACACTAGGTTTAACTCTCCGCTCCCTCCCTACACCACCCCGCAAGGTTCAACTCTCCCCTCCCTCCCTACACCATGCCACAAGGTTCAACTCTCCCCTCCCTCCCTACACCACCCCACAAGGTTTAACTCTCCCCTCCCTCCCTACACCACCCCACAAGGTTTAACTCTCCCCTCCCTCCCTACACCACCCCACAAGGTTTAACTCTCCCCTCCCTCCCTACACCACCCCACAAGGTTTAACTCTCTCCTCCCTCCCTACACCACCCCACAAGACTCAAGTTTCTCTCTTTACGCAGCATCCACTCTCTCCACTTACCTCATTTATCCTTCCTCTCTCTGCATCGTAGTGCTCCTCCTTAATCTTCCTTCCCCTTGCATCTTACATCGACTCTCCTCCTCCTTGTCCATTTCCTCGCTTCTTCCCCTGCCTCCCCTACATTGAGGTGTTTCCTCTGCCTCCCCTACATTGAGGTGTTTCCCCTGCCTCCCCTACACTGAGGTGTTTCCCCTGCATCCCCTACAATGAAGTGTTTCCCCTTCCTCCCCTACACTGAAGTGTTTCCCCTGCCTCTCCTACACTGAAGTGTTTCTCCTGCCTCCCCTACACTGAGGTGTTTCCCCTGCCTCCCCTACACTGAGTTTTCTCCCCCTACCTCCCCTACACTGAGGTGTTTCCCCTGCCTCCCCTATATGCTGAGTTGCCTTCCCCTGCCTCCCCTACACTGAGGTGTTGCCCGTGCCTCCCCTAAACTGAGGTGTTGCCCCTGCCTCCCCTGCGCTGAGTTGTCTTCCCCTGCCTCCCCTACACTGAGGTATTTCCTCTGCCTCTTCTACACTGAGGTGTTTCCCATGCCTCCCCTGCACTGAGGTGTTTCCCCAGCCTCCCCTACACTGAGGTGTTTCCTCTGCCTCCCCTTCACTGAGTTGTCTTCCCCTACCTCCCCTACACTGAGGTGTTTTCCCTGCCTCCCCTACACTGAGGTGTTGCCCGTGTCTCCCCTACACTGAGGCGTTGCCCGTGCCTCCCCTACACTGAGGTGTTGCCCCTGCCTCCCCTGCGCTGAGTTGTCTTCCCCTGCCTCCCCTACACTGAGGTGTTTCCTCTGCCTCTTCTACACTGAGTCGTTTCCCCTGCCTTCCCTACACTGAGGTGTTTCCCCTGCCTCCCCTTCACTGAGGTGTTTCCCCTGCCTGTACTGAGGTGTTTCCCCTGTCTCCCCTTCACTGAGGTGCTTCCCCTGCCTCCCCTACACTGAGGTGTTTCCCCTGTTTTCCCTGCGCTGAGTTGTCTTCCCCTGCCTCCCCTACACTGAGGTGTTTCCCCTGCCTCCCCTATATGCTGAGTTGTCTTCCCCTGCCTCCCCTACACTGAGGTGTTGTCCGTGTCTCCCCTACACTGAGGCGTTGCCCGTGCCTCCCCTACACTGAGTCGTTTCCCCTGCCTCCCCTACACTTAGGTGTTTCCCCTGCTTCCCCTACACTGAGGTGTTTCCTCTGCCTCCCCTACACTGAGGTGTTTCCACTGCTTCCCCTTCACTGAGGTGTTTCCTCTGCCTCCCCTAGACTGAGGTGTTTCCCCTGCCTCCCCTGCGCTGAGTTGTCTTCCCTTGCCTCCACTACACTGAGGTGTTTCCCCTTCCTCCCCTTCACTGAGGTGCTTCCTCTGCCTCCCCTACACTGAGGTGTTTCCCCTGCCTCCCCTGCGCTGAGTTGTCTTCCCCTGCCTCCCCTACACTGAGGTGTTTCCCCTGCCTCCCCTACATTGAGGTGTTTCCTTTGCCTCCCCTGCACTGAGGTGTTTCCCCTGCCTCCCCTACACTGAGGTGTTTCCCCTGCCTCCCCTACACTGAGGTGTTGCCCCTGCCTCCCCTACACTAAGGTGCTTCCCCTGCCTCCCCTACACTGAGTTGCAAGATCTAAGTTTATTGTTATTTCCTCCACTACTGAGCACCGTCTGCATAATGCACGAGACTACAAATTGGCGATGCAAAATCTGTGCCAGTATATCCCCAGACTCTCCCCTCCTTTCTCTCCCCTCAACCTCGTTCTCCCTCTTTCCTGTGGGGTAAAAAAAAATCCCGAAATGTTTCCAATACAATAGAGAGGAAGAGGTTTGAGGGGAAAGAAAGTTCTCTCCCTCCCTCCCACAGTGAGGCTTAGAAATAATCTCCAGGGAAAGGTTTTCTGCCTCCTTCCCACCCACAGGGAGGCTTAGAAATAATCTCCAGGGGAAAGGTTGCCCAGGACAATGAGGACAAGGCGAGGGAATGCAATATCGCCGCAACAGGGTAACGTGTGTGAATCTTACAAATTACCTTCCTGCGTCCTGGAGGATTGGCAGACGTCCTCCTACATACCTGCAACAGACGTAAGTTAATATTAATTCAATATTCGCCTCTGCCTTGTTAAGCAAAATTGGAGATCAGTAACTAGTGAATAAATGGGTTATTTTGTAACACAAAGAATGGAGGCATACTAACATGGAAGGGGATAAAGAAAATCACATTCTGTGTATAGAATTATTTTTCTTGGGTGACTGGGTGTGAATGTGACTTAGAGACTTGGTGTGTTTTCTGAGATTTTGGGTGAGAAGAATAATCTTGAAAGTCAAGGCTCAGTCACTGAAGTTAAAATGTTGTGTTCAAAAATTATATATAAATTTGAAGGTTCAAGATACAATACAAATTCTCCCAATTTGTCTATTATATATATGTGTGTGTGTGTGTGTGTGTGTGTGTGTGTGTGTGTGTGTGTGTGTGTGTGTGTGTGTGTATGTCGCGCCGAATATGTAAAGCTTGCGATTTTGGCTTAAATAGCAACGCTCTTCTTGCCGAATAAGGTAAGCAAAAATTTGTGCATGCAATGATTTCGCAAAAATCCTTCTGAACCGAACGAAAAAAATATATTTCATTGTGTTTATTATTAAATTATTGTGTATTTATCTATAATATATTTAACTGGATTAGGCTAAATTAAACTGCGATTCCTTTAATAAGGCTAGGTAAGTTTTCAAGGTTCTTTTCGTACTAAATTATTAATTTTTAAATTTACATAAATGAAAAAATATACCTTTAAACTTTAAGAGAAAATTTTAGGTGTTAGTTTTAAATGAGTACTTGCTAATTGACCAGTTTTACCTATTCGGCACGACATATATACATTAAATAAGATCACAGTAAACAGGTGATATCACAATATGTCGAACAACCACTGAAAAAACAGTGGAATTGAAAGCACTTTCGTGATTTCTCACATCAAGGAACTATAAAAATAAAAGATTAACAGGAAAGCATACAAGAACGAGACTACATCTCACGGCCATCTCACACCACCTGACTTTTTATGATGATGTAGGTAGTCAGTGATCCGTGAAACACAGCTAATATTCTGCCCCCCAAAATTTGAATTTGTCTAATGTATTTTAAATTCTTCACAAATTTTATTAATTATAAATGAATCCAATTTGCATAACTCGAAAGCAATATTCATATTATTTTCAAAACTACTTTTCATGAGATATGAAAATCAATTGGATGGTTAAAAATCTCTCGCATGAATAAACAGAACATTAGAATCTTGTCCACTTCTAATGCTCTCTCTATGTTGTTGTGATCCAAGTTCAAGACTTTTACCAGATAGACCGTAATAACCTTTATCACATAATTGACAAGGAATCTTAAAGACACACCCGTCAGCATTTTGGGGGCAATTTTTTCATCGACAGTTTTTCAACTGTATCAAAATTTTTAAATGCAACTTTGATTTTTTATTATTATCACACTGGCCGATTCCCACCAAGGCAGGGTGGCCCGAAAAAGAAGAACTTTCACCATCATTCACTCCATCACTGCCTTCCCAGAAGGGTGCTTTACACTACAGTTTTTAAACTGCAACATTAACACCCCTCCTTCAGAGTGCAGGCACTGTACTTCCCATCTCCAGGACTCAAGTCCGGCCTGCCGGTTTCCCTGAACCCCTTTATAAATGTTACTTTGCTCACACTCCAACAGCACGTCAAGTATTAAAAACCATTTGTCTCCATTCACTCCTATCAAACACGCTCACGCATGCCTGCTGGAAGTCCAAGCCCCTCGCACACAAAACCTCCTTTACCCCCTCCCTCCAACCTTTCCTAGGCCGACCCCTACCCCGCCTTCCTTCCACTACAGACTGATACACTCTTGAAGTCACTCAGTCTCGCTCCATTCTCTCTACATGTCCGAACCACATCAACAACCCTTCCTCAGCCCTCTGGACAACAGTTTTGGTAATCCTGCACCTCCTAACTTCCAAACTACGAATTCTCTGCATTATATTCACACCACACATTGTCATCAGACATGACATCTCCACTGCCTCCAGCCTTCTCCTCGCTGCAACATTCATCACCCATGCTTCACACCCATATAAGAGCGTTGGTAAAACTATACTCTCATACATTCCCCTCTTTGCCTCCAAGGACAAAGTTCTTTGTCTCCACAGACTCCTAAGTGCACCACTCACCCTTTTCCCCTCATCAATTCTATGATTCACCTCATCTTTCATAGACCCATCCGCTGACACGTCCACTCCCAAATATCTGAATACATTCACCTCCTCCATACTCTCTCCCTCCAATCTGATATCCAATCTTTCATCACATAATCTTTTTGTTATCCTCATAACCTTACTCTTTCCTGTATTCACTTTTAATTTACTTCTTTTGCACACCCTACCAAATTCATCCACCAATCTCTGCAACTTCTCTTCAGAATCTCCCAAGAGCACAGTGTCATCAGCAAAGAGCAACTGTGACAACTCCCACTTTATGTGTGATCATCTTTTAACTCCACGCCTCTTGCCAAGACCCTCGCATTTACTTCTCTCTTACAACCCCATCTATAAATATATTAAACAACCACGGTGACATCACACATCCTTGTCTAAGGCCTACTTTTACTGGGAAATAATTTCCCTCTTTCCTACATACTCTAATTTGAGCCTCACTATCCTCGTAAAAACTCTTCACTGCTTTCAGTAACCTACCTCCTACACCATACACCTGCAACATCTGCCACATTGCCCCCCTATCCACCCTGTCATACGCCTTTTCCAAATCCATAAATGCCACAAAGACCTCTTTAGCCTTATCTAAATACTGTTCACTTATATGTTTCACTGTAAACACCTGGTCCACACCCCCCGTACCTTTCCTAAAGTCTCCTTATTCATCTGCTATCCTATTCTCCGTCTTACTCTTAACTCTTTCAATAATAACTCTACCATACACTTTACCAGGTATACTCAACAGACTTATCCCCCTATAATTTTTGCACTCTCTTTTGTCCCCTTTGCCTTTATACAAAGGAACTATGCATGCTCTCTGCCAATCCCTAGGTACCTTACCCTCTTCCATACATTTATTAAATAATAGCACCAACCACTCCAAAACTATATCCCCACCAGCTTTTAACATTTCTATCTTTATCCCATCAATCCCGGCTGCCTTACCCCCTTTCATTTTACCTACTGCCTCACGAACTTCCCCCACACTCACAACTGGCTCTTCCTCACTCCTACAAGATGTTATTCCTCCTTGCCCTATGCACGAAATCACAGCTTCCCTATCTTCATCAACATTTAACAATTCCTCAAAATATTCCCTCCAACTTTGATATTAAAATTATTAAGTAGAGAAGGTATATCAACCAACTTTTCATAGCAAGGGAGAACTAATATATTTTTAGTAGAATAAGGTTGGTTGTGCCTTTTTGAATTGTAAAAGTATTTCTGGCAATTTTAAGGAATATATCAGTTAAGTGTCTTGGGTATCTTTCACATGTTCTTAGTAACCTATACATGGGATTTTTTGAAACAAGATTGCTTAACACAATCCTCCCTAATAGAGCTAAATGGTTCAGATATGTTGATGATATTTTGTGTCTTATGCCCAAAAATGTAGATATACACCATTTCCTTGGAAAATTAAATAGCTTAGCCCATTCCATAAACTTTACTGTTGAGTTTGAAGAAAATAACTCATTACCTTTTCTAGATGTTTTAATTATTAAGGGTAATAATGAATTCAAATTTAAAATTTACAGAAAACCTACAAATAACTGTTCCTATGTCCACTATTATTCTTCGCATCAAGATAGAGTCAAACTGTCTGTTTTCTCATCAATGTTTTTGAGAGCTTTACGAATTTGTAGTCCAGAGTTCATAGATGAGGAAATATCCAAAATTTATGAAATAGGTAATGATTTAAAATACCCAAGAAATGTAATTGATAAATCTTTTAAAGTTGCTAGAAATACTTTTTACAATCCAAAAAGGGACAACTAGCCATATTCAACTAAAAATATGTTGGTTCTCCCTTACCATGAAAACTTGGTTGATATGCCTTCTCTTCTTAAGACTTTTAATATTAAAGTTGTATTCAAAAATCTTGATACAGTAAAAAAACTTTTGATAAAGAATTCCCCCCAAAATGCTGATGGATGTGTCTGTAAGATTCCTTGTAAAATTTGCGATAAAGTTTATTACGGTCAAACTGGTAAAAATCTCGAACTAAGATTAAAACAACAAATATAGCATTAGAACTGGACAAGATTCCAATGCTCTATTTATTCATGTAAGAGATTTTAACCATCCAATTGATTTTCAAAAAGTTGAGAAAGTAGTATCAAGCAAGTCCATGGTCGACAGGAATATAATTGAATCTTGTTTCATAAAAAGCAGTTTTGACAATAATATGAATATTTCCTTTGGTTTATATAAATTAGATCCATTTATAATAGAATTTGGGAAGAATTTAATAATACACTGGACAAATAATTTAAAAAAAATTTCTTGGGTAGAATAGTTTGTTGGTGGTTGTGCAAAGGACCTGTCCAGTTGGGCCGGCGCGCGTTATATACCTTCCTTGGATGCTTTACTTTCATAGTTCCTTGATAATGCGAGTAGTCACGAAAGCACTTGGAATTTCTCTATTCTTTCAGAGTGGTTGTTTTGCATATATATATATATATATATATATATATATATATATATATATATATATATATATATATATATATATATATATATATATATATATATGTCGTGCCGAATAGGCAGAACTTGCGATTTTGGCTTAAACAGCAACGCTTATCTTGCCATATAGGACAAGTGAAAATTTGTGTATACAATAATTTCGCCAAAATCATTTTGTACCTAACGAAAAAATATGTATGATTGTGTTTGTTTAGTACTAAATTAATGTAAATATATTTAAAATATATTTAGTTGGGTTAGGCTAAAATAAATTGCTCTTGTTACAATAAGGTTAGCTAAGTTTTCTAAGATTCTTTTGATGCAAAATTAATTTTTTTTACATTAACAGTAATGAAAAAATATATCTTTAAAGGTATAAGAGAAAATTTTAGAAAGGACTTAATTTTAAATGAGTTCTTGCTAATTGACCAGATTTACATATTCGGCACGACATTATATATATATATGTCGCGCCGAATAGGCAGAACTTGCGATCTTGGCATAAATAGCAACGCTCATCTTGCCATATAGGACAAGTGAAAATTTGTGTATGCAATAAATTCGCCAAAATCATTCTGAACCTAACGAAAAAAAAATATATTTCACTGTGTTTGTTTAGTATTAAATTATTGTAAACAAATCTAAAATATATTTAGTTGGGTTAGGCTAAAATAAATTGTTCTTCTTATAATAAGGTTAGGTAAGTTTTGTAAGTTTCTTTTGGAGCAAAATTAAAAATTTTTACACTAACATTAATGAAAAATATATATCTTTAAACGTATAAGAGAAAATTTTAAAAAGGACTTAATTTTAAATGAGTTCTTGCTAATTGACCAGTTTTACATATTCGGCACGACATTATATATATATATATATATATATATATATATATATATATATATATATATATATATATATATATATATATATATATACAGAAGATATATGAAAGGGTGTATAGGTTAAGCAATGTGGTAGCTATTGCAAATGGATAGAATGGGTCGTGGGTTACTAAAAGCAGTAAAGAGCTTTTATTTGGTTAGCGAGTCTCAGGTTAGGGTATGTAGGAGAGGAGATTATTTCACAGCAAAAGCAGGCATAACAGAGAGATGTATATTACTATGGTTACTTAACATATTTATAGATCTGGTTGTAAAAAACGTGAACACGAGGGTGTTGGGAAGAGGTGTGGGACTTTAAGATAGTGAGTCTAGTACCGAGTGGCAGTTGTCACAATTGCTGTTTGCCGATGACACGATTCTTTTGGAAGACTGAAAAGAAATTGCAATGGTTAATGAGCGATTTTGAAAGATCATGTAAAGAAGGAACTTAAAAGTGAACACTGGAAGAAGGAAAGTGATAAGTCAAAAAAATATAGGACGAGATTGAATATCAGGCTGGAGGGACTATGGAGGAAACAAATGTGTTCAGATATTTACGAGTGGACATACTGGCAGATGTTTCTATGTGAGATGAGTTGAACTATAAAATTAACTAAGTTAAAAATGTAGATGGTGCACTGAAGCATCTATGAAGACGAAAGAACTTTCCATGGACGCAAAAAAGACTGTACCACAGCATAACGGTACCAACTCTGTTTTACGGGTGTGAAACATGGGTTTTGAATGTTCCAGCGAGGAGGAGGCTGGAGGCAGTAGAGATGTTTTTGAGGGAAATGTTTGGTGTGAATATTATGCAGAGAATTCAGAGCTACGAGGTCAGGAAGAGATATTGAGTTACCCCAAGTATTATTCAGAGGGATGGGGAGGAATTGGCGAGGTGGTGTGGACATTTATAGATGAAGAAAAATATGACTAGGAGATGGATGGAGGGAAGGAAGGGTTGGGGTCACCCTAGGAAATTTTGTAGGAAGTAAAGATTTTGAGTATCAAGGGCTTGGACATCAAACAAGATTGTTTGAGCCTGTTGGGAGTGGAGGCAAGTGGTGTTTATGATTTGAGGTGCTGTTGGTGTGTGAGCAAGGTAACGTTGATAAAGAGATTCAGGGAAACCTGTTAGCCGGACTTGAATCGTGAAGATGAGAAGTACAGTGCCTGCGCTGTGAAGGAGGGGTTGAGATGTTGAGGTTTGGAGGAAACACCCTGCCTCAGGTGATACATTAATATGCAATATAACCACAGTGAAAGGTGGTAATATTCCAAGTAACTTCTTAAACTCTCATGAAAAGGAAAGAGGGGGGGGGGAAGGAGAGAGATGAGGGGACACACACACACACACACACACACACACACACACAGGAAGGAAACAGAAACGAGGCACTAAACTACAGACCTGTGTCTCTGACATGTATTGTGTGCAAAGTCATGGAGAAGATTATCAGGAGGAGAGTGGTCGAACACCTGGAAAGGAACAAGAATATAAATGAAAACCAGCATGGGTTCATGGAAGGCAAATCCTGTATCACAAACCTCCTGGAGTTTTATGACACGAGAGAGAGGGGTGGGTAGATTGCGTTTTCCTAGACTGCAGGAAGGCCTTTGACACAGTTCCCCACAAGAGATTAGTGCAGAAGCTGGAGGATCAGGCGCATGTAAAAGGGAGGGCACTGCAATGGATAAGGGAATACCTGACAGGGAGGCAGCAACGAGTCATGGTACGTGAAGAGGTATTACAGTGGGCGCCTGTTACGAGCGGGGTCCCACAGGGGTCAGTTCTAGGACCAGTGCTATTTTTGATATATGTGAACGACATAATGGAAGGAATAGACTCTGAAGTGTCCCTGTTCGCAGATGATGTGAAGTTGATGAGAAGAATTAAATCGGACGAGGATGAGGCAGGACTGCAAAGAGACCTGGACAGGCTGGACATGTGGTCCAATAACTGGCTTCTCGAATTCAACCCAGCCAAATGCAAAGTCATGAAGATTGGGGAAGGGCAAAGAAGACCGCAGACAGAGTATAGGCTAGGTGGACAAAGACTACAGACCTCACTCAGGGAGAAAGACCTTGGGGTGACCATAACACCGAGCACATCACCGGAGGCACACATCAACCAAATAACTGCTGCAACATACGGGCTCCTGGCAAACCTGAGAATAGCGTTCCGATACCTTAATAAGGAATCGTTCAAGACACTGTACACTGTGTATGTTAGGCCCATACTGGAGTATGCAGCACCAGTCTGGAACCCACACCTGGTCAAGCAAGTCAAGAAGTTAGAGAAAGTACAAAGGTTTGCAACAAGGCTAGTCCCAGAGCTCAAGGGAATGTCGTACGAGGAAAGGTTAAGGGAAATCGGACTGACGACACTGGAGGACAGAAGGGTCAGGGGAGACATGATAACGACATACAAGATACTGGGTGGAATAGACAAGGTTTACAGAGATAGGATGTTCCAGAGAGGGGACACAGGGACAAGGGGTCACAACTGGAAGCTGAAGACTCAGACGAGTCACAGGGACGTTAGGAAGTATTTCTTCAGTCATAGAGTTGTCAGCAAGTGGAATAGCCTAGCAAGTGAAGTAGTGGAGGCAGGAACCATACATAGTTTTAAGAAGAGGTATGACAATGCTCAGGAAGCAGAGAGAGAGGACCTAGTAGCGATCAGTGAAGAGGCGGGGCCAGGAGCTGAGTCTCGACCCCTGCAACCACAATTAGGTGAGCACACACACACACACAGAGAGAGAGAGAGAGAGAGAGAGAGAGAGAGAGAGAGAGAGAGAGAGAGAGAACCACTTCGAGGACAGCGTGAAGCAAGTGTCTATACCACAAGACGGGCAGAAAGCAGCAACTTCACTCTGGCTGTACCCTTCTCCAGAACATCACTTCATCTGAGATCATTAATCCCCAGGATGACTCGAGTCTGGAGCACATTCGTACAACATTATGATGTCAATGAGATAAAGTCAGTTGATCTAATGAAAATGCTGGCCCACAGATGGCTCCAAATTCATCCTGTTCCCTACTTGTATGTTTCATAACAATAAAAATGCTTTCAAATGAGCTGATGTAGGTAACAGCTTTTAGCTTATCAATAAAGTTAGGAATCCTTAATCTGTAAATAGCTTGTTAATAAAGTTAGGGATCCTTAACCTAACCTTGTCAAACCCTGTGTAAAAAAAAAAAAGTCTTACAAGGATTGTAGATAATCTGAAGCAGAATACTGAATAATTAACTTGGAAAAGAAAATTTAAAAATATTAGAAGTTTCGCATCTTCATGACTCTCTAAAATGTTCGTGAGCCTTTAAACACTGAATTATCGTACCGCTTTCTTTGAGATCCGGTCATAAACTCGAGCACAGTTTTTCATTGTTTGTTTCATCTCCCTCTAAGGTTTCTGTACGATAACTTGACAACGACCACCTTCTGAGAGCTGTCAGACAGGAACAACCGAGAAATTAAAGCAAGGTTTTGCAAAACAGCACCTAGACAGTCCGAAGCTCTTGGTAATTAGATATATAAACATTGAAGGTTTGGATGGAGACACATGGAGGAAAATGCAGACACTATGAATATACACAAATGCAGGATAATGCAACGTTGCGCCCACACAATGAGCTTCACCAGGTCACAAACATTTGTTTGTGCCTTGAAAACATCTGCAATTGAAGAGCTGAAGCTGATTTGTTAAGGCATTCACAAGTTATCGCAATGGAAGCCAACATTTCAGTTATTCCAGTTTTTCCTCAACAAGATCCAAGAGCTGTCTCTTACACAAACCAAGATCATTACAAACATTTTTTTTACTTATACTCCAGTGTTCAAGAATGAAATGCCTCTCAGATAAGCTAATTTCTTTAATAAAATTAACTAATCAAAGCTTAAATTATCCAATAATGTTGCACATATTCCTTTACGAAAATTTGAAGCCTATCAGAAGAATCATTCTCCAGTTATTGCTCGGAAAACAATATTCCTAATTACCTCACTATGTTAAGAAGTCATTTACTTTAAAAACGCCTAACTCATGTGGACTAAATATATATAATCTTTTAAACATGAATCTCCCAAAGAGAAGTCTTAAATTATCACACGGGGAAAAAAATCCTACAGTATCGTTATTTATGCTAAGAAATTAGCACATGCGCACCCCAGTGAAAAAAAATCCTGTGTTGAAATTTTGAATCAGATCTGATAAGTCGTTCTCATGTGATCACATGAAAATTGCGACACTGTTTACAACTTCGGTAAATTGGCCTCTACTCTGAGTAATAATTCTAACCTTCCTGTTAATAAGATACACAGTAGTCTAGAGTATGACGCCGATCAAAACAGGTGTTCTTAAGGTGTAGCGAGGAAACCCGGGATAAGCTGTTAGGAAGAAGGAAACTTTGTAGCTTCGAAGAAGGAAACTACGGAGAAGCTTGGAGGAAAAAGAAACCTTAGAGAAGCTTAGGGAAAGAAGAAAAAATCCGACCCTGTTGGTGGATATCAAATATTTCTCTGATATTCAACCCTCACATCCATGGAGTCAAGCTAAATACATTTCCATCTAGAAAGTAAATATATAAAACATCACTACCTTGGCAATAGAGTTGTCGATGAGAAGAGCAAACTGCGGTACTAATCTGGCTAGCATTAAAATTTAGACGAGTACATGAGTAAGAATGGGAGAGTACGAGTAATACCTGTCTATCACAGGTCAGTAGGACCTGAATTGCATGAACCTGTAGAGCCTGTTCTTTACTCTAGACAGGTTTCGAGAGTTCTTTCACCCCGCAGCCCGGCCTGGAACCAGGCTCCCTTCTTGACCGTCTGGCCATCCAGGCTGTTTGTGCTAGCATCTAGCAGGCCCACGTTACCATCACTCCCTTGTTAATCTGGCACACGTATTAGAAAGCTGCATATTAATTGCCAGGTATATATTAAATCTTGGCCATATACTAATGACCAGGTATATATTAAATCCCAGATATTCAAACAATATATATTATACCTTTATATACACAGAACCCCAGATATATGAAGCTTCACTTATGTATAAAATCCAGGGAGTATGTTTACACAATATTGTGTGTATATATCTGTGTGTGTGTGTGTGTGTGTGTGTGTGTGTGTGTGTGTGTGTGTGTGTGTGTGTGTGTGTGTGTGTGTGTGTGTGTGTGTGTGTGTAAAACTCAAAGTAAATTATAAACATCAGGTATATTAACCACAGGTATAAATTAATTCCTGGTATATATTAACTCCACATAGGTATATATTTACTGCAGGTATACATTAACACCAGGTATATATTAGCAGTAGGTATATATGAACCCAGGTATATATTAGTCCCAGGTATATATTAACCCCCGGAGGGCACCATACTATCGGTGCCTCTCAAGATAATATCATCAAAATAGCTGACCATTATTAACACTGAAGCGACTATTACATGCTGGGGAAATTTTTTAAGAACGAAAATCTGGAATACAATGCTTACGTGGGAGAGGTGGGAGGGATATAATGTTGCTGGGAGAGGTGGGAGGAATATAATGTTGGTGAGGGAGAGGAAGGATTTTCAGCGTGGAATGGGGAGGGGGGAGGAAAGGGTTCAAATGTTGGATACCTGGAGAGGGTTTCGGGGATCATCGCCTCCGTGGCCCGGTCTGTGACTAGGCTTCGTGGGAAGGTTGGGAAGGTGGGGTTCTTTTTAGTGCTAGAGGGGGCGACGGGGAGTTTGTTTTGTGTGCGTCAGGGAGGGGAAGGATTTTTAGTGTGTGTGATAGAGAATAGGAGGTTAATTTAGTGTGGTTAGAGGATAGAAACATTTTTCATTGATGGGAGGAACAGGAGGAGGAGAGAAGAAGGTTCATTTTGGTTTAGGATGGAGAGAGAAAGGAATGGAAGAGGGGGTGTAGAAGGAAGTAGAGAACGAGGTGAAGGAAGAATAGGAGTGGAGGGTAGGAAAAGTGAATAAAAATACGAGGGGTGGAAAAATTAAAAGAGCGAGAAAGGTAAGGGGGATGGAAAATGATTAGGTAGGGAGGGAGTGAAGGAGGGAGGAAGTGAGTTCAGCAGGGAAGAAAAGAATGCAAAGTGGGAAGTGTTTTTCCCACGATGTTCATGAAAACGAGTTCCAGACCTGTTTTGGCCGCGTTATGATCACGTTTCAGCCTGGCAAAGAGGAAAGACTGGGTGCCGGGAATGGGGAATGAGAGCAGGGGCTGGATGGTTGTGTGTGTGTGTGTGTGTGTGTGTGTGTGTGTAGCACCATTTCCCCTTCCCCACCCAATAATCGTTGTATTTTCCAGCTTATCTACACCTGCTCTCTCAATACCTTGTATTATATAGGCGATACACTAGCAGCACCAAGCGAGAGATTTTTTCTTTGCCCATGCGTTTGTTCACCTCGTGTTTTTGTACACCTCGTGTTTTTGTTCACCTCGTGTTTTTGTTCACCTCGTGTTTTTGTTCACCTCGTGTTTTTGTTCACCTCGTGTTTTTGTTCACCTCGTGTTTTTGTTTGGTCTTCGCTTCTTGCTGTGTTTGGTCCCATCTCGTGGTTGTGATAGCATGTATCCCTCCTTCCATACACACACACACACACACTCAGAGATCTATAAGTAGCTTGTAATGAATGTATCTAGGTGGCTGGCTGGTTCCTAGTTTGTCTTCGTCAGGCAAAAAAAAGTGCGAAGCGTCTTCATAATAAAGATAACTAGGTGTTGCACATATGTCGTAATTCCTCATCTATTTTTACTTTACATCAGGAACTAGTTGGTTGGCTGGCTTCTATTTTCTTCATCTGCAAGTGGTATCTTGACCTCTAGTGTTGCTGTAATTATCCTTATCGTTACATATCGCGAATCGCTAAACTCGTGTGGGTCATTCAGCGCAAGAAATATTTCTCAAGGTTCGATCCTCTGATCAGTCAGGCCATGGGTGCAGTGTCGCTAGAGTAAAAAATGAAGGGCATGCGAGTTCACATATAACATACAGCGCCTATTTTTAGTAATAATAATAATAATAATAATAATAATAATAATAATAATAATAGGTAGTAGGTTGGTAGACAGCAACCGCCCAGGGAGGTACTACCGTCCTGCCAAGTGAGTGTAAAACGGACGCCTGTAGTTGTTTTACATAATGGTAAGATTGCTAGTGTCTTTTTGCTGTCTCATAAACATGTAAGATTTCAGGTACGTCTTGTTACTTCTACTTACACTTAGGTTACACTACACATACATGTACAAGCATATATATACACACCCCTCTGGGTTTTCTATTTTCTTACTAGTTCTTGTTCTTGTTTATTTCCTCTTATTTCCATGGGGAAGTGGAACATATTTTCCTCCATAAGCCATGAGTGTTGTAAGAAACGACTAAAATGCCAAGAGCAGAGGACTAGTAACCCCTTAAGAATAATAATAATAATAATAATAATAATAATATTAATCATAATCATAATAAAAATAATAATAATATTAATAATAATAATAATAATAATAATAATAATAATAAACTTATATCCTCTTTGTAGACGTTTTGCGGTTTTATTTTCAGGCATATTTCCTTCTTGTGTAGTCCTCATGCACTGATAGTAATACACTATGTCATCGTCTCTCGTGTTCAACTCGTCCTCTTAACCACAGACAACATATTGCAAAAACAGTCAAATGAGTGGCAGCTGTCGGAGCCTTGACCAGATGAAATATAACAGTTACCCGTGCATCGCGTAGTGGCTGCCCATTTTCTGTTCGCGCGGCACACTTTTTTTTAATTGTTTTACAATAAAATATAAAAATATCTTTAATTCTACAAGTACATGTACAAGGTATACAGGCCTAGTTGACATCAATGACATTCTGCTATATAGAAAACCGCTTGTTATGCAGAGCATATCAGGCAAATTAGGTCAGTTTTGTCGTAGGATGCGACTCACACCAATCAACTAACATCCAGGTGCCCATTTTACTGATGAGGAACATAGGCAATAGGTGTAAGGAAACACGCTCACTGTTTCTACCCTCTCCGGGAATCGAACCCAGACCTCACCGTGTAAAGCGAGAGCTTTAGGCATCAGGCCTAACTTAGAAATAGGCTACAAACCCTATGTGAAATCGTGACTTGTTAATAGGTAAATGGGTTGCAATTACAACCAAAAATAGCCTTTTTTAGCATTCTCTGGATGACAGGAAATTTAAGCTGACCTAAAATACAGTAAATTTAAACTGACCTTAAATAAAAAGTTAATTTAAACTGACCTTAAATTAAAAGTTAATTTAAACTGACCTTAAATAAAAAAATAAATTAGACCTGATTTACATCAATTTTCCTCAAGAAAGAAATGTTAGGAAAATAACACTGAGTAATGCTTCAGGAAAATAAAAGCCTGAAAAAAGAAACTAAAAGGTTATAACTGACTATAATTTTTAAAAGGATGGACCGTAAGTCAGCGAAAGGACTCGGTCAGATGACCAAAATCTCCAAAGGCAGGTCATTTGACTAAAACCGGCGTCAGGAAACACTTGTCCTCTTTCTAGATGAACCTAACCTAATTGAAAAGGAAAGATCACATACGATCTCCGTTATTGTAAGTTATCCTTAAATGTTGGTCCTTAAAAATCTTTGAAAGCGCCGGGGAAAGAAGGGATGAGGGGGAGGGGAAGCGAAAATGCCCAGAATTTGTCCATTTTGCATGGAATTTGTAGACATTTACCACAGAGAATGTTCAGCTATTTCACACGGCATTATCGGCACGTCTCTCGTGTAGAGTTACGTCCAAACTGTGATTTTATGTATTGTAAGAATCATAAGATCATGACCCACACTCGAAGCATCAACGATGATACCATTACTATTTATTAGCAGTACTACTACTACTACTACTTCCGCAACCACCACCACTGTTGCTGCTGCCAGCAACACTAACGACCATAAAGTAACTATCTCATCCAACTATGTCACACTCCCATTTTCTGGCGTGCCCTCCCGACCAGTGAACCAGAAATGAAGAGTATAACAGTCGGAGCCCCACTGTTATACTAATTGTTGGTTCATCAGCTAATAACGTCAAAGTCCACCTACTCTGTGCAGCGATGTCTTCAACTGGTGTAGCAGACTAGCAAGACTTCCATTACATTTGGCTGAAGACCGTTCTTACAGAGGCTTTTGCTCGTATATACCATCTTGTAAACTTTCACTGTAGTGTAAATACTTATACAGAATTTTAGTGAAGGAATACATGGATTAATAATATATCTGCTGTTTTGCTTTGTCACTGCGCTGCCTAGTTGAGAGTTTGCTGACTTATTTACGAACAGCTGCTACAAGCCCACAAGACATCACCTGTATTCGTAACAGTAACCATCATCTCCACCAGCAACAGTAGCCACCACAACCTACACCACCACCAGTAACCGTCTTCCTCACCACCACCACCAAAATCTCTCCTAGCCTCTACCAAGCACACACACACACACACACACACACACACGCACGCGAACAAACAACCACTCACTTCCACCTCAACCATAAAAAAAAAAACGAAAGGAAAAAAAACCTTCGCCGAGCATTTTAAGCTGGAAGCTATCAACATATTCCCAGGGAGGCGTAAAACACACACGCCAATTCTCATCACGGACACTAAATGGTATAAAACACAATGGGCTCCACGACTTCGATTTTCAGTTGGAGCAGCAGTTGGAGCCCGACAAAGGAACATCCTCGAGGGAGGATGGTTAATAAACGCCATCATGTGCTCCATGGCGCTCAAACTGTTGCTTAAGTATTATGTTACTGGACCACTTCGCTGCCATCACCTGGTTCTCTCCTCTCTCTTTTTCCCTTTCTCCCTTGCTCCCTATTTTCATCTCTTCTTCCCTATTTTCTTCCCCTCGCCCTGCTACTCTCCGGGGAGTTTCTCCTTCTCTTCTACTTCTTCTCTTCCACTTATTCCTCCACATACACACACACACACACACACACACACACACACACACACACACACACACACACGTACACATACACACACAACGTTATATATTGTAGTTCACAGGCTGCTTTTCCCTATCTTCAATTATACGTAGTTTTGAAGAAGTGCTCTTGATCCATGAAATTGGAGCTACCATTCCCTCCTTTGAATCACGCCTGATTATTACCCATTCCCTAAGCACTGTTTGATCCCTTATGGGTTTAGCGCCGGCCAAAATTGTAATAATAATCCGTGTTTCCCTGGCTCTGCACTTCTCACGGTTAATTAGGGAAAGAGGAAGGAGGTGAAGGAGGGCAAGAGGGAAGTGAGTTAAGTAGAAAAAGGAAGTGAGGGAGTAAAGGAGAGTGAAAATAGGTTGAGTGAGGGAAGGTAAGGGAGAGAAGGATGGAAGGAAGAAGGAAATAAGGGAAGAGAGAAGAGGTGAGAAACAATGAGGGAGCCAGAGTGTAAGGGAGACGAAGGAGGTGAGGGAAACAGGAAATGAGGAATGAAGTGAGAAAAGGATGGAGAGATAAAGGAAGCGACAAAGAGATAGAGGGAGGGAGGGCGAAAGGGACAGAGGAAGCGAGCGAGCGAGAGAGAGAGTCTGCCAGCAGTAACTCGTACGAATATATGTGGGAATGATTCTTAATAAATGTTTCTAAATGAAGGTGAGGACTTTATAAGCAGAGAACTACAGGAGAAGCAGAGTTCCTGCCCATGAGTGTTTCCCCATGAGTCTCCCCATGATTGCCTCCTGTGAGCGCCTCCCATGATCGCCTCCCATGATCACCTCCCATGAGTGCCTCCCCATGAGTTGATCCCCATGAGAGTCACCGGGATGCAATCTCTTAGCCCTCTTATCCCCACTTAAAATAATCTAATAACTGAAAATTGAGACACTTATGCAACACATGGGAATCTTTATTGAAGAAACGTTTCGCCACACAGTGACTTCATCAGTCCAATACAAAGCAGAAAGGTGTAAGGAGAGGTGGAGTTTGAGGTAATCAGTCCCTCAGCCTGGAGTCGATGTGTTCAGTCCATCAGTCATGTAGAAATTACAGCATAGGGCCGTAGACGTGGCTTATATACTGCAGTCAGGTGAGGCGAAGCATAGTGGGGCGTGGTTATAGTGGTACAATCCACTAGTCGAAGGTCTTTCTGCTTTGTATTGGACTGATGAAGCCACTGTGTGGCGAAAGGTGTCTTCATTAAAAATTCCCATATGTTGCGTAAGTGTCTCAATCTTCAACTTGTCGGTTTTAAACCATTTATCACATCTGTCAGACAATGCAACATCATGTGATCTTGATACAAACAATTCTTCAACACTAGTCCAACCTTAGGACGAAGACCTACTTCGACTAGTGGATGGTTCCACTATGACCCCGCCTCCTCCTGCTTCGCCTCACCTGACTACAGTATACATGCCACTTCTAAGGCCCTATGCTGTGTTTTCTACAAGATTGATGGACTGAACACATCGACTCCAGGCTGAGGGACTGATTGCCTCAAACTCCTCCTCTCCTTACACCTTTCTACTTTATATTGGACTGATGAAGCCATTGTGTGGCGAAACGTTTCTTCAATAAAGATTCCCATATGCTGCATAAGTGTCTCGATCTTCAACTTGTCGATTTTAAACCATTTATCAAATCTAATAACTGTTGAGTTCAATGTTTCCTGGTAATCTGTCCCTTTCCAAGGAGGCGCCTCGATGCCGGTGAAGGGCTCCTGGAATAGGGAAAGGTAGCTACTCTCCCCTTGCCTGAATTAAACCTGATTACTTCCCATTCCCCAGGCGATGTATCACCCTCGTTGAGTTAGCACTCTCCCCATGATCATTGTGAAAATAATCGTGGTTGTCAATCCACAGCCCAGTCAAGCGGCCCACCCAGTCTCCAAAAATAAGATATGATGAGGTAATAAAGAGACCGTATTTATCACGTGCAGAGGTTGGCTGCTTTATTAGTTTAGAAGGCTGTCGACTACATGTGTGGGGCCATTAGGTCTGCCTGTTACCTGTACCGTACACTACCAGTCAGGTTCTAGCCTCGTGATGAAAATCAACTCTCAGGGTATTAAGAACCCTCACTTCTCCCTTGTTGGGGTTCATTGGTTCGTTCCTATAGCGATTCATTCTCAGCGTATTTCTAAAGCATACTTCTCATTGTATAATCAGAGAAATATATTCCTCTCTGTGTATATGCACTGAGAAATAGACACTTTTAGGAATATATACATCTCTCTCGGTATGTGTACCTTGACATCTAAGTACCTGGACGCCCAGATAACTGGACACCTAGGTGCCTGGACACAAGAGAAACTGAACACCTAACAGGCCAGGTCCACTTTACGATCAGCAGCTCATTACAACTTTCATTACTTATAATTAATTGTACCTCTCATACGTGTTTGTACAAGCAGGGAAAACAGTGTCATTCGGGTTTTATGTAGTCATAGAAGATTATTATTATTTTTATTATTTATCATTATTTAAATAATTTTACCCTTTTTAATTATTTCATTTTAAATTGTTCATAATTTTGCTTAGTTATGTTTTGTCATATGCACAGGAAATGCGCCGATAGATTTATATCTCAAGGTATACATTCCGAGATATGCATATATTTCAGGGTATATACTGAAATGCGTGTGTTTCAGCGTACATACACCAAGACGCTCTTGCGTATACAGTGTACACACACTGAGAGTTTACCTAAATCCCTATTTTAGCGATAAAACTAATCCCGACGTCAGTGTACAGGTGTAATACGGACATCATGACACTCAAGCAGTCGATAGGCTTGAAACCCCTGACCAAATTAGCTATCTCCTTGCTGCAACCTACCGGCAATTCAACCCGTCAATGCCGAGTCGAACACAGGTTCTGTCGACCAGCTGTTATCACCAAGTCGATAGAGGATTGTCAACCCCTAGAAGACTATAGGCACTTAGAGGCCGTCCACGCATCCATCAGCTGGGTGTTTACAGGCATTTACAAACATGTAAACGTTCTCCAATATTTACATGTACTGCACTAAAACGCACCTCCTGGCAATTACAGGAATTAACGGGTACAGTATTTACACGGCTCTCCTGGTGCTTGTACGTATTTATATTCACGGATTCACATGCATTCCAGGATATTTGGGTATAAATCTCAGCTTCCACTTTGTTAATGCTTTTCGATTTGCTCGTTAAAATGTACGCTAATTTTTACTTAATTTTAGAAAATGTTCATACACGCATACATACATATATTTAAAACAAAAATACCATAGTAAAAGTAGGAACTAAAACCTGAGCGCTTTCATGTGCTTACACATCATTCCTCTGAAGATGTATGTGTAAGCACGTTAAAGCGCTAAGGTTTTATTTCATATTTTCACTGTGGTATTTTTTTTCTTATTTGCAGTTAGGCGTTCTATTGTGATTTCTTCCTTATATATATATATATATATATATATATATATATATATATATATATATATATATATATATATATATATATATATATATATATATATATATATTTGTAACCACGAACAAGTGGTATTGAGTAATAACACAGCGACGAGCCAAGGACTCGAACCCATGTTCGAGTCCTTGGCTAGTCGCACTGTCATTGATCAATACCATTTGTTCGTGGTTACAATAAAATACTGCTTGTTGAGGTAAGTACACCAAAAAGGGAGTAGAATGAAATTAGCTCAGAGGCGCACACACCACCGTGTCCTCGGATCAAGGTAACATATCTAGTAAATAACAAAAAAAGGCTCAATACCGTGACTGGAACGATACACAAATAACCCGCACATAGAAGAGAGGAGCTCACGACGACGTTTTGGTCCAAGTCGACGACAAATGGTATAAGTCGAACCGAAACGTAGTCGTAAGCTCCTTTTTTCTAAGCGCGGGTTGTTTGTGTAACGCATCTAGCTCTGCTGGATGTTTGATTCTTGTAGGATGTGGCGCTCCTGTGGGTTAGACCGTCATGTGGTTTTTTGCTCACCATGAGGAGGGCCAAAACAACATGGTCTCGAGTCCTTGGCTATTCGCAGTGTTTTATAATATATATATATATATATATATATATATATATATATATATATATATATATATATATATATATATATATATATATATCATGGTCTTGTGTGCCGTAAATCCGAGGGAAAGATTGCAAGACATTAGGAGGTTAATATCATTATCAAGAGGAGCTTCACAACAGCCGGATGCCCAGCAGTAAGAGAGCCACCCCAACTATGTAGATCTGATGGCAGCCAGAAGCGTCCAGATGGTATCACACTTCAAGCCTGGACAGACGGTAAGCAGGTGGTGTGCGACTACACATGTGCATCTACCTTGGCTGATACCTATCTCCAATACACCAGGGAGGAAGGAGGGGCAGCTGCCAGCTTCAGGGAGTCCCAAAAGTCTAGAAAATATGGAGAATTTGCCCATCATTATATGTCTGTTCCCATAGGTTCAGAGACTCTTGGCTCATGGGGAAAGAATGCATCTAAGTTCCTTAAGGAGCTAGGCAAGAAACTCATCAGGGTAACTATGGATCCCAGTGCAGATAGTTTTCTGTTCCAGCGACTCAGCTGTCCTGTTCATAGGGGTAATGCCTGCTCTATTTTGGGCACGCACCCCAATTCTGAAGAGATGGATGAGATATTAGCATTATAATCAGTGACAAACATGTAACAATATGTACTGGATATGTATTTTTCACATCTCTTGTACTATATATATATATATATATATATATATATATATATATATATATATATATATATATATATATATATATATATATAATATATATATATATATATATATAATGTCGTGCCGAATAGGCAGAACTTGCGATCTTGGCTTAAATAGCAACGCTCATCTTGCCATATAGGACAAGTAAAAATTTGTGTATGCAATAATTTCGCCAAAATCATTCTGGACCTAACGAAAAAAATATATTTCATTGTGTTTGTTTAGTATTAAATTATTGTAAAGAAATCTAAAATATATATAGTTGGGTTAGGCTAAAATAAATTGTTCTTGTTATAATAAGGTTAGGTAAGTTTTCTAAGATTCTTTTGGTGCAAAATTATAAATTTTTAAATCAACATTAAAGATAATATTTTTTCATTAAATGTATAAGAGAAAATTTCAGAAAGGACTTAATTTTAAATGAGTTCTTGCTAATTGACCAGTTTTACATATTCGGCACGACATATATATATATATATATATATATGTCGTGCCGAATATGTAAAACTGGTCAATTAGCAAGAACTCATTTAAATTTAAGTCCTTTCTAAAATTTTCTCTTATACGTTTAAAGATATATTTATTTCATTAATGTTAAAGTAAAAATTTATAATTTTGCACTAAAAGAATCTTAGAAAACTTACCTAACCTTATTATAACAAAAGTAATTTATTTTAGCCTAACCCAACTAAATATATTTTAGATTTGTTTACAATAATTTAATACTAAACAAACACAGTGAAATATATTTTTTTCGTTAGGTTAAGAATGATTTTGGCGAAATTATTGCATACACAAATTTTCACTTGTCCTATATGGCAAGATGAGCGTTGCTATTTAAGCCAAGATCGCAAGTTCTGCCTATTCGGCACGACATATATATATATATATATATAAAATTTGTAATGTCGTGCCGAATAGGTAAAACTTGCTATTTTGGCCTAAATAGCATGGTTCTTGCCTAACAAGGCAAGCGAAAATTTGTGTATGTAATAATTTCGCAAAAAAATTATTCTGAACCTAACGATAAAATATAGTTCATTGTCTTTGTTTATTAAATTATTGTAAACTTATCTAAAATATATTTAGCTGGTTTAGGCTAAATCAAATTGGGTTTATGAGGTTAGGTAAGTTTTCTAAGGTTCTTTTGGTGCAAAATTATTAATTATTTTAGATAGATTTAGTACGTCAGTACGTTCTAGCGAAATAGCTATGAATCTGGTCGACTGGAACAATGGAATTGGCCCAAAACAGGGCTCAAAGTGGGCGAAATCGCCAATGCGTAAATATCGCCAAGACCGCTAACTTCGCGATAGCGTAATTCCATAAGTTTTCCATCAAATTTCGTACTTTTGGTTTCATGACCTTCACAATATGTACAGTAAGAGCTCAAGAGATGTTTACAGCATGTGTGTTAGTCGCTATACTGAGAACCACACTGTGGACATTGGTGATCACGTGATCAATGTTGTAGGTCGACAACCAAGACCATGTATGAAAACGAAACTGGTTCGAAAACCGATTTGTTCTACTAGTCCATTCGGCAACCGGGGTTCCACTGTATAATATATAAATATATATATATATATATACATATATATATATATATATATATATATATATATATATATATATATATTATAGGTAGTAGGTTGGTAGACAGCAACCGCCCAGGGAGGTACTACCGTCCTGCCAAGTGAGTGTAAAACGAAAGCCTGTAATTGTTTTACATGATGGTAGGATTGCTGGTGTCCTTTTTTCTGTCTCATGAACATGCAAGATTTCAGGTACGTCTTGCTACTTCTACTTACACTTAGGTCACACTACACATACATGTACAAGCACATATATACACACCCCTCTGGGTTTTCTTCTATTTTCTTTCTAGTTCTTATTCTTGTTTATTTCCTCTTATCTCCATGGGGAAGTGGAACAGAATTCTTCCTCCGTAAGCCATGCGTGTTGTAAGAGGCAACTAAAATGCCGGGAGCAAGGGGCTAGTAACCTCTTCTCCTGTATATATTACTAAATGTAAAAGGAGAAACTTTCGTTTTTCCTTTTGAGCCACCCCGCCTCGGTGGGATACGGCCGGTGTGTTGAAAGAAAGATATATATATATATATATATATATATAATCACTGGACAATTGTCCAGTGTGGCTTGGTGGTTAGAGCACTGCGTGTCTTGTCCTAAGGTTCGTAGGTTCGATTCTCCTTCGACTAGAGATTAGTCTTTGTGAATGTATATATACATATATAATTTATTTATTAAAGTGTTGATAAGACACTTGGCCTGTTTGGTGTGTGTGTGTGTGTGTTTTAATTTAAATAAGTGTTTATGGCATATTTCGGAACTATTATAACAACACTTTTAGGAAGAAATTCCAATATTATTGGCTCCACCTCTTCTAACTTTTGAGAGAAATTCTAAACACGGTCAGAACACGCACTGAACACGTTCCAGGCCACGTTCCTAACACGTTCCAGGTACGTTTCAGACCCACTTCAAACACGTTCGGGACTCTTACCAGATGCGTTTTAAACGCACAACAGGCCAGCTAAAAAAAAAAAAACACGTTCTAGACTCGTTGAAGACACGTCCGGCGTTACAAAAAAATGATTATCCTCTCGGTATCACGGAGCTAGCTCCATATTAGCACTAATTTCCAGCCTGGAGAACAGTAATTTCACGAAATTATTATCGCTGCCGAGTGCCGTAATTACAGTGGAATTCAGGGGACGCTTCGCTTAATGTGTACTTCGTGTATTAACCCTTAGTTTATGACGCTTATTTGTGGTTGCACTGAAAAGAAAGTGAATTTTGGAAGGCACGTGATCCCTTCCTGGGATGATGTTGGCGGAAGGCTCTTCTTCCGAGGAAATGGAGCCAAACTTCCCTTTTCCATCGATCAAACCTGACTGCCACCCACTTCAAAGAAGCTTCATGGCCGTGCGCTTTTAACGTTTCCCCATGAATACACTACAGTCACAATCTCGTTATCGTAACTAATACGACACACACAGTTACGTTATAGTAACTAATACGAAATAAACAATTACGTTATAGCAACTATCACGTTACACACACACACAGAAGTAAGACAAGAGAGAGAGGGGTGGGTTGATTGCATCTTCTTGGACTGCAAGAAGGCCTTTGACACAGTTCCTCACAAGAGATTAGTGCAGAAGCTAGAGCATCAGGCGCATATAACAGGAAGGGCACTGCAATGGATCAGAGAATACCTGACAGGGAGGCAACAACGAGTCATGGTACGTAATGATGTATCACAGTGGGCACCTGTGACGAGCGGGGTCCCACAGGGGTCGGTCCTAGGACCAGTGCTATTTTTGGTATATGTGAACGACATGACGGAAGGGTTAGACTCAGAAGTGTCCCTGTTTGCAGATGATGTGAAGTTAATGAGGAGAATTAAATCTGATGAGGACCAGGCAGGACTTCAAAGAGACCTGGACAGACTGGACACCTGGTCCAGCAAATGGCTTCTCGAATTTAATCCTGCCAAATGCAAAGTCATGAAGATAGGGGAAGGGCACAGAAGACCACAGACAGAGTATAGGCTAGGTGGCCAAAGACTGCAAACCTCACTCAAGGAGAAAGATCTTGGGGTGAGTATAACACCGAGCATGTCTCCGGAAGCACACATCAATCAGATAACTGCTGCAGCATATGGGCGCCTGGCAAACCTGAGAACAGCATTCCGACACCTTAGTAAGGAATCATTCAAGACACTGTACACCGTGTATGTCAGGCCCATACTGGAGTATGCAGCACCTGTTTGGAACCCGCACTTGATAAAGCACGTCAAGAAACTAGAGAAAGTACAAAGGTTTGCAACAAGGTTAGTTCCAGAGCTAAGGGGAATGTCCTATGAAGAAAGATTAAGGGAAATCGGCCTGACGACACTGGAGGACAGGAGGGTCAGGGGAGACATGATAACGACATATAAAATACTGCGTGGAATAGACAAGGTGGACAAGGACAGGATGTTCCAGGGAGGGGACACAGAAACAAGAGGCCACAATTGGAAGTTGAAGACACAAATGAGTCAGAGAGATAGTAGGAAGTATTTCTTCAGTCATAGAGTTGTAAGGCAGTGGAATAGCCTAGAAAATGACGTAGTGGAGGCAGGAACCATACACAGTTTTAAGACGAGGTTTGATAAAGCTCATGGAGCGGGGAGAGAGAGGGTCTAGTAGCAACCGGTGAAGAGGCGGGGCCAGGAGCTAGGACTCGACCCCTGCAACCACAAATAGGTGAGTACAAATAGGTGAGTACACACACACCTTCTTGCAATTATAAACATATAAATCCATTATATGAAGATGTATAATTAAAACGTCTCATAACTGATACAAAACCATCCCTTTTCATTCAGTAATATTTTTCTACGTACAACTGAGCTGATCATGAAAGATGAACAGCTATAATTAACAATCTAATAGTGAGTTATCGCTAACTTTTGAATCTAATAGTTTAATTAAGAGCAGCTGCTGGAAGGGTTGGTCTTGGAGTGGACGTCACATTCTTCAGGGTGAGGCTGCACTCGTCATGATCAAGGATTCAACAGCAAATGCTTATTTTTTCGTATCATATCGAAAACCATACAAGATGCAAAACAACCACTGGGGGGGAGTTGAATGATAGCTCTAGGACTTTCGTGTTGCAATCAACACACACACACTCAATATATATATATATATATATATATATATATATATATATATATATATATATATATATATATATATATATATATATATATATATATATATATATATATATATATATATATATATATATATATATATATATATATATTATATATATATATATATATATATATATATATATATATATATATATATATATATATATATATATATATATATATATATATATATATATATATATATATATATATATATATATATATATATATATCGTGCCGAATAGGTAAGACTGGTCGATTAGCAAAAATTAATTTAAAATTAAGTATTTTCTAAAATTCTCTCTTATGCGTTTAAAGATAATTTTTTCATTTATGTTAATGTAAAAATCAATCATTCTGTACCAAAATAACCTTAGAAAACTTACCTAAGCTTATTATAACAAGCGCAATTTAATTTAGCCTAATCCAGCTAAATATATTGTAGATAATTTTACAATATGCAACAGTTAGGTATCTTTATTTCGAAACGTTTCGCCTACACAGTAGCCTTCTTCAGTCGCGTACAGAAAAGTTGATAGAAGCGGAAGAGACTTGAAGACGATGTAATAAGTCAATCACCCTTGAAGTTTTGAGGTGGTCAGTCCCTCAGTCTGGAGAAGAGCATTGTTCCATAGTCTGAAACAATATGGAGTTGAAGTGACAGGATTGAGCCTTATATACTGCCAGGAGGTGAGATGTAGGCCACTAGTAGAGGTAAGAATGAAGTCGTTGTGAGGTCAGGTCCCTCTCAAATCCAGCCATTCTCACTAGTAGTAGTAGTCCAAGTTGATTTCAGGTCTTGGTACAGACCTGAAATCAACTTGGACTACTACTACTAGTGAGAATGGCTGGATTTGAGAGGGACCTGACCTCACAACGACTTCATTCTTACCTCTACTAGTGGCCTACATCTCACCTCCTGGCAGTATATAAGGCTCAATCCTGTCACTTCAACTCCATATTGTTTCAGACTATGGAACAATGCTCTTCTCCAGACTGAGGGACTGACCACATCAAAACTTCAAGGGTGATGGACTGATTACATCGTCTTCAAGATTCTTCTGCTTCTATCAACTTTTCTGTACTCGACTGAAGAAGCCTACTGTGTAGGCGAAACGTTTCGAAATAAAGATACCTAACTGCTACATATGTGTCTTACCTAACAACCTGTCGGTATTTTATACCATTTTAATGTTCAATTTTATAATAATTTAATAAACAAACACAATGAAATATATTTTTCCCGTAAGGTTCAAAATGATCTTTGCGAAATTATTGCATACACAAAATTTCGCTTGTCTTATTCAGCAAGAGCATTGCTATTGAAGCTATAATCGCAAGTTTTACCTATTCAGCACGATATATATATATATAATATAATATATATATATATAATATATATAATATATATATATATATATATATATATATATATATAAACCAGTTTACCGTTGGCATTTACCCGTGGCACTCCAAATTAGCATACCGCACATAATACAACAGGCACTCAGAGATAGAGCAGTTTTTGAACACACAAACGCAAGACAACATGAAGTTTGCCTCCAACACTGAAATTCATATCTCTGAATTTAACAAAAGAAAAAAAAAAGACTCGGCCAAAAACAATTGTGCAATAATTCCAACAGCTGTGAACGTCACAGCATTTAATTACTTGTGTTTCATAGCCTTGTCTTAATCTGATAATCCACGATAATTCATCATCAATTATTCTGAAAATGCATTCTGGATTATATTTCGAAATTAGGCTTCTATATTTTTGAATCGCGAACATAAGAAATTTTGGTTAAAAGAAAACAAACGTTCATTTTATCACGTAAAATAAATAACGAAAATAAAAACAGTAGCTGTAAACAAAGTCCGATAGTAATGAACAAATTCAACGGCTAATAATAATATCCATTAATTCTTAATGAAGTCTTATGAGTAATAATAAAGTCCAATAACCATTAATAAGGTCAAAAAACTAAGTAATAACAATTAACGAGGATGTATTAGTTATTACTAGCTTTCAACAGCTATTATGCAAGTTAAGTAATATTAAGATATTCTACTGGCTCTTTAGAAATTCCAGTAGCTATTAGATAAGTTTATCAGTAATTAAGAAACACCAATAGTTAATTAAAGAGTTTAATGGCCTATAAAAAAAACTTCAGTAGTTATTAAGGAAGTCCATTAGCCATTAGAAGTTCAACTGCCACTAAGAAACTCTATTAGCAATAATGAAATTCAGTAGCCATTAAAACATCTCATTAGCCATTATTTATTTTAATTATGGGGAGCACTAAACTCGTATGGGTTATGTAGTGCCTAAGAAATGGGAGGCATTAAAATCTCATCCATGGAAGGGAAGAACTAGTCTAGTTCCTTGGATCAAAAACCCTCCCCCTCATCAGTCATTAGCCATTAGTTGAATAGCCATTGAGAAACCCAATTATCTATTTAAAAAAATCAGTAGGCATTAAAAATTGCTCAGACAGAACCAATCAAAATTTTTTAAGCAAAAAAACATTTTTATATACAGTTGTAAGTGGTAAATAATACATTTTTTAATACATCACCAGCAAAAAACAATATGTTTGTAGAGAAAGACAGTACTAAATTAACTCAAAGATTCAAACTGCCAATGGTTGAATAATTTCAGAATTAAGTTTTTATTGAGTACGTATCGCTCTGTGAACAACTTAATAAAGCTTTTACTGCTTGTGCTGGAAAATTCAGTTTGCAAAGTTTACTAATTAAAAATTCGCTGAGTGATAAGGTTCAACGATTAATAAGTTTATCTCTTCAAAATTTTACCAACTAATTAGTCCAAAGACTTAAACATTCCTAAAATAACTAAGACACTGATATTTTTAATTCAGACATTATGAAAGTTCTATTCTTAAAATCGAAGTGTAAAATGTCTAAGCTTTTAAAATTCTTGTATAAAATTACAAGATTTTCAAATTAAAAAAAAAGATCTTAAAAACGAAATTTACGAAAACAATTTTTTTTTAAAATCCGATTTTTAAAAAGGCAAAGGCTTTTAAAATCACGTTAAAAATATTAAGAAATGCGGTCTTCGTAAAGTATGAGAGCAAGAAGTACGTGGAAAGCTTCATCATTACACAGGCTACAGTAGGTATCACGTCTTGGCTGAATGAGTATGTGAGATCGTCTGAGCTCTTTGTGAGGGATCGCCTGGCCTCAGCATCACCAGTTACCATACCTTACAAGAACCTCGTAAAGGACAGTGGAATATCAAAAGTCTTATCATTGTTGTCAAACGGATGATAATGTCACGGCGTCTCGTTTTCTGGTCACTGATCTCATATACATTGATACAACAGTTGCCTTGTTTACTCTCATGTTTTTTTTAGTATAGCTCTCTCTGTAGAATTACGTTCTCTGTTACATCCTCTCGTAAACAAAGATCGTACCGCAGTTACCACCGAATGCCTTTAAATTCTGCTTCAAGGCTCTCCTAATATATTTCTTTGATAATGGTTTTAAAACGGGTGAATTTCTTTCTCTTATAAAGGCTTCTAGCTTATTGGTTAGTCACAGGAATGATGCATTCATTTAAAAGGGTGAATTTTAAAACATAAGAAGGTAGTTCAAAAGTTGTTTAAGGATCTGTCTCGCCTTGTGAGTCCTCATCAGGATGTTCATCCGTTTTTGCAGATTCTGTACACAACTAGTAGCAAAACTCATAGCGCTGTATCAAAAAATGTCAATGAATAATTATTAGGATAAAGAAAAAGTAGAGCCCGGATGGGAGACGGGTTAAGGAATATAAATGAAGCTAAAACACTTGAAAAAAATTCTCCTCAGGCTATTACTATACAAATGAAACTTTTTTTTATGTATTCAAAGGAGCATTTGGAGCCAAACAAGTGACCTTGTAATTGCAAGTTCGCTGCAATACAGACTTCACCTTAGGTACACTACTCAACAAGTTGAAATGGATGGTAGTATGACTGGAAAATGATAAATGGTATGGTACAGAGAGAGAGTTTTCAGAGCCAAGTTTGTACGTCCCCAGAGTAAAGACTTCGGACTCAATCTCTCTCTCTCTCTCTCTCTCTCTCTCTCTCTCTCTCTCTCTCTCTTTCTCTCTCTACCTGTCTGTTCCAAGACAACAGAACGGACAACAGATGCAACGGCAGAGTTTCGTTTAGTGCGGAGCTTCATCAAAACGTATCTTGATAAGGACATCACTGAGCGAAAAATCGTCAGAATAAAAATAATGTTCGGTCTCTTTTACACCTTCAGAAAATGGCAAAAAGGGCAGGTTGCAATTTTTAATCATGGAAGGACTGTGAGACGGGGATAAAAAGTTAGGCCTAGTAGGGAAGACCTATTTAGGAAGGCCTAGTAGGGAAGATCTAGTTAAGAAGCCTAGCAGAAAAGGTATAGTAATATGATAAGTCTCATAGGGAATACCTGTAAAATACATGTTTAACACTTGCATATCTTTATACGATGTCGTTTCGCCAACTAGTGGCTTTTGCAGTTCTGTGCAGAGATGATACTGGATGACAGAAGATGAAGTAACGAGTCTCTCAGCCTTGCAGAACTATACAAAAAGTACAGTCTCAGGGACTGATTATCTCATCTTCTGTTTTCGTATATCGTCTCCGTAATGAACTGAAAAATCCTCTGCTTGGGGAAAAAGAGTCTTCAAATCACGATACCCAGATGTTCCACACGTATCTAATTCCTCATCTTGTCGTAATTGTATACCATTATTGTAATGATTCTATTAGGATAGGAATTGTAATGCAGCGCAGGCTGTAAAACACTGCATAATTCCTCCTTCAGTAGCGTGTGATCTTATCGACTACACGAGGGTCTTAATCATGTCAGCGGTACATCACCAGTCAAGTATATTTAATTCTTAATACAGGGATTAAACACACATACTGAGATATTCTTCTCTTCTAGACCACATACAATGCAGGTCTCAGTTCATACACATCACGAGTGATGCATTCATCAGAATATACGAGCAAACGCCGTCTAGTGCGCGACCAGTTATGCCTCCAGGTATGCCTTCACGTACGACTAGAAATAACTGAAAGCTGCAATCTAAAAGCATACAGGTTATTCGCCCGTGGATCGTGGAGAACTTCAGTGCAGGCAGTACAAGTGCAAAGAAGAAATTATACTGTACATACAATCACTGTTTTTGTCTATATCATTATTCAGTCATTATTATGTATATTGCGATATACAGTTACTATATTTTGATATACAGTCAATATAACGCCAAGTTGCGTAAAATGCGCGCATGTTTGCGGAATGGGTGTCTAATACGCACAAGCGTGAATACGGACGTAAAACGCGCACGTGGTTGCGTAATGAGTGTGTCACAGGAGCGCAAGGTGTGCAATAGGAGAACAATTTAATTGTTGTAGATCACGGAGTTATAATTGGTTCATTATAGGGGAATATATTTTAATTATAACAAATCCATTGTAGGAGTACAATGGGGTTATTATAGGTGGAACTTGGGCATGTATTATGAATAATGGAAATATAATGGAACGCATGAGTGTAATGGGTGTATAAAGTACATGAGTACACAGTTGGAGAATAATAGGCACAAGTGTCAGCATAGTTGCTGATCCCTGAGTTATATAGCATAGCATATTAGTATCATCCATGTGCTTTAGATAGGAGATCCCTTGTAGGCCTGTGACTTTGTGTGACGTCACGGGATGCGCATGTGTACGCTCGTACCTCTGCCCCGGTCTCACTCGGCGTAGACACCCAGGCGAAGACAGGCAAGGCACTGGGCTCCAGTTCCCATCATCTCAGTCTGACAATATATCGTAACCATCTAACAAGTGTGTCTACCTTCAACCCTCGATATCTCCATTTAAGAACCCCTACGATACAAGGAATGCTTGTAATGGGTACATGTGGAGCATAATGGGTATATGGCGAAGCATATTGGTTACATAATGCATACAAGGGAAGCATATTGACTACATGGGGAAATATAACGGGTATATAATGGGCACAAAAGAAGCATAATGGGCACATAGGGTTGCATATCGGTCACAGAATGGGTACATGGGGAATCATAATAGGCAAATGAGTAGACATAATGGGCAGAGAATGGGTGGGGAGGAAGGTAGGAGCTGAGGCGGCTACCTCTGAGCGAATATCAAGCATAATAACCTCAGATTCTTAAACTTATGGCCAATTCTCTTGAGCAATTGAAGGCTGTAAGCATCCCTTACCCCTCCACTCCCCTCCCCTCTCTTCTACTCCCCACTCCTCCACTCCCCACCTCCTCTCTCAGCGCTTACCCCTCCCTGTTTGTCTCCATTTCAATTGTCTCCTCTCTATTATCTTTTTCTACTTTCTTTCAAAATTTATTGCTTCCCGACTCTCTTGTTCTTTAACCTCTCCGTAAGGTCTTCCTGTTCATCTTTATTCCTCCCCACTTCCCCTTCCGCTTGCCTTCCCCACCTCCCCTTCCACTTGCCCTCCCCACGTTTCTTTCCTTTATCCCCGATTAATTTTTTTCTCCCTCCCTTCATCACTACTTTTTAAACCCCTTCTTCCTCCCTCTCTTCATCACTGCTGATACGTCTTAAGTTTATGACTATCCTCTATTTCCTCATACCTCGATCCTTCAATTCTATTCCCCCTTCTCCCTGTATCCTGTAACCCATCCCTCCTCTACCCCTTTCCCCAACATCCTTTACCTCTCTTCACCGCTCTATCCTTCAAGCCCCAATGCACCTATATCTTTCATCCCCTCCCCTTCACCCCGGTATCCTTCAGTGACCTCAATATTCTTTCCAGCAACCCCCAGACCATCCCCTCACTCTGTTATCCTTCAACCCACCACATTTCTCTATCCACTCATCGCCTTATAACCAAAACCATTTAAACATTTATTTTCCCATAATACCATACCCACCATAAATCCACCCCCCCCCCTTCCTTTCTATTATACATATTTCCGCACACTACCTATCCTTTAGTCCTCCGCCTCCCTCTATTCCCCTGCTTCAAAATCACGCATTTTACCCCCCTCCCATTACTCTTATCTTCATCCCATCCCTCTGTCCAGTGCATCATCCATACTACCACTGAGTCGTATTGATGATATGCTGCTTGTTTTCCTTTAAAAAATACAATGGGCAAATATGTGAGCAAGACTTGCCCAGCGTGGGGCCAGTTTGACCTGCCCAGCGTGGGTCAGTTTGACCTGCCTTGCGTGGGGCCAGTTTGACCTGCTCAGCGTGGGCCAATTTGACCTGTCCAGCGTGGGGCCAGTTTAACCTGCCCAGCATGAGGCCAGTTTGATGACCTGCTCAGCGTGGGGCCAGTTTGGCCTGCTCAGCGTTGGCCAGTTTGACCTGATCAGCGTTGGCCAGTAGACCTGCTGCAACGATTCTCTGTTCTAATGTTTAATGAGTTTTTGACACCGTGTCCCCCCTCCTTCTATTCTAACTCACCTCTCCGTCACCCAAGCCCTACGTACTCCACCTTCATGACATCGGATACCCCATTTCCCTTATTCCTCCCTTTATCCATCACCCTTTCCACACCATCCTCACCCATCTAGCATCCCCCTCTCCCATCACCACTACATTCCTCCCCCCCCCTTCCTCCGCTCTCTCTTCTGTGATGTGTTGTCAATTCACAGTTGGGGTTTACTGTACTCACCTGTACGTGGTTGCAGGGGTCGAGTCATAGTGTACACACCTATTTGTGGTTGCAGGGGTCGAAACTCAGCTCCTGGCCCCGCCTCTTTACTGACAGCTACTGGGTCCTCTCTCTCCCTGCTCCATGAGTTTTATCATTCCTCGTCTTAAAACTATGTATGGTTCCTGCCTCCACTACATCACTTGCTAGAGTTAGACTGTTCTACTTCCTGACAATTCTATGGCTGAAGAAATACTTCCTATCATCCCCTTGGCTCATCTGAATTATCAACTTCCAACTGTGACCCCTTGTTTCTGTGTCCCATCTCTGGAGCATCCTGTCTCTGTTTGCCTTATCTATTCCTCGTAGTATTTTGTATGTCGTTATCCTGTCTCCCCTAACCCTCCTGTCCTCCAGTGTTGTCAGGCTGATTTTCCTTACCCTTTCTTTGTAGGACATTCCTCTTAGCTCTAGAACTAGCCTTGTTGCGAACCTTTGCACTTTCTCTAATTTCTTGACGTGCTTGACCAAGTGTGGGTTCCAAACAGGTGCTGCTTACTCCAGTATGGGCCTGACGTACACGGTGTACAGAATCTTGAACATTTCTTTACTAAGGTATCGGAACGCTATTCTCAGGTTTTCCAGGCGCCCATATGCTGCAGCAGTTATCTGGTTAATGTGTGCTTCCGGAGACATGCTCGGTGTTATACTCACCCCAAGATCTTTCTCCTTGAGTGAGGTTTGCAGTCTTTGGCCACCTAACCTATACTCTGTCTGAGGTCTTCTTTGCCCTTCCCCGATGTTCATGGCTTTGCATTTGGCAGGGTTAAATTCTAGGAGCCAGTTGCTGGACCTCGCGTCCAGCCTGCCCAGGTCTCTTTGTAGTTCTGCCTATATGTGTGTGTGTGTGTGTGTGTGTTTGTGTGTGTGTGTGTGTGTGTGTGTGTGTGTGTGTGTGCGCGCGCTTGCGTGCGCTTACAAAGAGTAGATAGAGAGAGAACTTGTTTTCGATTACCAATTCATCTCATCAGAACTGCTGAAAAATGTTGATAATTCACAGTGGCCAAGTATCCCTTCTGTTTAAATGACTGAAATCAGTGTTTGTGAATACTGGTGAATGGTAGTATGGAAGTCTTAACTCTTCCCATGTAGAAGTCTTCAAGATTAAACTAGACACACACTTCCGACAGGTGCCGGATCAACCAGGTTGTGAAGGAAATGTAGGCCAGGGGATCCCACTAGTGGAAACAGCCAGGTTGATCAAGAAAGCACCAGACTAGCCTGGCTCAGGGACTGGCTGCGGTAATAGGAAAACTCTCGTAACCCTTTTAGGTATATCAGAAGCATAAAGGAGTATCAAAGATATATCAGAGGTACAAAGGAATATCAAAAGTATAATAGTATATCAGAGATATAAAGATATATCAAAGGTATAAAGATATATCAAAGGTATGTTAATGATATAAAGGAGTAAAGTAACTCAGCAGGTGAGGACTGAACAGATACAAGATGCTGGAGGAGAGTAATCTGCAGCAGTCCTTCTACTCCCAGACATTTCATTGTTGTACAGATAATCAAATGGGAGACTGACGATGGTACCTTCAACGGTGAAAAAGTGATATAAATGTATTTACCACTCTTTTTTTGTTCATTCGTCAGAACCTAACTTAACCTAGCATAACCTAACAACCCTAATTTAACCTAATTTAACCTCACTTAACCTAACTTACTGTGTCAATGTTAGGACTGTCAGTAAAATATCTTGTGAGATGTAGATTTGGTGCCTATAAAAACAAATATACCATTCGACCATCCGTTTAGATAAGGAGAAGAGAACGATGGTGTCAGTGTCACACTCCTCTCCCTTTCAGAAAACCTTCCAGACAATTGCCTTCAATTGTAGTCGAGAATATCTTCACAAATGTTGTCACAAATTGTCCGGTGAAACTGAGAGATTAGATGAAAAGTCTAGGAGACTCTTCATTGGACCTGCCCCGCATGGGCCAGTAGGCCTGCTGCAGTGTTCCTGCTTGTTTATGCTTATGTTCTATAAAAATGAAAGTTGTTTCTCACGAATAAACAACCTTCACCAGACACTAGGGACAATATCACGGAAAATTAGAAGACTCAAAAGACCTGGGGCAGGAAAACACATTATTTTGTCACTAAACTTTTTGCAGTCTTGAGAGGACATTCTTTTTTTTGCAACAACTGTCACCATTCATGCACCTCACTTGACGTCCAAATCTTTCATTTATCAATGCTGGTGTTTCTTTCGAAAGTTTATCGAATGCAGAATCAATGTTACATTTGATGTAACCTCCACCTTATTCTCCCAGCCATGAATCTGTCCTTGACAGTCATGGTAAGGTAGTAACAAACATCTGCTCATTCACTGACAGCATCTTTAAATCTTATTAAAAGTTCATTATTCTAGCTTCTGAGAATCGAATCTCTAAAGTACAGCTTAGTTCCTCGTCGTGCCGCCCTTTAAAAGGCATGCTGTTTGCCTCCTGGAAAGGTGACGTGGATCAACTTGGAGTGAGCATTTCTTTAGAAAGAAAACACTTTGCAATTTAAAGACGAACAATTTAACCTCGGAATAGCGCAGTTTTCTAGTGGTAAAGGTTTACCTTATGATTTTCGTTTTACTACGAGGTCTGACGTTGTAAACGTGCTTTTAATTTATATAAAGAATAGTAATTGTTGTTGCATTTGATTGTGATTGTTTCATCTTCATCCAAATGCTTTTGCAGATGCTCAAGAATGTTGTCTCCTCCGTGTTGGTTGGCAGCAGAAAGAAAATGATTCTGATGCGAGATACTCCAGAGGTACTCTGAATTCATTCTTTTTTTTTCCTAAAACACGAAAAAATGCTGATTCTGTCTTCAGAACAAAATAAATATAAATTTAATACTTTAATGCCTTTAATTAATTTCCGGAAAGGAGTAAAGATACAGGAATGTTAATATATGCTTTCAAAAACAGTGAAAAGTTTCGAAGCCAAATATATCGTCCAGCCGCATTGATCAGCAGTAGAAAAAAAAAGGCTTTCTTCGACAAGAAAAATAAAGTGCAACAGTTACTTAATCAAAATCTCCAACATTCGTCTTCCTGAATTCCCAGGTGATCACTGAACACCTTGGCAACACTCAAGCAGGTTTTCAATTGATCAAGGGTGTCAGAGTGGCCCTAACTGGATTATCAGTCTCCAGACATTTAAAAGACTCAAATTCTACTGAAAACAATTACGCACCATAAAATTTCAGGTTCGGAAAAAAAAATGGGCTTCGCAACCAAGACTAAAATGAATACAAAACACTTAAAAGGAAAATTTCGTTAATCTTTTTCTAATTTCGTTTGAGCAGTCGATGTGGTGGATCCAGTGGCTGTAGTGGATGTCATGGGCCAAGTGGATTTAGTGAATGTTATGGATGCCATGGATGCAGTGGATCTAGTGGACACAGTAGATGTAGTGGATACAGTTGATATAGTGGATACAGTGGATTCAGTGGTTACAGCAGATGTAGTGGATCCAGTGAATGAATGGATGCAATAAATGCAGTGGATGCAGTGGATACAGTGGATGCAGTGGCTACAATAGATGTAGTGGACACAGAGGATGCAGTGAATATAGAGGATACAGTGGATGCACTCAAACTTCAACTCAGCTGTGTATACCAACGAGCATTTCAATAATAAGCAAATTAATCCTCCTTGCAGCTATAAATACAAACGCTAGCATTTTCCTATTACTGTTTTTGCTATTCTGTATATTTTGTACCTTTACGTATTTCGTATTTATTTATATTTATGAGGCGGGAAGATGGAAGATGATCAGGTTGCAGCCCTCGGAAGGTAGGGTATATATCTCAGAGAAGTATGTGGTTTACACTCTGCCAAGACTCCAGTCTATGCATTTACATACCTTAAATGACCGGAGACTGTGCCAGTGCTCGCCAGAAGAAACATTAAGTGTGGCATCAAGTGGAGGTAAAGTGACATTAAATGAACAAGTGCGGAAGCGCAGGATCTTTGGACACATACAGTGTGAAGGTGTTGGGGAGATGAAACGCACTATCAGGAAATTAATGGAATAGAGATGTTATCAGATAGCACAAGTCTAGTTATAGTTTCTTTTACGCCTGTAAATCACTGGTAAAGATTATGGAAGAGTGAGGGTCAGACTAAGTCTGTGGGTGTGGGTAAGAGCTGCCTTGAATGGGAATGGTTGGGTGTGGTTAGGACTTATCTAGCATGGGTCAGCAGGACCTGCCTAACATGGGCCACTAGGACCTGTTAAGGACTGCAGTGCTTCTTTTATCTTACGTCGTCGTCCATCTAAAGCAGTCCGATGAATATCCTGGCTTAAAGATATCCTGGCTAAAGTATATCCTGGCTAAAGGATATTCTGGCTAAAGGATATCCTGGCTAAAATTTATCCTGGCTGATGGATAAAAATTTTTCACCATAACGAAAAGGGTTTGTCCGAAGTATGTGTAGGAAGTGTTTCATTATTATATGTTTTGTATTACTTAAAATGAGGCAATTGGTTCGTAGTGTTGTAAAGCAGGCGTGCACAGTATCAGCTGTTACTGTACGCCTGACAAGTGAGAGACTGTGAAACTCTGTTAATGATCTTGCTATTGAATAAACGAGTGCATTTTGAATGTTTCATTCAATTTGTACGTAAGAGGAGGATGACACCCAGAGATGAAACACCTGACAAGGACTCTGGTGAACTATGCTTAATAAAAATAATTTAGTCCATGGTTTTGTGTGTGATGTGAGAGACACTTAAAAGATACATAGGTGTATTTATCATTAGATTAAAACTATAAAAATGATAGGTTGGTGACCAAAGCACATGTGCAGCACCTGGGTCTCTCTACCGCAGCATAACAGCAGGCGACACGTCTCTTGGTAAAGATACTTCGATGATCTACCTGTGTCTCCGTCCTCAAAGCCGCATTTCCTTTCCACAGATGCGCAGAGGTATTCGTGAGTGCTGTGAAAACGGGGTAACCAGGCTTGAGTTCTGGTGGAAAAGTGAAGGTGTTAAGCTTCCTAGAGTTATCTGAATTGTGATATCCACCCATTAATGGCAAGGCGGCTGTTAAATGAATGATAGTGAATCTGATTTATCATGTCATAATATTATCGCCAAAACACACAAGCCTAGGTCAGCCTCAAAAACTTACTTCACGTAAAACGACCAAATCTGAACCTCGACAATTTTTTCTTTCCGTCATTCTGCCAATCACGTTACCGGAACTGACACAAAGCTTCAGCTAACAATGTTTTAGACAAGCATGTACAGAATCCCATGGCAGTACAGACAAATGAAATATTAAGGCGCATTTCAAAGGAATCGGATTTTTTTTTTGTATAGTATATGTAACTTTGTGAGTGTTCATATTATTTATATTAGCATTTATATATATATATATATATATATATATATATATATATATATATATATATATATATATATATATATATATATATATATATATATATATATATATATATATATATATATATATATATATATATATATATATATATATATATATAGCGATTTAGGGATTACGTTAAACGTACAAAATTACGTCTGTGGACAATTAATATTTAATTTTTTCTACGAACTCTTCAGAGCTGCGACGTGTGCCTAGGATACAAAAAGAAAATGACATATCTCTCTGGACTGTAACACTGAGTCACATGAACAAAAAAAAATAAAGCTAGTGTTTTATTGAGGAAACGTATACAATTTCAAAACAATATCAGTTGCACATGACAAAGGAAAACTGTGAAACAGTGTGGAAAAAAAGTTTGCAACATAGCGTAGACTAAATAAAAAAAAATTGCACATCATACTGTAGCGTACAGCAAAATGATAATCAGTATAAGAGAAGAGAATTCGTTGTGTTATTGAGACTAGCAAAGAAGCTCATTCCTCTTGGTAAACATAATTTTGAGTCTCATGCTGCTGCACACAGCCAATTCATTCCTACATAACTGTTGTATATATACACAGGCAACAAATGGGCTCTCTCTCTCCCTCTCTCTCTCTCCCTCTCTCTCTCTCCCTCTCTCTCTCTCTCTCCCTCTCTCTCTCTCCCTCTCTCTCTCTCTCCCTCTCTCCCCCTCTCCCTCCCTCTCTCTCTCTCTCTCTCTCTCTCTCTCTGTGTTGATCCCAAAGTTAGCAGAAAAAACGGCTACTTAATTCATGCTCAAGCAGATATAGCCAACATTATAATTTAATCATGAAATCTGCATCTTTTTGGGGAGAGGGAAAACTGACTCCATTTGTTTTATAACAGTGTCACCTGGATCCCCTGAGTAGTGCAGACTCAAGTGAAGAACACTCAGGTGCAGAACACTCAGATGAAGAACACTCAGCTGAAGAACACAGCTGAAGAACAATCAACTGAAGAACACTCGGGTGCAGAACACTCAGATGAAGAACACTCAGCTGAAGAACACAGCTGAAGAACACTCAACTGAAGAACACTCGGGTGCAGAACACTCAGCTGAAGAACACTCAGGTGCACAACACTCAGGTGCACAACAGACTTTGGTGCACAACAGACTCTGGTGCACAACAGACTCTGGTGCACAACAGACTCTGGTGCACAACAGACTCTGGTGCACAACAGACTCTGGTGCACAACAGACTCTGGTGCACAACAGACTCTGGTGCACAACAGACTCTGGTGCACAACAGACTCTGGTGCACAACAGACTCTGGTGCACAACAGACTCTGGTGCACAACAGACTCTGGTGCACAACAGACTCTGGCGCACAACAGACTCTGGCGCACAACAGACTCTGGCGCACAACAGACTCTGGTGCACAACAGACTCTGGTGCACAACAGACTCAGGTGCACAACAGACTCTGGCGCACAACAGACTCTGGCGCACAACAGACTCTGGTGCACAACAGACTCAGGTGCACAACAGACTCTGGCGCACAACAGACTCTGGCGCACAACAGACTCTGGCGCACAACAGACATTGGCGCACAACAGACTCTGGCGCGCAACAGACTCTGGCGCGCAACAGACTCTGGCGCGCAACAGACTCTGGCGCGCAACAGACTCTGGCGCGCAACAGACTCTGGCGCACAACAGACTCTGGCGCACAACAGACTCTGGCGCACAACAGACTCTGGCGCACAACAGACTCTGGCGCACAACAGACTCTGGCGCACAACAGACTCTGGCGCACAACAGACTCTGGCGCACGACAGACTCTGGCGCACAACAGACTCTGGCGCACAACAGACTCTGGCGCACAACAGACTCTGGCGCATAACAGATTTCTTTTTTATTACTATTGTGACATTTCACTCCGTGTAGCGACACATTAATTCAGCGGCTCGACAGAGTTCTATACAGAGCGAAACGTTGTCACAATAAACGTTTGTATTGCATCTCCTGTTTTGAAATGGCAGGATTGGCGATAAACCGCGCAAAAAAAGTACACTGCACACTACAAATTTTTATTTTAAGGCAATGTTTCGCTCGGTGCCGAGCGAAATGTGATCTTTACATAAAAGGTTTCCTTCGCAAATAGTCTCTTCTTACCACTGTTGCACAAACCAATGATTTTTAACAAAAATGTCGACATGATCTCTCCGTCACTTCCAATATACTTTTATCGTTAACATGGCGAGTGGGAATGGACGAGTGGAAATGGACGAGTGGGAAGGGACGAATGGGAAGGGACGAGAAGGATGGGGTGAGGGGGAAGGGGCGAGTGGGAAGGGGCGAGAGGGAAGGGGCGAGTGGGAACTGGCGAGTGAGAAGGGACGAGAGGGAAGGGACGAGTGGGAAGGGGCGAGAGGGAAGAAGCGAGAAAGGGCGAGATAGAAGAGAGTGGGAAGGGGCGAGAGGGAAGGGACGAGTGGGAAGGGGCGAGAGGGAAGGGGCGAGAGGGAAGGGACGAGTGGGAAGGGGCGAGAGGGAAGGGGCGAGAGGGAAGAAGCGAGAAAGGGCGAGATAGAAGAGAGCGGGAAGGGGCGAGAGGGAAGGGGGCGAGAGGGAAGAAGCGAGAAAGGGCGAGATAGAAGAGAGCGGGAAGGGACGAGAGGGAAGGGGCGAGAGGAAAGGGGCGAGAGGGAAGAAGCAAGAAAGGGCGAGATAGAAGAGAGTGGGAAGGGGCGAGAGGGAAGGGGCGAGAGGGAAGGGGCGAGAGGGAAGGGGCGAGAGGGAAGGGGCGAGAGGGAAGGGGTAAAAACAGGACAAGATTATTTTTATCTAGCAAAATTTAATACATTAGTAATGTGCTGGGTGAGGAAGTGGGAAAGGTAGGAAAAAGCGGAAGAGAGGGGTTAGAGATGGGGGGATAGGATAAGCGGGAGATGGGTGGAGGAGGGGAAGGATTGGTGGAAGAGGATGTAGGAGGGAAACCATGGGCGGAATTGAAATTTATTTTCAATGATCATATTGTTGTCAGTATCCCAGTGAAAAACTGTGTTTATGTCAACTTAAGAATCTTGCCGTGTCTTAAATGGTTGCCATTCTCTTATAGAGTATAAAACTGCCTGTTAAGTATGACGCCGTGCTATAGTTCATGTCCCCGTCTATGTCAGATGTGAGAATCGGAAAGAGAAGTGAGGCGAGTACTGTGCCTTAGCGAACAGAACTTTTCACTGCAACAACCCCTGATTTTGCTCTGTTATTACTCTTTGAGATCTGTTTGTTAGAAAGTTAAAAATATTCATCTGCCCACCTGCACGCATTTTGTGCGTCAATATCCCTTAGTGTATTTGTCAGTCTTTTGCAAAGTCACTGTACACTAATATCTACATTTTGCTTGTCTTCTAGCGCACTCAAGACCATGTTGCAATGATCCAGCAATTGAGACAGGCAAGGGCGACCTCTTGTGACTTCATGTTAACTTTGTTTTGAACGCATGTTGACCTGAATTGTGCTACTGTTGCCAATCCATGTGAATGGTAACATTGCTTCTTAAAACCCTTGCCAATTAAAAATAATAGCTATTTTGAATGTACACATATTATTTTTATTATTATTATTATTATTATTATTAGTAGTAGTAGTAGTAGTAGTAGTAGTAGTAGTAGTAGTAGTAGTAGTAGTAATAATAGTAATAGTAGTAGTAGTAGTAATAGTAGTTGTAGTAGTAGTAGTAATATTCAATATTCGAAGACTGTTGGTAGTGGATAGCTGATACGATGGAAACTGGTAGCTGTGGTGGACGGGAGGTGGTGGCGGACGGATAGTGGTGGTGGGCGGGAGACGGTGGTGGATGCTTGTGGTGATGAAGTCAAAGCATAATCCACCAGTGGTTGTGTAGTCGCACTATGAAATTTCCCACAGAACACCCTGCCACCACCACTCTAATAATAATAATAATAATAATAATAAATAATAATAATAATAATAATAATAATAATAAATAATAATTACACAAACCTTTCCAACTGGACCTAGTTAATTTATTCTATCTTGAGTCAAAATATTAAATCCCCACCTCAATTCTCCTACGTATCTACATACGTGTATATATTTATATGTAAGTATGGCCTCTCTGATAAATTAATGCGGTCTAATGCAGCTTTATTCTGTCCAAATTGTAGGTCAGCTGACATTATGTGGGCGTTGCTTATTACAAGCGAGTTAGAGATTGATGATGTTCAGGCTGGTTGTAGCCAGGTTAGAGAAAGTATGTATTCATAAGCTTATAATAACCCTGCATCGTTATAATAACATAAGAAAAGAGGAACATTGCAGCAGGCCTGTTGGCCCATACTGGGCAAGACCTTCACAAATCCACCTCAACAACAGAACACTTGCTCAACCCATTTTCAACGCCACCCAGGCCACACGCATCAATGTGTGTACATAGACATTTGTCCAAATCTCTTTCTCCTCTTTCTCACCGTCCTTTTCATTTTCCTCTGTCTCAAATAAGAAAAATCTTCATAAAAATTGCATTATTCCTGTGTTTAGGAAAGGTCATCCTGAGATGGTAATTTCCAGGCGACAGTAACTCCAGCTCTGCTGGAAGGAAACCGTTGATGCTCTTGTAGCTGATGAACCTGTGATGGAGTACTTGAGATCTTCAGTCCCCTACTGAAGTCTTCCAGCTCAGGTTGTGTGATGGAATGTGACAGGGAAACATAGCTAGCTACTTTTGTTCACACTAAGTAGCTATCACATAGAAGAGGGTAGTAGCACGTTGTTGATGTATCCAAATTTGTTATTAAAAAAAAAGTCCTCTCCATCTCCAACTTCTCTCCCCCAACCACAAATCCATCCCCTCTGCCAGTTTATACCTCCACCCCTCACCCTTATCCAATACCTTCCTCTAGTCCCTCTTAATACCCCCCCCCCCCAAGAAAATCAAACTCCTCTCTTCCTCAAAACTAAATTCTAAAATATTGGCTATTACATAGTGATTACATGAGGCTTTGAGCAGAACGCCTTCTCCACCCTCCCTCACCCACCACACTACCTGCCCGACACATCTTCCCCACCACACGATTCCCCACCATCCACACCTCCCCACACCACTCCCACTACTCACCTTCCAACCACTTACCTTCCTATCACCTACACTTCAACGCACTACCTACACCTCCCCACACCATCAACCACCAACACCTACCCCACACCACCCACACCTCTCCACACCACCCACACCTCTCCACAACACCCACACCTCCCCACGCCACCCACACCTCTCCACAACACCCACACCTCCCCACGCCACCCACTCCTCCCCACACCACCCACACCTCCCCACACCACCCACACCTCCCCACACCCCTACCAGCACTAATTGGGATAAACACTTTACAGCGCCATCAAAGGCAGCTTCATGATTGCAGGTAATGAACAATTTACATTCTCAAAACTCAGCTCAAAGTTATCATTCTCTTAGGCAGCAACATTATAATATTTGAGTTATGGTCGCGCTGTGTGGGGCTCCTCGACAAGAGGGGAACACCTATTACACTATATAGGTGTTGATGGGAGTAAGGGGCGAGGAGAGGGGAGACACAGGGGAAGGGAGGGGTGAGAAACTGGGGAATGGGACGGAGTATGAATGGGAACTGAAAAGAGAGAATATAGACGGGTGAGAGACTGAGGGAAGGAGGGGTGAATGGAAAAGTGAGAGAGTGGAAAAGATGAGAGATGAGGAAGTTTGACTTTAGACAAGGGTTACACAGTACCAGCATCTATTTTCTTGACACGACACGATGGTAAACATACACAAATGCAGTTACAAGGAATCCTTATTGGAGACGTTTCGCCCACATAATAGGCATCAAATCACAAACTGATGAACCTAGTAGAGGTGAACAATATATACAGGCTGAGCTCTGCAACTCGTCCTGTAAGATATTTAAGTTAAGTTTCATTAAGTTAATTTATCATCTAGAAATAAAATTTGACCAATTATAACATACCATAGCGTCAATATATGTAATAATAATACACTAAAACAACAAACTTTTAAACGAAAAAAGGCACAGGAGACCCTCAGGTAAGATATATGGACCATGCATTTTATAGCAGAGATAGGAAAGTCAGACAGAGGGTCTGCCTCCCAGGAGCTGGTGTTGGTGACATAGTCAGCAGGTTGGATAATATTATGTCAGGTAATGGGAACAAGCTCATTATCTTAGTACTACTGGAAATGACACTGGGAAGGGCACGAGACAGGAGCTGCTGGATAATTACGGGTCAGCCATAGATGTAGTCAGGTCTATGGGAGGGATTCCAATCATGTGTAGCATATTGCCTAGAAGGGGAGTGGGCAATGAATGGACGTCTAGGGCAATTGGTATAAATTGCTGGCTAGATGGGTACTGAAAGGAACTTGCAATCCCTTTCATTGATAACTGGGACAAATTCTATGGCAAACATGATATGTACAGAAGGAATGGGGTTCATCTCTCTGGGGTTGGAGTGGTTGCATTAGCCAATTCGATTGAGGGGATCATTGGTGACTTGCCTAGGACTTTAAACTGATAGATTATAGAGGTATGGGTGTCTTTGGGAAACAATCAGGCTGCAATATTAGGGATGAAAACAGCAGATAGTACCAGGATACCTCAGGGATATGTTTAAAAGACAATATTCAAAATGAAGTTGCTAGTATAGGCAAAGCAATTGTGCAACAAGCAAAGAGAGAGTTAGAAGGTAATGAGTGACTAGCTCCCTTAAAGTTTACTATACAAATAGTAGAAGTCCAAGAAATAAGATAGATGGGCTAAGATTACTTGCAAGTGCAGGTAATATAGATATTATTGCTATAACGGACACCTGGTTCAGTTTGAAAGATACAGGGTTATAAATTGTTCCATACTGATAGGGTCCATAGGAAGCGTGGTGGAGTGGCAATGTATGTCAGAGATAATTTAAATTGTTGTGTTAGACAAGATATAAAATTAGAAGCATAGGACACAGAATCTGTTTGGCTACATTTTCTCGAGGGTTGCGAAAAATTAATTTTGGGGGTGATTTATAGACCCCAAGCTTTGGTAGGGAGTGCAGTAAGGTGCTTTGAGACGAAACTCATTAGGCTTCTACATATGAAAATGTTGTGTTAATGAGAGATTTTAACTTTAGACAAATTGATTGGAACAATATGGCAGGAAATCTTGATATGGTTCAGGATTTCTTTTTAAAACAGTTCGTGACAGAACCAACTAGAGGAAACAATCTGCTTTACTTGGTTCTTGCCAACAAAGATTCACTAATTAATAATCTTGAGGTTAATGATGAGCTTGGGGAAAGTGATCACAAATCACTTAGTTTCAATACATCATGGAATTACCCAGATAACTGCAGTCAAGTCTCTGTTCCAGACTTTCTCTTGGCCGACTTCATGAGGCTGAGAAATTACCTTGGTGGGCTGAAGTGGGATGACCTGACTTTGGGTGAGGTAGGTGGTGTTGGTTGCCAGTATGACGTTTTTCAGAGCATAGTGCTGGCTGCCCAAACAACTTTTGTTCCGAGTAGGGAAATTAGATCTAACAAAAATGATCCCAATTAAAGAGAGAAATAAAAACAAGGAATAAGAAAAGCAAAATTAGATTATGAGGCTAAAGTCGCAATGGATTCGAAGACTAACCCAAAAGGCTTCATTCAGGTATACAGAAGCAAGATTAGGGACAAGATAGGCTCACTTAAGAGTAAATCAGGTCAGATCACTGACAGTGATAAGGGAATGTGTGAACTTTTCAATACTTACTTCATCTCAGTTTTTACTCAGGAAGATACTAGCAAAATTCCAGAAATAATAAATTATGTAGAGCACTACGATAATAAACTATGCATAATTAGGGAAACTAGTGACATGGTCCTCAGACAAATAGAGAAATGAAAGCCTGACAAATTCCAAGGCTCCGATGAACTGTTTGAAGGGTTTTAAAGGAATGTAAAGCGAAAGTTAGCATACCTTTGGCTAATTTTTTCAATATATCACTACAAACTGGCATAGTGCCAGACAAGTGGAAAATGGCAAATGTAATACCTATTTACAAGGCTTCGAACTATACACCAATAAGCCTTACCTCAATAGTGGGAAAATTTATGGAATCAATAATTGCCGAGGCAATTCGTAGCCATCTTGAAAGACATAAATTGATTATTGAATCTCAGCACGGTTTTACAAAGTGGCGTTACTGTCTTACGAATTTGCTAACTAGATCATGGTATTGAATATGGTATGTGTATATGGACTTCAGTAAGGCTTTCAATAAAGTTCCACATCAAAGGCTATTGAGGAAACTTAAGGCACATGGAATAGGAGGAGAAATTTTTTCTGGGTAGAGACATGGATGACAAATAGGCAACAGAGAGTTTGTACATAAATGGTGAGAAATCAGAATGGGGGCACATCACAAGCGGTGTTCCACAGGAGTCAGTGTTGGGCCCCGTGTTGTTCACAGTTTACATAAACGACATAGATGAGGGAATAAATAGCTACATAAGCAAATTTTTGATGACACCATAATAGGCCATCCAGTTCATTCTAATGATGACATGACAGCACTCCTGGA
>NC_091308.1:34617367-34619867 GCF_038502225.1 Cherax quadricarinatus
TAACATCCCTTTGATTCATCTGAGTCTTCAACTTCCAACTGTGACCTCTTGTGTCTGTGTCCCATCTCTGGAACATCCCGTCTTTGTCCACCTCGTCTATTCCGCGCAGTATTTTATATGTCGTTATCATGTCTCCCCTGACCCTCCTTGCCTCCAGTGTCGTCAGGCCGATTTCCCTCAACCTTTCTTCGTAGGACAATCCCCGTAGCTCTGGGACTAGTCTTGTTGCAAACCTTTGCACTTTCTCTAATTTCTTGACGTGCTTGACTAGGTGTGGATTCCAAACTGGTGCTGCATACTCCAGTATGGGCCTGACGTAAATGGTATACAGAGTCTTGAACGAATCCTTACTGAGGTATCGGAACACTATCCGTAGGTTTGCCAGGCACCCGTATGCTGCAGCAGTTATCTGATTGATGTGCGCCTCGGGAGATATGCTTGGTGTTATACTCACCCCCAGATCTTTTTCCTTGAGTGAGGTTTGCAGACTTCGGCCGTCTAAACTATATTGTGTCTGCGGTCTTCTTTGCCCTTCCCCAATCTTCATGACTTTGCATTTGGCAGGGTTAGACTCAAGGAGCCAGTTGCTGGACCAGGCTTGTAGCCTGTCCAGGTCTCTTTGTAGTCCTGCCTGATCCTCATCCGATTTGATTCTTCTCATTAACTTCACATCGTCCGCAAACAAGGACACTTCTGAGTCTATCCCTTCCGTTATGTCATTCACATATACCAAGAACAGCACAGGTCCTAGGACTGACCCCTGTGGAACCCCGCTTGTCACAGGCGCCCACTCTGACACCTCGTCACGTACCATGACTCTTTGTTGCCTCCCTGTCAGGTATTCTCTGATCCATTGCAGTGCCTTTCCTGTTATGTGTGCCTGATCCTCTAGCTTTTGCAGTAACCTCTTGTGAGGAACTGTGTCGAAGGCCTTCTTGCAGTCCAAAAAAATGCAGTCGATCCACCCCTCTCTCTCTTGTCTTACTTCTGTCACCTTGTCATAAAACTCTAGTTGGTTTGTGACACAGGATTTTCCCTCCCTGAAACCATGCTGGTTGTCAATTATACACTTGTTTCTTTCCAGGTGCTCCACCACTCTCCTCCTGATGATCTTCTCCATGACCTTGCATACTATACACGTTAGTGATACAGGTCTGTAGTTTAGTGCCTCATGTCTGTCTCCCTTTTTAAAAATTGGGACTACATTTGCCATCTTCCATACCTCAGGGAGTTGCCCAGTGTCAAATGATGTGTTGAAGATCTTTGTTAACGGTACACACAATATCTCTGCTCCCTCTTTAAGGACCCACGGAGAGATGTTGTCTGGTCCCACCGCCTTTGAGGTGTCAAGTTCGCATAGCAGCTTCTTCACCTCCTCCTTGGTTATATGTACCTCATCCAGCACTTGCTGGTGCACCCCCCTGCTCTGATTTCGTGGAGTCCTACTGGTTTCCACTGTAAATACTTCTTTAAATCTTGTGTTGAGCTCCTGACATAGCTCCCGGTCGTTTCTTGTGAATTCCCCATCACCCTTCCTCAGTCTGATTACCTGGTCCTTGACTGTTGTTTTCCTCCTGATGTGGCTGTACAACAGCTTCGGGTCAGTCTTGACTTTCGATGCTATGTCATTTTCGTATTGCCGCTGAGCCTCTCTTCTTATCTGTGCATATTCGTTTCTGACTCCTCGGCTAATCTCTTTATTTTCCTGAGTTCTCTGTCTTCTGTACCTTTTCCATTCTCTAGTACACCTAGTTTTTGCCTCCCTACACCTTTGGGTGAACCGAGGACTCGTTCTGTTCTTCCCATTATTTCTGTTTCCCTTAGGAACAAACCTCTCCTCTGCCTCCTTGTATTTTGGTGCCACATAATCCATCATTTCTTGTACTGGTTTTCCTGTCAGTTCCCTCTCCCACTGAATGTCTTGAAAGAAGTTCCTCAAGCCTGAGTAGTTCCCCCTTTTGTAGTTTGGTTTTCCCACCCTATTCCTGCTGCTCTCTCCACTTGTAGCTCAACTATGTAGTCGAAGCACAGAACCACATGATCACTAGCTCCCAGGGGCCTTTCATACATGATATCCTCGATGTCAGAACTACTCAAGGTGAATACAAGGTCCAGTCTTGCTGGTTCATCCTCTCCTCTCTCTCTGGTAGTGTCTCTAACATGTTGATGCATGAGGTTTTCCAGTACCACATCCATCATCTTGGCTCTCCATGTTTCGGGACCCCCATGGGGCTCCAGGTTTTCCCAGTCAATCTCCTTGTGATTGAAATCACCCATAACTAGTAACTTTGCTCCCCCCATGTGTGCTCTCCTGGCCACCTCGGCTAGTGTGTCGACCATTGCTCTGTTGCTCTCATCGTATTCTTCTCTTGGCCTCCTGCAGTTCTGTGGTGGGTTGTACATTACTGCAATTATCACCTTATGTCCCTCAGACTGGATTGTTCCTACTAAGTAGTCCCTTTCACCCGTGCTATCCATTCCTTCCATTTTCTCAACCCCC
>NC_091308.1:34622367-34625684 GCF_038502225.1 Cherax quadricarinatus
AATAGTAGCAGCAGTAGTAACAGTAGCAGCAGTAGTAATAGTAGTAGCAGTAGTAATTTTATTCATTTTAATGCTGCTAATGTTCTTTCCTGCCTTTAACAGCATTACCATTTTAATATTGAATTTCCTTCAGTCTCCCTCGAATATGAAATGAGTAGTTGACTTGGTGTTGCGTGGAACAGCACAAGGCATCTCCCAGACTAATCCCATCTGGTCTGATTGAAATTTAATGGAACTGCGCCCCAAATTATGTGTTTTTGTGGTGTCTTATCAAGAATCTCCCAGCATCCGAACAGGGTGAGAGAGAGGGGAGGGGAACTATTTTATATATATATATATATATATATATATATATATATATATATATATATATATATATATATATATATATATATATATATATATATATTATAAATTAATGTCAGGTGTTTTAAGCCTGCTGGTTTTTATGCTGCATGAAAATTCACAAACGTCAAATAAGTATATGGAGCCAAAGACATTGTTATGCATGACGCGACCTGCTTCTACTTCGTAATGATTGTCCAGTAGTACCTGCCAGGGGCGGAAATTCGCTAAGCATATAAGTTGTCAGAGCAGCAAGCATATATTATCCCAGAGCAGATAACCGTAAGTCTCTGACGCATCGCACGAATCGCCTGGGAAGATCCCCCCAAAAAAGAGTTTAACAATGAGAAAGTTCGTGCACTGGTTAATAAAAAAAATGAAGAAGGCAACATATGAGGAGCAATCAAAATGATCACATGTGCCTAAACAGTCACTTCCAGAAATGATGCCACAGTTCAAGCACTACGAGACAATATATTAGGTTATTCTACTAACATTATTATGCTATGTAACAAGCACACACACACACTGGGCGACCTGTATCACCATCAACAACTCTACTAATAATCCCATCACTGGATCGTTAATTTTGCCAAAATCAGAGGTTTTAAAGCGAATAAGTCATTTCCAACAGGATCTGGAGTTATAAATAAGAATACGACCACAGTACCTCAAAGAAATAGTGATTCCAGTGTCTGGCACTGCCAAGTTATCTTCCTTTCAGAGTTAAAAATGTTCGTCAACAACCGTCTTGCTGGGTCGATAGCTTCAAAAAAAAAATCGGTACCTAGTTATGACCTTTCGAAAAAATAGGACGAGGAAATCAGGCCCATCCCCGTCGGTAGCACCCTTCGTCATGATGATGCCAAAGCAGCAGTGAGCAATATTTGAATAAAAGCTGCCAGGTTGCTTTATCCAGATGAGAGGCAGCAGTTCATGCATCAAGGGCTTACATCAGAGACTTTCCACAAGATAAAGCCATAGTTAAATTGAACTTCAAGATTGCTTTTAGCCTAGTAAAAGTAAACTTGGCCTTGATAGCCGTTCGAAAGCATTTCAGCTGTTTACAACAAAAATTTAACTCTGCTGTTCGGTGAGCAAGAAATCACCTCATCAGAGGGCGTCCAGTAGGATGATATCCTGGTTCTATTCCTCTTTGGCGCATTGGTAACAGTCAACTTGAGCAGCATATTTAGCATCTGGTACTTAGATGAGGGTACTAGTAGGTACGGAGGAGTCCCTGGTAGTAGAACTTCGATAGATGATGGTATAAGGAGAGGCTTTAAGACTCGTCCTCATCCCTTCCATATATGAAAACATTCTCTGCAAACCAGGTATTAATTGCTGCTGCTAGACCCATCCTGCCAGAAGTCTCATCTACCACCCCCCACTACGAGTATCCTACAGGAAGAACTACTAGATCATCTAACTATCGACACAGGCCTCAATAGCAAAATGAATGATCTGAAGAAGATGGAGGAGAAGCTAACTTATTTTGATACCCATTTATGCCATGCATCTTCACTCAAGCTACTTAACACAGCCCAGACTATGCAGCTGCATAACCTTGCAGATTATTCAATAAACCAGCTCTTGATCACACGGTCTCATTGGGATAGATCCATTGTGGAGAAAATTCCCCATTGTTCGACGATGGGTCATGAAAGGAAAAGGTCCGGCTAATAGCGGTGAAGGCACCACATGCGATTCCTATGCGGGCACTCTCCAAGCTGCCCTCCTTACTCTCCGAACACAGATGTATTTACGGCAGCTCGTCAGTTGATCAATTTGGGTTCTATGGTCGCAGCTGCTATACCATAAACGAAGATATCAGTTATATTATCAGGTGGAGTCTCGCTAGAGATGGTTGCCAAGCAGAACGGGAACCTCCGACGGCAGCCAGAAACACCCGGATTGAGTCGCCATACTTGGAAAGAAGGTAAACAGACTGTATGGGACTACACCTGTGCTTCCACAATATCCTGCCTACAATACTCTGAAGCTGAAGAGGGTGGTGCTGCCAGTTTCAGGGACTCAAAAGATCAACAGATACAAGAGGGATCTCATACAGGTGGTGGTGGGGAAAGAAAATACTCAAACAGCTCCAGGAAGAAACTTCCCGGTTCCCCCAAAAAGTACGTTTATTTTCTTCTCCGAGGATGATGTGGGTTCGCTGTCAGAACTAAAAGGTGTTACCTCCCTGTGTATATTATATATATATATATATATATATATATCGTGCCGAATAGGCAGAACTTGCGATCTTGGCTTAAATAGCAACGCTCATCTTGAAATATAGGACAAGTGAAGATTTTTGTATGCAATAATTTCGCCCAAATCATTCTGAACCCAACGAAAAAAAATATTTCACTGTGTTTGTTTAGCATTAAATTATTGTAAACAAATCTAAAATATATTAAGTAGGGTTTGGCTAAAATAAATTACTCTTGTTATAATAAGGTTAGGTAAGTTTTCTAAGATTCGTTTGGTGCAAAATTATTTTTTTACATTAACATTAATAAAAAAAATATATCTTTAAACGTGTAAGAGAAAATTTCAGAAAGAACTTAATTTTAAATGAGTTCTTGCTAAATGACCAGTTTTACATAATCGGCACGACATATAAATATATATGGTCAATTAGCAAGAACTCATTTAGAATTAAGTCCTTTCCAAAAATTTTTTTTATATAATTACAGATATATTTTCGCATTTATGTTTATGAAAATAATTAACGATTTTATACCAAAAGAACCTTAGGAAACTTACCTAACCTTATTATAACAAGTGCAATTAATTCTGCCAAATCCAACTAAATATACTTTAGATTAGTTTACAGTAATTTAATAATAAATGAACACAATGAACTATATTTTTTTCGTTAGATTCAGAATGATTTTTGCGAAATTATTGCATGCAAAAATTTTTGCTTGCCCAATTCAGCTTGAAGTGCGTTGATATTTAAGCCAAAA
>NC_091308.1:34625784-34733284 GCF_038502225.1 Cherax quadricarinatus
GTTTTTTGTAAAGTACATTGTTGCTCTTTTATCCCCCTTTGGGGCCTGAATGGACTGAACCTTGTTTTGTGTCTGTTGTAAGTGGGGGTTGTTGGGGGCGCTCCAAAGGGCAGAATTCCAAACATTGGAACCATTGGTAGAGACCTGGGGGTCCCGCCCAGGCAGAGCGGGGAAAGGGAAATTTTGGGACATGGTTGGCGGTGCCTGGGGTGGTCTTCTTAAAAATGGATAGTTTTTTGGGCGTCAAAATTTTCTGCATTTTTTTTCTTTCAGGACAAAAAAATGAAGCATGATTTTTCCATTACGGGAGAACATTTGGGTTATTTTATTAGTAAATCCCTGAATTTTGGCCAGAGCAAATGCTAATTTGCCCGTTACCTTTTTGTTGTTTTTGCCCAAGGCTCCTTGAAACATTGTGTCACACACAAAGCGTTCCAGAAAATTTGGTCAGGTGCATCGGTGAAAACATTTAACCATTTGACACACAATTTGGCTCTCGGGTTCTCGGGTTTTTTTTAAAAATTACCTTATTGTTTTGGGATTCGAGAATTTGGGGTGCCTCACCCAAAAGGTCAAATTCTCGGCATTAATGTTATCCAATTTCATTACAGTCTTGTTTCATAAAACTGTTGATTCGGGCCCCAAACACGTCCTCTGACATAGCTGTCGGGTGAAACGGGGTAACACCAGAAGTCTTCAGTTTATCAAGACATCTTTTTGTAGTTAAAATCTCTTCTTCCCAAAGAAGGGAAAATACCTCAGCGGGGTTTAAAAAACATCCACTGGAGAACAGTTAGGGGGGCAAATACATTTGAAATGTCTTTCATGGACTTTATTTCCATAAATGCGTAATCTTAAAATCCTCGCCAGCCCCTGGAAAGGGTCCAGAGGTTCAACAAAAGGTATTTTTCCCTTTGTTGCCTTATTTTACTGACATGAAGGTCAGCCTAAATAACCCACCCTCGAGTAGGAAGGGGCCCAAAAGGGAAAATCGGGTGGGTTTTAAAAAACCACAAAAACCCAGATGTCAAATCCTTTTTTAAATCATTAAGCAAAAATTTAAAAAAAAAGATAGGACAGTCAGAAAAGGGTAGCAAATTTTTAGTGTGTTAAGGGGTGGGCCAGTGTTGATGTTTGGGGGAGGAGGATGGGGGAAAGGGTGGGGGTGGGGATGAGAGGGGTGAACAAACAAACAAGTCCCCTTCCCTCTTGTGGGGTGGGGCTGAAATGCTGGAAAAGATTTTCCCCTGTTTTGGGGAAGAACCTCAGGATAACCAAAAAAATTCTCGAGCAACAGTGTTGGTTGCTCAGCTGAAACAGGGAAAGACATCTTTCTCCCCATTTGGGTGGGCTGCAACTCATTTTGTATCATTATATATATATATAATATATATAATAATATATATAAAAAATAATATTATATAATATATAATATTATAATATAAATATTACCTCCATATAAAAGAATGGTATTTTAAATATAATATATAATATTATATAATATCATATATATATATATATATATATATATATATACATATATATATATATATATATATATATATACATATATATATATATATATATATATATATTTATATATATATATATATATATATATATATAATATATATATATATATATATATATATATATATATATATATATATATATATACATGTAATATTTATTATATATATATATATATATATATATATATATATATATATATATATATATATATATATATATATATATATATATATATACCTTTATTTGTATGATTATTTTTCATTCAGTTCACTGTTCTTTCTGTTGGTCGTTATCTTTCTCTGATCTTATCCCCATCTCAATAACTTTCTCTTCCCCCCTTCCCTTCCCCCCTCCCACCGTCTCAACGTTCTCCTCCTCCTCCTCCTCCTCCTCCTCCTCCTCTCATCCTCTCATCCTTCTTCGCTGAACATGGTGAAGAAACTAGAACGTATTTATAGAACATCCCATGTACTCTCCCCTCCCCCTGCCCCCCATCTCCCCCTCCCTCACCCTCAAGACCCCCTCCCTCCTCTTCCTTCCCCATTCTTGGTTCTTACAAAGAGTTCTTCCTCCAATATTGAAACACCAGAGATTCAGATGGAAGAGTCTTGAGAGAGAGAGAGAGAGAGAGAGAGAGAGAGGGAGAGAAAGAGAATGGGGGGGAACAGGAAAAGAGTTGTCGATAAAACGTTAAAAAAGTAAAAAAAAAAAAACCATACGTTTTCGTCCTCAGCTAATTGAATGATTCGTGGGGTTTTTAAACACGAACAAGGAAGAGAAGGGGGAGGGAAAGGAGAGGGGAGTAAAAAAAGTACAAGTAGCAGGTCAGAGGGGAATTACCAAAAAACTGAGCTTGGGGAATGAAACGAGGGGAAGAAGCTGCTTATTGCTCGGGTAAACATCGACAGAGGGGAAAAGACGCACTACCAAAAAACAAGTATTTTTTTTCTTATCATGTCTCGGCTCCTCCGTCTGGTGTATGGCGTAGTGGGAGGAAGGAGAGAGAGGAGGGAAGAAACAGGTCGCTGGTGGAAGAAAGATAGAGGAGGAGGAAAAGGAGGAAGAGGAGAATGGAATAGAAAGACGAGAGAGCGGAGGAGAAGGGTGGAACAGGAGAAAGGTTAAAGGGGAAGGGAGGGAGAGAAAAAAATTTACCTGTAATTTACCTGTAGATGAATCTGGGGGTCATCACCCCCTCGGCCAGGTATCTGACCAGACCTCCTGGTTGACGGCCTGATCAATCAGGCTATTGGTGCTGGTAGTAGCAAGAAATAAGAAGAGGGTGGGAAAAGGGGAAAGAGAGGATGGAGGAGGAAAAGGGAGAGAGGTAAAGGAAGAGGACAGTACGGGCCCCTGGAGGATTATGGGTCGTAATCTGGTCTCAGTCAGAGAAGGAGAAAGTAGTTCCGATTCCTTGGATCCAGAGCCCTTGACGAAGCTGCCGGAGGAGGCTGTGTGTGTGCCTCAATCGTTGGATTTTTTTTTTTTTTAAGGTTTTCTATGATATACGAAATACTGCAGAGGTCAGGAGGCCGGGAGAATGGCTCGAACTACCAGCGGCTAGTGACGTCTGCACACATGTAAAAATAATTTACGTATAAGTCATGCAAGTGTTTACATACATTCATACATATATGTAGACATGTATACATGCGTATATACATACTTGCATACGTATATCACATATACATACATAAATGCATGCATACTTCATAGGAACAATTCTGTGTAAAGTTTGAGGAATTCCTTGACCAAAATTCAGATATGAGTACACACACACACACACACACACACACACACACACACACACACACACACACACACACACACACACACACACACACACACACACACACACGCACACACATATATATATATATATATATATATATTATATATATATATATATATATATATATATATATTAAAACGAAAGCCTGTAATTGTTTTACATGATGGTAGGATTGCTGGTGTCCTTTTTTCTGTCTCATGAACATGCAAGATTTCAGGTACGTCTTGCTACTTCTACTTACACTTAGGTCACACTACACATACATGTACAAGCACATATATACACACCCCTCTGGGTTTTCTTCTATTTTCTTTCTAGTTCTTATTCTTGTTTATTTCCTCTTATCTCCATGGGGAAGTGGAACAGAATTCTTCCTCCGTAAGCCATGCGTGTTGTAAGAGGCGACTAAAATGCCGGGAGCAAGGGGCTAGTAACCTCTTCTCCTGTATATATTACTAAATGTAAAAGGAGAAACTTTTGTTTTTCCTTTTGGGCCACCCCACCTCAGTGGGATACGGCCGGTGTGTTGAAAGAAAGAAAGATATATATATATATATATATATAATACACACACACACACACACACACACACACACACACATAAATGCATACATAAATACGCTGAAAAAATCAGTGTACAAAGGTCAAGCATCTGAGTAAACTCCACATGGAGACAGTAATACAGTATAGACAGAGCCTGTGTTTCCATCTCAGCCTGAGACATCGCAGGATGATGACAGACATGATATTTCTTTCCATGTGTGCGTGTTTCCATGTTGGTTACTCTCGCTTTACACACACACACTCGCATGCCTGCAATCTCGCAGTTTTTTTTTTTTTTTTTTTTTTTTTTTTTTTTTTTTTTTTTTTTTTTTTTTTTTTTTTTTTTTTGCAAACTCATGTCTACTGGAGTGTGCAGAGGACCACAAGACAAGTTCGTGACCCTTTCCTGGACACTGGCGTTCGGACACAGAGGTTGGTATATGGTGGGTGGTAGTGGGACAGGGTATTGGTGGTGGCTGGTAGGTGTCAGAGGAAGGGTAGTGGTTGGCAGGGGCAAGAGAAAGAGTGGTGATTGATAGGGGTAATAAGAGGGGTGGCTGGTAGTGTCAAGAAGAATGGTGGTTGGTAGGATCAAGAATGGTGGTTGGTAGGGTCAAGAATGGTGGTTGGTAGGGTCAAGAATGGTGGTTGGTAGGGTCAAGAAGAATGGTGATTGGTAGGGTCAAGAAGAACGGTGGTTGGTAGAGGTAACAGGAAGAGTGGTGGTTGGTAGGGAGAGATGGAAGGAACTGTATATGCGTAAAGATGGGGTGAAGGATGGGAGGTGGGTAGAAAGGGTTGAGTGGGAAGGGGATGAGAGAGAGAGAGAGAGAGAGAGAGAGAGAGAGAGAGAGAGAGAGAGAGACAGAGAGAGAGAGAGAGAGGGATTGAGGGGTGGGCTGACTCGGAGGGAATGGGTGAGTTAACTAGTGGTGTGTAGAAGTGGAATGAAAGGGGTATAGGAGGAAGAGAAGGGGTTAGTAGGAAGAGAAGGGGTCAGTGGGAAGGAAAGGACGCTGGAAGTGGGTTGGAAGGAAGGGATGGGGCATGGGGGTCCGTGGGATGGAAGGGAACGTAGGAAATGAGATGGGTGGGAGAGAGAAGGGAGGGGCAGGGGAGGTATGTTGTGTTCACAACAACGATAGTAAAAACATAGAGGAAAAAATGTACAACCCTAGTGGTTCTTGGGGAGAGTAAAAAGAGAGAGATGAGAGGAGAAATTAGAGTAGACAGAGAAGAAAGGAGAGAATGGGAGAATAAGAGAGAGAGAGGAGGTGAAAAGAGTGAGAAGAGGGTGAGAGAAGTGAGGAGGGAGAAAAATGAGAAGGGGAAGATGAGTGAGGAGTGGGAGAGAAGTGAGGAAGAGGAGAGGTTGTGTGTGCATGTTTGCGTTCGTTCACTAATACAAAGCACTTTATTGTTTTTTAACGTTAATTTCTTTATCTTTTTTCCCATACTTTCCTTCACTTGCTTTTTTAGTAACCTATCTTTATTTTCTCTCACTTTAACTCCCCTCCCCCACTTCATTTTCCCCTCGCTACTTCTCTCTTCCTCGTCTCAATTCCCTATCAATCTCTCCATTTTTAATCCCTACTCTTCCTTTTACCCTCCCACTTCGAGTGCCTTTTTCTAGTGTGTCCTCGTTACTCTCCATGTCCCCTCTAAGTTCATTAAGAAGGGGATATGTCAGTATAGTCTTTCACTTGCAAGTCAGCTACACTGAATGCTTCAGTCAGTATAGTCTTACACTTACTAGTGTACTGCACCATGGCTAAGTAAATGTAGTCGTGCAATTGCAAAATAGTGGCTGGTGTTCTGCCTCAATGCAAGCCAGTGCCTGCTACTAGCAATAAAAGCGTTGTACAGGAATATGCGATTTTTATTATTAAGTATTTTTCACAAAATACTGAAGCTAGAGACACCTCAGAGCTTTTATTTAATAGCCGAAGTAGTGATGTCCTTGAAGAAAGCACTGCCTGAGTGTAGCTACTAGTGGCTGCCCGTCTTGTGGTAGGGAGGTAGTCTTCATTCAGTTTGTGAAATTGTCTCTCACGTAATATATTAAAGCCACTGATATCCTAGTATAAAAGTATTTTTTTCCAAGGTAACAAGACTAACGTATTCCACCAGGAGGAGTCGAGGATCAAGATGAGTGGCTATGTCGGATAATCAGTCTTTAAAATTCGTTAAACAGGCATCCATTTCACTGAATTAACAAAAATGAAGTAGAGTCTGTTACTAAGAAATTGAGCTGGAGTGGCCAAGCTTCAACAAATAGTGGATCAGCATAATACTATGAGCCGCTTGGCTGCCCAAGTCTCAGGAATCATCACCTGGTCATTCCCAGGGTTCTGAGAGTAAAGCTTCACTCTCAGGACACGAACTTCTTCGCCGAACTTTGATCTCTAGCACTTAGCTGTTTACATAATTCTGCCTAAAGGTTCATCGTCGTCTGTGGTTTCTTAGTTGTAAATGTAACCTGCACATATGACTCCAGGTGATATATTTCAAAGGAATGGGCATTTATTTTGCAAAGGTCAGAGTGAAGTACTCTGCGTAGGCATGAGATTCAATGATGAGCTGAAACTAAATATTTCATAACGATGGACGAAGCGCCTTTTCCAGTGATATGCAGCCATTGTCATTAAGTGAAACTGCTCTATTTAGAATTACCCAGCTCAAGATGACGCACTGCTGACAATGTTGAAGAAAAGGTCCAAGTCGTAAAAGACATTAATATATCCTTGACTTGATAAAGCTTTACAGAGAGTATAACGAAGACACAGTTGAAGATTATTATTTTAGTATGCCAATTTTTCTGCCTGTGTAGTTTTACGAAGTCCTCGATTTGATAAACCTTGCTTTGTGCCTGTCTTTTTCACGTATATTGAGAGTCGCTGAAAGTGATGTCAGAAAATATATTTGTGCAATGGTTGGAGTGAACACACAGTTGTTGTAAGCTTATGTTGGTAGCAAATTAATCAATTGGTCTTAGCCTCCTAAAAAAAAGTCAAATGGTTAATCATATTTTCATTGGAATCTTCAGTTTCTTTTGTTCATAAACTCAAGGAGATGTACGCCTGATTGCCGTGCTGTTGTTCTTAATAGCTTTGCAACACAGTTCTTGGAGATGGCCAGATAATGAGGTGTCTTACTGACATCTTATCAGCGAAGTGTTGACGGCACTTTGAGGCAGGATTATCACATGTCTTTCTCGGTCCTTAATCATAGCCCACTCACATCTTTCCACCTTCTCCTCCTCTCGCTTTTCTCCACTACACTTTCCTTACTCGACTCCTCTTCACGCCTCTCTCTCTGTCTCTGTCTCTCTCTCGCTCTCTCTCTCTCTCTCTCTCTCTCTCTCTCTCTCTCTCTCTCTCTCTCTCTCTCTCTCTCTCTTTTTACACACGGTTTGACAAGGTTAAGGATCCCTAGCTTTATTGACAAGCTATTTACAGGCTAAGGATTCCTAACTTTATTGACAGGCTAAAAGCTGTTACCTACATCAGCTCATTTGAAAGCATTTTTATTGTTATGAGACTTACAAGTAGGGAAAAGGATGAAGTTGGAGCCATCTGTGGGCCAGCATTTTCATGTGATCAACTGACTTTATCTCGTTGATATCATTATGCTGTACGAATGTGTTCCATACTCGAGTCATCCTGGGTATATATGATCTCAGATGGAGTGATCTGGAGAAGGTTACAGCCAGAGTGAAGTTGCTGCTTTCTGCCCGTCTTGTGGTATGGAAGTTTGTTTCATGCTGTCCTCGAAGTGGATCCAAGTGTGGTACTGTGACAATATTGGCCTTGTACATAACAGTAAGGCCACCCACATCCCTCCTATGTTGAAGGCTCTGCTGAAATGACAGTTCTATCCAGGATGGGTCCAGGCGCGAGATGAGACGTCTTGCTCTGTTCTCTACTCTGTCAAGCAGTCGCAGATGAGAGGGGGGGAGGGGCAGGCAAACCAAGAAAGTGGAGCATACTCAAGGTGTGAGCGCACTTGTGCCTCGTACAGAATCTTGCAACCCCTACTGTCAAGCAGATGCGAGATACGGCGAAGTGCTGTAAGCTTCCTGGCTGCCTTATTTGCAAGATTTACAACATGGTTCTTCATGGTTAGTTTGGAGTCAAATTTCACCCCAAGGATATCAACTTCTTCTCCAGGTGCCAACACCCTCCCATTCATCCTTACTACTGCACCAGCATTACCATCATGGTGCCTAGAGACGATCATTATTTGCGTTTTCTCAGGTGCAAATGTTACTAGACATCTATTTCCCCAAACTGATAAAGCTCTCAACTGGTGATTGATGTAGCTTAGAGCAGCTGGCATTTCTTCTCTTGGATAAGTGAATGTGAGTGTACAGTCGTCTGCATATGCATGTGATTCTGGGATGAGATGAAGAAGGTCGTTGAAGTAGATATTCCATAACAATGGTCCCAGTACGCTTGCTTGTGGAACACTTGCCCCAATAAGGATGTCTTGCTGATTCCGTTCCATTGAGAACTACACTTAGAGATCTACCATGAAGGTAATCACTGAGGAGACATAACGTAGAGCCTGCAATTCCCAGTGTTTGAAGTTTTCCTAAGAGGCCCTGGTGCCACACCCAGTCGAAAGCGCCAGCAATGTCCAGTGCTACCACACAGCTGACTTTGGATTCATCCAGTGACTGGTGCCACTTAGTGGAGAGGTTTAACAACAAATCAGCAGCAGAGTAGCCTTTCCTGAAGCCATATTGACGATCACAAAGTAGTGAGTGGTAGTCAAAAAACTCTGTCATTTGTCTTGAGATTATTGTCTCAAGGATCTTACCAGTTATTGACAAGAGTGACACTGGTCTGTAGTTGCTGATTTCTGCTCTGCTCTTCTTTTTGTGAACAGGGACTACATTTGCCTCTTTCCATAGAGAGGGCCATTTACACTGTACTAGGCAGTGCTGAAAGATGCGAGTTTGAGGTGCTGCTAGCTGGTCTGCACATCTTCTCAGCAATCTTGGGCTCAACTTGTCTGTGCCCACAGCCTTTTCTTGGTCAAGCGATTTAAGAAGGAAATGCACCTCCTCCTGCCTTATTGTTACCACTGACAGTTTTGACACAGTTCTTTGCAGTAGCAAAATGTTCAGCAAAGAGGTCCGCCTTCTCTTGACTACTAGTAAAGGTGGTCCCATCCTGTCGATTTAGAGGTGGAATGAGTTCATCAGGCAGATAACCTTGTCTGTCCTTGACCAGGGACCACCAGGTTTTGGAGCCTACCCTACCTGATGCTAGCTTTCTTTTAGTGTTCACCTCCCATTTAGCAATGGCCCACTGCAAGTTCCTGTTATAGGTGGTAGGACGTCTCTTATACCTTCGCCATGATTTGTACTTAGCAGTAGCAGCCTCTCTACAACGAAAACCAAACCAAGGCTGATCTGTAAGCTTTGTCACATATTGCCGGTGAGGAATGTGTTCTTGTTGTAGATTAAGGATGTGTCCAGTGAAGGCTTTCACTTGGTTGTCATCATCCCCTTGGAGAAGAGCATTCCAATCGGTGGTGGCGAGCTCAGAGCAAAGGGCTGGCCAATTACCTCTTTCTCATAACCAGGTTGTGCGTGTGGACTCCTCACCTCGTTCTGTTGGGATCTTAAGTGTCGTAAAAACAGCCTTGTGGTCAGACGATCCAACGTAGCCGAGGGGTTGACAAGTGACTGCCTTCTGCCAGATCACTCATTACTGGGTCAAGGGAGGAGCCAGAGATGTGAGCAGGGAAATCAACAAAGTTTCTCAAGTCAAATACTGCAAGAAAGTCATCAAAGTCCCTCTGTATAAGGTGTTGGTTGAGGTCACCAACAATTATGATATGTTGACACTTGTGTTGTAGCAGAAGGGAGTCAATATTTTCCATTAGGAAGTTGATGGGGTCTGCATGCTGCCACTGAAGTCTGTATATTGCACATGCTAGTACAGAGGTACTAGTGTTTATGCATAGCTTGAAGAACATCATTTCAAGATGTGTAGGGGTGGCAACATCAAAGTGTTGGGCATGAACACTTTTAGAGAAGCACTCAGCAACACCTCCTCCTTGCCCTTGCCTGTCTCTTCTCATCCATGAGGTGTAGCCAGCAATTCTTGCAAAATTTTCTGGAGTCCTGTCATCCAAAAATGTTTCAACAACAGCTATCATGTCGTGACGTCGAGTGTTCACAAAACTATGCGTGAGCTTTCCAAAATTAGTAATGAAACCTCTAATGTTGGCCGACAGGATGCTGATAGACTGGCTCCTCATGATGTGGTCAGCTCTCTCTCTCTCTCTCTCTCTCTCTCTTCCTAGGCCTTATTCTTTATGTTCTTACTTCTCTCTCCATCCCATCATCCCTTTCCTAGCCTCATTTCCTCATTTACTCAAGTCCCGGATTCGATTCCCAGGTGCAGAGAAACATATGGGTAAGTTTCCTTACAACTCCGCTACTTCTGCTCACCAAGCAATATAAACAGGTTCCTGCGTGTTAGCCGACTTTTGTGCGTCACTTCCAGGAAAAAAATATGCTTTAGAAAACTTCAGAATATTATGTCGAGTGTAAGAATGCACTTCAGTCTTGCGAGTACGAAACTCCAGTACCTGTTGGAAGTATTCAGGTGTTCGGTAAAAGAGTATGTGTGTACCTCATGATGCCACTTAAAATAAATCCTCTTTCCCTCCCACTTCCTTCATCTCTTCGTCCCTTAGTAACAGCAGAGATGTCTGGGCTGTCTCGGCTGCCTCGGTAACCCCCCTTCTCCCCTCTCTTCCACCTCTGTTGGTTTCGTAATGTTATGCTGGCTCTCACAGGGCTGTTGCAACACCGAACTTGGTGTGCAAATGTATGTATATATATGCATATTAACATTTTCGCCCTATATTATGATGATGTCCTGATTAATTCTTTTGTCCTCCTGTGTATATGAAAAGCAATTCTGAGAGAAGGAAATCTACAAGTAACAGTATCATCACTTATGATGAAATTAAACTGTTGAAACTTCCGTAGCTGCTGAATCTATAATAGAATGCTTGACGATATCTTCATCGCCCTACTGAGGCCTTTTGGTTCAAGCTGACGGATTGCCTAACCCGGTGTATAATGCTCATCCTGTGTGACGGAATACGACAGGGAAACATTGCTAACTTTTGTTCACACACTGTAACTCTCACATTGAGTTGGGCAACAGCACACCCATCCTGTGTGAGGGAATGCGACGGGAACATAAATTGATTTAGCTCAAACACCGTAACTATCATATAGCAACACACTGCGGGTGTATCTAATTTCGTTTACTTAAAAACATTCTACACCTTCCTCAGTTTTGTACCCTTTGTCTCCACCTCTCTTTCTCCCAGTCTCTTTCCTTTCTCTCTCTCCCTCTCTCTCCCTCTCTCTCCCCTCTCTCTCCCCTCTCTCTTCCCCTCTCTCCGCCCCTCTCCTCTCTCTCTCTCCCCCCCTCTCGGTCTCTCTCCCCTCCCCTCCGTCTCAATCTTCTCCCTCCTTATCACCTCCAATCCTTATATTTATCGTACCCTTTCTCGCCTCCTTAACTTGACTCTCTCTCCTGCCTTCTCATGTCACTCACTTTACCTTTTTGTTCACTTACTATTCTATCCATTCCCGCTTATTTCTGCTGCAATTTATCTTTCCTAATTTTACTTTCTTTAGCCTTCATCCATGTTTCGCGCTGAACAGTTTCTCTCCCTGTCCTTCACTTCCTGGTTTCTGTTCTATTGCGTTATTCCCAATGTATTTTATCTCTTCCCTCTCCTCCTCTCTCCTATCTTCATAATTACCACCGGAAATGTTACTGATTCTCCTATTTCTCTCATCTTCTTCCCTTTCCTTATCTTTTCCTTTACTTTTGAAGTTTTTTTTATTTCTTTGTTCTCCTATATTTCTTTTCTGTCTCAACCCTCTATTACGTTTCTCTCTTTCCTCCTCTCCCCCTTCCTATCCCAATTCTTCGTTTCCTTTACCCCTCTATCCTCACCTTTTTCTCTCCCTTTCCCTTAATTCTCTTCTCCCTAAAGCTCCATATTCCTTCACTCCCTCTTTCTCTACCCTCCCTCACTTCCCTCTGGTCCTTCCTCCTTCCGTCCCTCCCTCCTTCCTTCACTTCCTCCTAGACTAGGAATTCCTCCACGAGGGAGGTTATTGCGTCCATAGACATCTTGTGCGAGAGTTCCATTTGATGGAGACTCGAGAACTGATTAAATTTGTTCAACAGGATGACAGAAATAAACTCCGTAACACATTAATAAATCAGTGAAATACATTTTGAATTACTGTTTTGAGGAGAAAGGTGTGTAAGGAATTAAACTAGAATTGGTTTTAAATAGGAATTAGTCTTAAAACCCGAAACAGTCTTAAACAGGCACTAGTCATGAACGGAAATAAGCCTTAAAAATGAATTAGTTTTCAAAGGGAATTAATATTGAATAGGAAATAGTCATAAACCGGGAAAAGTCTTAATGGGAATTAGTCTTAAACGAGAATTCAGGATTTAATCTTAAAGAGGAATTAGTCTTAAACAGGTGTTAGTCTTAATATAGTATTACTCTTGAAAACGAACGTCTTTAAAACACAAATAATTCTTAAGTAACCATCAGTGTTAAATATAAATCAGCAATAAACACAAATCAGACTTAAGCACAAATTAGTCTTAAATACGTTAAACGTGAAACGATTTAATGAATTATCAAATTGCATTCAGTAAAGAAGATAACTTTGATGTAGGCTTCAAAGCAATTGTAAATTAAATTATCCAGAGTAAATATTTTTGGGATTAGTCTAAGTAGACGACGTCGATGATGATGATAATAATGATTGCAGTATCTATTACTGTGATGATGATTAAGGCTCTGGTTACTGTGATAATTGCATACATTATTGATGAATGGAATACATGGCAGAGATAGGTAACATGAGATACCATAGTCCATATCGGAACTAAATGCTGAGGATAGATAAGGTACATTCTGATTCGATATAAACTGTGGAGGTTAGTGTAATAGAAGACTCTCTCCCCACTCTGTCTCTCATTCTTTGACTCAAATGTAGGTGAAATGTTTCCCCTTAATATATATAAAAAAATAGTTCATGGACATTAAACTTCCATGCCAATTTCCCAATGTCATAAGAAAGGTTGAAACAGAATTCGGCTATTTCTGCTAGAACACTACCCTCGCTATTACCATTACAACTACCACTATTATTCAATAGGAGGGTATCAAGTGTTTGTCCTGATGTTAATTCCTGAACTAACTTCAGGAATCCGGTGACCTCAGGGAGCCCTTGCATAGTGTCTAATTCAGTCAAACATTTTCAAAGTGCTTGTCCAGCTGCTTCTTGAATAACTGCATTGTTTACGCACTTTGAGCTTCAGTAGGTAGTTAATTCCATCGAATTTTAATTCTGCCTAAAAAACTTTACCTACTTTTGTGTTGCATCTCTTGCCTCGAAGTTCAAATAGTTTCTCATGTTTGAGTGTATCATTTGCGTTCGTTATCGTGAACGTTTGAATGCGATCTCGTAGTCATCGTTTCCTAGAGAGACAAAGGGTTAAGTGCTTTGAGTCTTCATATGATTTGTTTCTTATTGATGGGATGAGGTTGGTTAGTCGTCTCTGTACCATTTATCTACATTCATCTCTTGGTCATTTGGGACAAAAAAAAAAAAAAACGCTGGACAGCATATTTAGGGTGAGGTCTAACAAGTACATTATCGAGTCGTCATTGTTTCTGGTGCTTCATACTCCAAAAAATGTAGCCAAGAAACCTAACGTTCTTTTGGTTTCGTTTCTCGCGGGCAAATATTGTTTGGTATATTTAAGGCCTCTGTTACTGACTAATTCAAGCATATTTTCTTACGTTGCTGAGGCTAGATTGTTTTTAAATAATCTCTATTTGCGTTTAAGAATTTTATATCTGATAACTTTGCTTTTGTCAACATTTAAACTCTTCTTCCACGTCTCCGACCACAGCACCCAAATACTCAATTCACTCTGAGTATTCATGCACTAAGCCGTGAATGATATGTTTGTTACCAGTTATGTGTCTTCCGCGGACTTTATATGTTAGTCTTCATTTCAATATCATTATATATAATGTGGAAGTTTGCTCGTTATATCTAGCCTTTGATGCTGATGATAATGATGATTATGACCGTAATGATCATGGAATTAGTAAATAATACATTTTTATTTTATATAGTATTGCAATAGAATAAATTCACTGATATTACGAAATTACACACTCTTTAGAAAACTAGCTTCTCTCAAAGACCTTTGATTTTTTCGGTATGAATTTGCCGCTTAATTTTTCAGGAAACTGAGTGCACATTTTTCCCAAGAGCCGAGGGTCTCCAAGCGTATCATGGAGGGCGTTTTGGTGAGCAAGTTCTCAGTATTTTCTAGACTTTCGAAACTCGCTGAAGCTGGCAGCTCCACCTCCTACTACTCTGTGTTGGTCATTGCTCATGCACATGTTTAGTCCCACACAGTCTTCTTACCGTCTGCCCCAAGGTAACATGGTGTCTGCCCCAGGGTAACATGGTGTCTGCCCCAGGGTAACATGGTGTCTGCCCCAGGGTAACATGGTGTCTGCCCCAGGGTAACATGGTGTCTGCCCCAGGGTAACATGGTGACGCCTTTTGGACATGTTTAACTATTGTTAGGTCTGTATAATCTAGGCTCCCTGTATGTTGGGCAATATCCTGTTACAAGGTTTCTTTTGAAGACATTATACTCTTTTAGGGCATGAATGAGTGCTTTTGTGAAAACTCATCGTATTTATTTGTTTTCGGGAAGTAGAATGAGATCGCACGCTTTAAGAAGCGGGGTAGACTACGCAGGCTCAAGCACTTTGAGAAATTACATAGCGTAGCGAACATCAAGATTACCTTTTTGTAGTTCCATTTTTAAGTGCATTCATTTTGTCCTTCAGAACTACTACACTGATATTGATCATCAAAGGTTTTCCGAGAATGTTGATAATTATAATCATTGGTAATGGTTGAGGCTTCTGGTACGATGGATCTCACTGTATCGATGGCTGACTCCGAGGATTTCACATCTGAAATAATTATAGCCGAATCCCATGACCTTTCTCTCAGTTCCCTCTTCAAGTGGAAATAATACTATTGTTCCTGCTAGAATGCCGTCATCCAGGAACTAGATGTTCAGCCTGAGGGAAATTTTCCTAACCGCTCTGCAGAGAGAAAATGGGAAGAAAGATTCTCCCCTGGCTGCCTTCAAGAGAGAGCTGGAGATACCTAAAGTCAGTGCCGGATCAGCCGGTCTGTGGCTCGTACGTTGGACTGCGTTCGGCCAGCAGTAACAGCCTGGTAGATTAGGCCCTGATCCATCGGGAGGCCTAGTCATGGACCGGGGCGCGGGGGCGTTGATCCCCGGAATAACCTCCAGGTAACCTCCTGCTGACCGTCCACCTACGTAGTGATTACTTGCTCCACAGACAGCGTCTCGAATTCTTGCTGTATGCAGTTCAAATGGACGGGATAAGTCTAGGGAAATGTTCTTGAGCGGAAAGCTATCTCCAGTTGACTGAAAGCATTCATGGAGTCCAATTTTAACATTGCCGTACCTTTAAGTAATTCAAATCCTTGTTCACTGAACCACTTCATTATATAGTACACAATCATACAAAGATTCAAGCAATAGCAAATAATTTTTTCAAATGTACTTCGCCCGGCCTCACATACGTGGCCTATATTATTACTGCAATTGTATTTAGAGGGAGTTGCTTCGGGAATCGGATTTAATTCAGGTTTGAACCAAGGAAGAAATTAAGAGCCTCTCATCAGCCTCCCTTGGGGTGATATGTGGCCCACGAAATTCTAGATGAATCTCTCTTAAGGTTAATGTAATTCAGTGTTGTGTTTGCCAGTGTTGCATATGTTGTTGACCTTTTGTATGCGTCATCTTCTGGCAATAAGTTGTGTGTGTAATATCCACCCTTGAGTATATCAGTTTCTCACCCTGGCAACTGCCTTCCTCTCATTACATAAGACACTATTTTCCTTGTTTCTCCTCCTACCATCATTACTTTGCACTTGTTAGGGGTGAACTGAAGTAATTCCTTAATGGATCATAGAGTCATGCAGCCATTTTTGTTTTCGGTCGTCTAATTTTCTAATTTCATTATAAGCTGCTCATCATCTGCAAACAGTAACATGTACGATTCGATGACTACAGGCAGGTCGTCGACCTACATCGAGAGCAGTATTGGTCCGTGGATTGAAGCTCGGGGCACTTCACTTGTTACTTTTAGCCAATTTGTCATATTATTGTCTTAATACTAGTCAGCTTTCCGTGCGTCATGTACGACTTTTTTTTTCCAGCGGAGTACTTTACCCTCTCATATCCCAGTCTATATATATATATATATATATATATATATATATATATATATATATATATATATATATATATATATATATATATATATATATATATAATGTCACCTGTGTGGCACAGTATAAAAGCCCTTCAGATAGTTGAGAAACATGCAGTTAGTCCACCCATCCATTCCCTGTCTTATTTACGTCAGTCTATTATGAAGCGTTATTACGAGTGTGTGAGGCATGTCCTCTCTTATCAAAAGTCGTGTGATTGATCTCGTCCTTTTTTGTATTATTAGTATTTTTATTATTAGCGTATAATATTTTTTATTGTTATTATTATTATTATTATTATTAGTAGTAGTAGTAGTAGTAGTAGTAGTAGTAGTAGAAAGGTTAGCATGGGCTCCAATGTGATTATAAATACCGAATTTTACAGACGAATCCCACACCAAAATGGCTGTGACGTGCTCTAGCTCAAGCCCCTTCAAAGCCGTTATGAACGAGTGACAAACTAGAATTAGGACTTGCTTGCCATGTGTTCCAACCCTCACTACGTACACCGAGGTGTTTATAGTCTTCACTGAAGTGGTAGAGTTAGAGAAAGTAGAGGTCATCAGACGCTCAGGGACCACACACTTCCCACAGATGGATCGTGTGCATGTCCTTCAGCTTTCCTCAGAGGTCCTGATTCAGTGTACTGGAGCTACCGTTCTCTTCATCGGATCAGACTTAATTGCCTCCCATTCTGAAGGGCTATGTGATCTTTGCTTATTCATCGTTTCTCTAGGATTATTATAATAAAAATTCTCAAATCCAACTTTTTTTTTAACTGTATTTGTCTCTTTTTCTGTCACCTTTATTTCTCTCATGATTCCCTTTCTATGTCTGGTAATTAGTCTGAAGGATCGATACTCTGTCCGTTAAACGCGACCCAGACTGATCAGTCAGAACTATTCTCATGGTGTCTAATTATTCGGAAGTCAGTAACGTAATTTTTTTCAAGTTTCCAGTGGTTTTAGTACATAATACCTCCACATGGACCCCAGATCAATAGTCTACCACTTTTTGGTGAAGTAAATTGGTTTGGAACTCTTTCATAAACAAAGTTTTCCTCAGATTACAACTGTCGACTCCTCTTGTTCTTGCTGATGACGATGCTCTGAAACTCTCATTGTATATTGTCTCGTTCCCATTTATGATATATGGTGTTATCATCTCTTCACTTTACCTGTTATCAACAAACGAGAACACTTTCAGTGTTATAAAACCTGGTAGCTTGTTTCTTGTAGAACTGTAACTCATTTGCCACATTTCATTTTTTAAATAACTCAATTTCTCTTGCACACATACGAGAAGAGGAGATTTTCCATACAATTCTGAGTGATTTTTATCTTAAGTTCTTGAGAAGTCCAGCTGTCGTAAAGATATTCAGAGAGACCAAGTGGAGAGAGCCCTGGGTATCAGGCTGGTGAGAATGACATGATCTTGGAGTGAATCATTGAAGACAGCAGAAGGGGAGGGATGAGAGCCACTCTTGTAGCAGCAGGGGCGGCCACCCTAGGGAACCCCTGTTTCTTAAAGGTATGCAGAGCGCGTCCTGTGCTGGCGTATGCACAGAAACACAGGCATGATGCTGGCCAGTATAGCATGCTTTCCCCTCATCTTCCCAACTCCATTCCCCAAAACACGCACACACAAACACGGGGCCAGGAGCTGTGACTCAACCCCTGCAAGCACAATTAGGCGAACACACACACACACACACTCACACACACACACACACACACACACACATACACAATGACATGTGTTGTGCATATTATGAAGAAAGCAGAGCCAGCATGGATTCAGAATATATGTATATATATATATATATATATATATATATATATATATATATATATATATATATATATATATATATATTTGTGGCATTTATGAATTTGGAAAAGGCGAATGACAGGGTGGATAGGAGGGCAATGTTGGGCAGATGTTGCAAATGTATGGAATAGGAGGTAGGTTACTGAAAGCAGTAAAGAGTTTTTACGAGGTTAGAGTGTCTCAGGTTAGAGTATGTAGGAGAGATTATTTTCCTTAGACGAGGATCTGTGATGTCACCATGGTTGTTTAATATATTATTAGATGGGGATGTGAGAGAAGTGAATGATCGGGTGTTGGCAAGAGGTGTGGAGTTAAAAGATAAAGAATCAAACACAAAGTAGGAGTTGTCACTGTTGCTCTTTGCTTATGACACTGTGCTTTTGGAAGATTCTGAAGAAAAGTTGCAGAGGTTGGTGGAGGAGTTTGGTACGTATGTAAAAGAGGAAAATTAAAAGTGAATATGGGAAAGAGTATGGAGGAGGTGAATGTATTCAGATATTTAGGAGTTCACGTGTCAGCAGATGGGTCTATGAAAGATGAGGTGAATCATAGAATTGATGAGAGGAAAAAGGTGAGTGGTGCACTGAAGAGTCTGTGGAGACAAAGAACTTTGTCCATGGAAGCAAAGAGGGGAATGTATGAGAGTATAGTTACCCCAGCACTCTTATATGGGTATGAAACATGGGTGGTGAATGTTGCAACCAGGAGAAGGCTGGAGGTAGTGGAGATGTCATGTTTGGGGGTAATGTGTGGTGTGAATGTAATGCAGAGAATTCGTATTATGGAAGTCAGGAGGTGCGGGATTACCAAAACTATTATCTAGAGGGCTGAGGAAGGGTTGTTGAGTTGGTTCAGACATGTAAAGAGGATGGAACGAAATAGAATGACTTCGAGAGTGTATAAATCTGTAGTGGATGGAAGCCATGATAGGGGTTGGCCTAGGTAAGGTTGCAGGGAGGGAGTAAAGGAGGTTTTGTGTACGAGGGGCTTAACCTTTGACTTCGAGTAAGCATGCGTGAGCGTGTTAGATAGCGAATGGGGACAAATGGTTTTTAGGACTTGACGTGCTGTTGGAGTGTGAGCATTGTAACATTTATGAAGGGATTCAGGGAAACCGAGAGACCGGACTTGAGTCCTGGAGATGGGAAGTACAGTGTCTGCACTCCGAAGGGTGTTAATGTAGTGTAAGCGCGCCTCTGGCAAGACTAATGGAGTGAATGACGAAAGTTTTTCTTTTCGAGCCACCCTACCGTGGTGGGAGACGACCGATATGTTAATAATAATAATAATAATAGTAATAATAATTAATATATATATATATATATATATATATATATATATATATATATATAATACATATGCAGAACAACCACTGTGAAAAAATAGTGAAATTCCAAGCGCATTCATGATTTCTAACATTATCAAGGGACCAAACAGTTCCTCGATAATGTGGAATTTCATCATTTTTTCGCAGTGGTTGTTCTGCACATTGTTATCACCTGTTTACTGTGATCTTATTTATCACAGTAAACGGTGTGTGTGTGTGTGTGTGTGTGTGTGTGTGTGTGTGTGTGTGTGTGTGTGTGTGTGTGTGTGTGTGTGTGTGTACGTGCGTGTGTGCGCTCAGAAGATACAAAGATTCTGAGTTACTGAACACTGGCAAGTGCTCATTATACTATTACTGATTGCTTGACGGTCTGTGAGTTATTGCTGCTTGATAGACGGTTTGTGAGTGATGACTGACTGCTAAACAGCAGTCTTGTGAAGATGGCGGTTCGCAACATGAAGAGGAAACTTTCAACGATCACTGTTTCTTAGAAATGTGTTCCCTCGGAGACGCCATTCACAAATGTTATTTCCTAGTGCTGAGCCTCTGACTTGGTTTAATTAAAATCCGGACTAACATTCCACGCCTCCTGTTGTGTCATCTTGAATTTCTTTTCATTCCTTGTTGATGAACTTTGCAGCATCGTGTAGCTGCAGGAAAGCTCTGGGACAATCTTTACCTCGAATTATGGGTCCTTTGTTGTTTCTTGGTATCTCTGAAAGGGTATTTCTTAATGGTTGCCGGAAGATACTGTACTAACCCAAAAAATATATTATCCTCCGGTTTTCATTTGATATGCGAATGCTTCAAATTTTCAATACGGATAACTTGATGAATCTTCGTGCACCGAGGTAGAGGGTAGTGAGCTGGTGGGATATGGGAGATACCTTCCTCGGATCACGCAGTGACCAAAACACTTCTAATTACAGAAGCTTTGACACACTACCTACTTTGTGCAGTTCCAATTTCTATGTGAGTGTTATAGTGCTGAAGCAAAGTGGTTTTCATCTTTGTGGAAGCAGAGGCTAGCAATTTTTTCCCTGAGACACTTATGCAGCATCATGGGATCTTGTTACAAAGAATTCTTCAACACTTGTTCAACCTTTGGACGAAGACCTACTTCGACTAGTGGATGGTACCACTATGACCCCGCCTCCGCCTGCTTCACCTCGCCTCACTACAGTATATAAGCCACGTCTACGGCCCTATGCTGTACATTCTACAAGATTGATGGACTGAACACATCGGCTCCAGGCTGAGGGACTGATTACCTCATACTCCTCCTCTCCTTTCGCCTTCCTCTTTGTATTGGACTGATGAAGCCACTGTGTGGCGAAACGTTTCCTGAATAAAGATTCCCATATGCTGCATAAGTGTCTCAATCTTCAACTTGTCTTTTTCAAACCATTCATCACAATTTTTTCCCTGCCATGTTTCATCACCCAGAATGGGTTCATGTGGGTGCGGCGGCTGGGATGGCTTGTTGGTAGGGCGATTATTCCCCACTTGTGTTTTCGTCACTATCTAACGCGTAACTTGCTTGTGGAGACTCTGAGATGTATGCAAATGAGTCTTTCGTGTTTTTAGTCGTCGCTTCTCTGGTTTTCACACCGAACTCAAAAAGTAGAATTAGGGCCTAAGGAGGCTTGCTGTATCTCACAGATGGAACATTGATTATGATGGACTGTGTTACAACCTCGGATATACAAACCATAGTCATTAAGAGTACTTCAACACCTAACTATTTCCCAGTCAGTCGTGTCCTAATTATTAGGTATCTCCCAAAGTAGGATACTTATAACAAGTGTTAGTATTTTTTTTTGTCCTTTTATGTGTCCATACAATAATTTGATAATGCCTCTTCTGATCGTCTTCAAACTCTCAACTCTGGTCTATTGCACTAAGCGGAAAAGAAGCCAGTTTGACATATTTAATAAACTAATTAGGGTAATTTCTGTGTAATATCTTGAGAATTCTCATTCATGATAATTTTCAAGATAATTTTCATAATTTTCATGATAGAAGTCATGATAATTTCGTGATAATTTCAAAGTTTCACGGCTGCTGCATCACATCAAAAGAAAGGCTACGATTTTTAGTGGTCATTGAAAATTTTATTTAAAAAGCGAAGATCATCACACTCTTCTGTTTCACTAAAAAATTGCATTTATATAGTCTACAATGCAGACATTTAGGAATTTTTTTTAGATAAAACCTACGAGAAGTTCAAAAATTTAATGTAAATCCAATCATTTACCGGTATATATATATATATTTTTACATTGCTCTTACAGGCCCCACAATGTGACTTTCCTGAATATCAGTCTGTTGATTTCCGGGATAATGCAGAGAGAGAGAGAGAGAGAGAAAGAGAGAGAGAGAAATACCTACCATCCTGAAAACCCTCATTGTTTTCTTACATAAACGTTATTGAGTTGATAAAAGTTTGCTGATTTTTTCTCTCCACTTCCCTTGAAAACCTTCATTGTTGTCATCAATGTTACTTTCCCCTTTATTCTCTTCCCTTCCAAAAAAAATATTGATTGTCATCTTCAGCAGAATGAAGTTGATAAATCATATAGACACAGTAAAGATTCATTCTACCTTCTATCGTTTCACCTACCATTATCCCACCTACCATTATCCCACCTACCATTATCCCACCTACCATTATCCCACCTACCATTATCCCACCTACCATTATCCCACCTACCATTATCCCACCTACCATTATCCAACCTACCATTATCCCACCTACCATCATCTCGCCTACCATTATCCCACTTACCATTATCCCACCTACTATCATTATGCCTTACATTATCCTACCTACTATCATTCTTCCTACCATTATCCCACATACCATTATCCCACTTACTGTTATCCCACCTACTATCATTCTTCCTACCATTATCCCACATACCATTATCCCACTTACTGTTATCCCACCTACTATCATTATGCCTACCATTATCCTACCTACTATCATTCTTCCTCCCATTATCCCACATACCATTATCCCACTTACTGTTGTCCCACCTACTATCATTTCACATACCATTATCTCACCATTATCCCTCCTGCCATCATCCAACCTACTATCATCCCATCTACCACCACCCCGCCTACCACCATCCAGCTTACTATCATCCTACCTACCACCACCCCACCAACAACCACCCGACCAACCACCATCCCACCAATCACTATCCCACCAACCACCATCCTACCAACAACCATCCCACCTATTAGCATCCCAATTACCACTATCCCTCCTACCACCATGCCAACCACCTACCACCACCCCACCAACAACCAACCCACCTACTACCATCCCAATTACCACTATCCCTCCTACCACCATCCCACCTACCACCATCCAACTTCTTATAATCCCATCTACCACCACCCCGCCTACCACCATCCAGCTTACTATCATCCTACCTACCACTACCCCACCAACAACCACCCGACCAACCACCATCCCACCAATCACTATCCCACCAACCACCATCCCACCAACAACCATCCCACCTATTAGCATCCCAATTACCACTATCCCTCCTACCACCATCCCACCCACCTACCACCACCCCACCAACAACCATCCCACCTATTAGCATCCCAATTACCACTATCCCTCCTACACCATCCCACCCACCTACCACCACCCCACCAACAACCAACCCACCTACTACCATCCCAATTACCACTATCCCTCCTACCACCATCCCACCTACCACCATCCAACTTCTTATAATCCCATCTACCACCACCCCGCCTACCACCATCCAGCTTACTATCATCCTACCTACCACTACCCCACCAACAACCACCCGACCAACCACCATCCCACCAATCACTATCCCACCAACCACCATCCCACCAACAACCATCCCACCTATTAGCATCCCAATTACCACTATCCCTCCTACCACCATCAAACCCACCTACCACCACCCCACCAACAACCATCCCACCTACTACCATCCCAATTACCACTATCCCTCCTACCACCATCCCACCTACCACCATCCCACCTACCACCACCCCACTTACCACCATCCCAATTACCACTATCCCTCCTACCACCATCCCACCTATCACCATCCCAATTACCACCATCCCTCTTACCACCTCCTCACCAACCACCACCCCAGCAAACAACATCTCAGCAACCACCATCCCACCAACCACCATCTCGCTTACCACCATCTCACCTACCACCATCCCAATTACCACTATCCCTCCTACCACCATCCCACCTACCATCATCCCACCTACCACCATCAATCAATCAAGTTTTTTTTCTCTATAAAGATTACAATGCGGCGTTTACAGGTTTTGGATATTGTATGGTTTACAGGTTATAAAATACTAGTTACAGAAAGGGGCCACTAGGACACCTAGCACGGCTAGGCATTTCGGGCAGACTTAGATTAATTCTTAACTTTAAATTATTACAGATTATGGAGTAAGTTGGTATTAAGGCTAAGTGACTGCATTATAGTTTGTGAGTTTAGCAATGTGAATGCTTTTGTTTTGGCACAATACATAGGTTCTATATTGGAGTATCACAGGCAAACTCATGACTAGTTGGGATTCATTATTTTATGATTAAGATTCGTATTTCTGTGTTTATAGTCAAATGGGTGAGTGAGTGAAAGTGTAAGTGTGCACAGGTGGTTTACATGTGGTTAGTTGACGGGGTGTATCAGGGAGATAAGATGTTGTCTAACGGTAGTTTTGAAAGTGATGAATGTGTCTGCAGTTCAAGAGCTTTCAGGTAGGGTGTTCCAGATTTTAGGCCCTTTGACATACATTGAATTTTTGTAAAGGTTTAGTCGGACACGGGGAATGTCATAGAGATGTTTGTGTCTGGTGTTATGCCTGTGGGTCCTGTCACAACTATCAAGAAAGCGTTTTAGGTCAAGGTTAATATTGGAATTTAAGGTCCTGTAGATGTAGATTGCACAGTAGTAAGTGTGGATGTTTTGAACAGGGAGTAAGTTTAGATCTATGAAGAGTGGGGGGGGGGTGTTGCCAGGGATGGGATTTAGTGATTATTCTTATTGCAGTTTTTTGTTGGGTTATTATTGGCTTTAGGTGTGTTGCTGCAGTTGATCCCCAATCACAGATAGCATAGGTGAGGTATGGATAAATTAGTGAATGGTATAGTGTGAGAAGGGCAGTTTGCGGCACGTAGTATCGTACCTTGGAGAGGATCCCAACTGTTTTGGATACTTCTTTTGTTATGTGTTGGATATGGGTGCTGAAATTCAGGTTGTTGTCGAGGTATAGGCCTAGGAATTTGCCCTCATTATGTCTGGCAATTACAGTGTTTTCGATCTTAATGTTAAGTTGCGCAACACCTGCTCTGCTGCCAAACATAATATAGTAGGTTTTGTCAGTGTTAAGTGTAGATGTTGTGTAAAGCAGATCTAGCATTTTTATAATTGCATCATTAGTACTTTTGTTTTTCCTGAATCCAAATCGACAGGGGTTGAGTATGTTTTGTGCCGTTATAAATGAATATAGTTTCCTGTGCACGAGTTTCTCGAAGATTTTGGATAGCAATGGTAAGTTTGATATTGGCCTATAGTTTGATATTGGCCCAATTACCACCATCCCACCTACCACCTCACCAACCACCATCCCAGCAACCACCATCCCAGCAACCAATACCCCAGCAACCAACACCCCAGCAACCACCATCCCACAAACCACCATCCCACCAACCACCATCCCACCAACCACCATCCCACCAACCACCATCCCACCAACCACCATCCCACCAACCACCATCCCACCAACCACCAATACCCCAGCAACCAACACCCCAGCAACCACCATCCCACCAACCACCATCCCACCAACCACCATCCCACCAACCACCATCCCACCAACCACCATCCCACCAACCACCATCCCACCAACCACCAACATCCCAGCAACCGCCATCCCACCTACCACCATCCCACCTACCACCATCCCACCTACCACCATCCCACCTACCACCATCCCACCTACCACCATCCCACCTACCACCATCCCACCTACCACCATCCCACCTACCACCATCTCACCTACCACTATGCCACCTATCACTATCCCACCTACCACTATCCCACCTACCACCATCCCACCTACCACCATCCCACCTACCACCATCCCACCTACCACCATCCCACTTACCACCATCCCAATTACCACTATCCAACCTACCACTATCCCACCTACCATCATCCCAGCAACCAACACCCCACCTACTACCATCCCACCTATTACCATCCCACCTACCACCATCCCACCTACCACCATCCCACATACTACCATCCCACCTACCACCATCCCACCTACCACCATCCCACCTACCACCGTCTCACCTACCAACGTCTCGCCTACTGCCATGCCACCTACCGCCATCCCACCTACCACCATCCCACCTACCACCATCCAACCTACCACCATCCCACCTACCACCATCCCACCTACCACCGTCTCACTTACTAACGTCTCGCCTACCGCCATGCCACCTACCGCCATGCCACCTACCGCCATCCCACCTACCACCATCCCACCTACCACCATCCCACCTACCACCATCCAACCTACAACCATCCCACCTACCACCATCCCACCTACCACCGTCTCACTTACCAACGTCTCGCCTACCGCCATGCCACCTACCGCCATGCCACCTACCGCCATCCCACCTACCACCATCCCACCTACCACCATCCAACCTACCACCATCCCACCTACCACCGTCTCACTTACCAACGTCTCGCCTACCGCCATGCCACCTACCGCCATGCCACCTACCACCATCCCACCTACCACCATCCCACCTACCACCATCCCACCTACCACCATCCCACCTACCACCGTCTCACCTACCAACGTCTCGCCTACCGCCATGCCACCTACCGCCATGCCACCTACCGCCATGCCACCTACCGCCATGCCACCTACCGCCATCCCACCTACCGCCATCCCACCTACCGCCATCCCACCTACCGCCATCCCACCTACCGCCATCCCACCTACCACCATCCCACCTACCACCATCCCACCTACCACCATCCCACCTACCACCATCCCACCTACCACCCTCCCACCTACCACCATCCCACCTACCACCCTCCCACCTACCACCCTCCCACCTACCACTATCCCACCTACCACCATCCAACCTACCACCATCCCACCTACCACCCTCCCACCTACCACCATCCCACCTACCACCATCCCACCTACCACCATCCCACCTACCGCCATCCCACCTACCGCCATCCCACCTACCGCCATCCCACCTACCGCCATCCCACCTACCGCCATCCCACCTACCACCATCCCACCTACCACCATGCCACCTACCGCCATCCCACCTACCACCATCCCACCTACCACCATCCCACCTACCACCATCCCACCTACCACCATCCCACCTACCACCCTCCCAACTACCACGCCATCCCACCTACCACCTCCCACCTACCACCATGCCACCTACCACCATCCCACCTACCACCATCCCACCTACCACCCTCCCACCTACCACCATCCTACCTACCACCATCCCACCTACCACCATCCCACCTACCACCATCACACCTACCGCCATGCCACCTACCGCCATGCCACCTACCGCCATCCCACCTACCACCATCCCACCTACCACCATCCCACCTACCACCATCCCACCTACCACCATCCCACCTACCACCATCCCACCTACCACCATCCTACCTACCGCCATGCCACCTACCGCCATGCCACCTACCACCATCCCACCTACCACCATCCCACCTACCACCATCCCACCACTTAGAATGCATTCCCCTTCCCTCCTTCGTCCCTCAAACACTTGAAACTTTCGCTACCTCCCAGACATTTGCATCCATATAGAGTGGCACTGATGTCATTACTCTGAGTGCCGGCACTACTTTTGCAGTGCCGACACAGCTTCTAGAGTGGCCAGGAGTGCAGCTCAGGGCCGCAGACTTGCTGGCTACTTTTGGGTTAATGTTACAAGTTATTAAGTGAAAAGACATTGAGGCGGTAGAGGGGAGAGGTGAGTTGGGGTGAGGTTGGGGTGTAGGCTGGGGTGAATGTTGGGGTGAAGGTTGTAGTTTGGTTTTTGGAGAGGTTAGATGAAGTTTGAGTTGTGGTTTGGGATGAGGTTTGGGATGAGGTCTGGGTGAGGTTGGAGAGAGGCTGGGGTGAGGCTGAAAGTGATATTGGGGTAAAGTTGGATTAAGGTTAGAGTGAGGTTGGGGTGAGGTTGGGGTGATAGGGTTGTTTGGGGTGAAGTTGCTGTAAGGGTGGGTGATACTGGAGAAAGTTCTGATGGAAAGAGGATGGGGTGAAGTAGTTATGAGGTTGGGGTAGGGGTGAGGTTATGGTAATGTTCGGGTGAGATTAGAGGTGAAGTTATGGAAAGGCGGAGTTAAAATTGGAGTGAGATTAGGGTGAGGTTGGGGTGAAGTTTGGGGTAAGGTAGGGGTAAGGTTGAGGTTGGAATATGGTTGGGGGTGAGGTTGGAGTGAGGTTGGGGTCAGAATTGTCACAATGATGTTTTCACAGTTTAAAATGTGCATTGCACACTATACAAAACTTTACCCAAACATTGGCCAAATTTAAAGTGTTTTTTAAAGAAAAAATGTATTAGACAGCATTTAAAAAAATGTGAAAAGAGCAAAAATATAAACAAGTTACTTTACTGATAAGAACCTTCCAAGATTTACTAATAACTGAGATAAAGTGAACACTTGGTGTACGTAAAATTATGAATTAATGTTGGCAAAGATATTACTATAGTTTTTTTTTCAAGTTCGAGACTGTGACTTTATAAAGCCAACTGTGTGGGCGAAACGTTGTTATTATAGGATCATATTATGTTTCAGTGGTTCCCGTGGTAAAACACGAATCCTTCTCTCGTCCCAACCTGAGGCTTTTATATATATATATATATATATATATATATATATATATATATATATATATATATATATATATATATATATTAATTATGTGGATGCGAAAAGTAGTGACATTCCAAGCGCTTTCGTGATTTTTTCACATTTACACATTATCATATTCCTAAATGTGAAAAATCACGAACGCGATTGGAATTTCACTATTTTTTTTTTACAGCGGTTGTTCTACATATATAATAAAGTTGAGTCCCATATCGGTCACCTAAGAGCAAATTGTTACAATCCAGTTGGAACCTCCCAAAACCATAGCCGGGTCACAAAACACAATAATCCCGTCTGGGTCATAGCAGGATCAAGCCACCAACGCTTCACTCAAAATAATGCATTTTTTATAAGTCAAAAATTCTGTTCTAGCCTTCATTTATTATTTGCCGAGTCTCCTTATCCTTCATTTCCGGGAATTCGATTTCTTCTTTAGATAGATATGTTAATATTTGTTATTCTTAGGCTAGGCTAGGCTACGTTAGTTGAGGCTTCGTTACGTTTGAAACGTTTGGTAAGGTTAACGTGCATTAACGCATATTTATATGCAGTTACTCGTTAATAACTGAAAGAATAAAAGCGGGTTACTTATTGAAAAGTCTCAAGCAAGCATTTCGTGGAGGCTATGAAAGGTGGAGAAGGGACTGCATGGCGAGTCACCTGGCAGTATCGTGTTCAAGCTTCAGGTTCATTAACACACACTTATGTCGCAAGTTTCAATTCAATACGAAGAAGCATTCACAAGTGAGAGTCCTGAGATGAAGCAAAAAATTATGTCATCAACTCCTCATCGTATCGCTCCGCCAGGGATACTTATATCATCACTCCTCCAGATATACCCACAGCATCACTCCAGGGATACTCAGTATCACTCCTCCATGGGTACTTACAGCATCACTTTTCAAGGGATACCTATAGCATCACTCTTCCAGGGATACTCGCTGCATCACGCCTCCAGGGGGACCTACAGCATCACTCGTCCAGGGAAACCTACAGCACTCCTCCAGGGAAACCTATAGCACCACTCCTTCCAGGGAAACCTACAGCGTTCTTCCAAGGAAACCTACAGCACCACTCCTCCAGGGATACCTACAGCATCACTCATCCAATGATACCTACAGCACCACTCCTCCAGGGATACCTACATCACTCATCCAGTGATACCTACAGCACCACTCCTCCAGTGATACCTACAGCATCACTCATCCAGGGATACCTACAGCATCACTCATCCAGTGATACCTACAGCACTACTCCTCCAGGGATACCTACAGCATCACTCCTCCAGGGATACCTACAGCATCACTCCTCCAGGGATACCTACAGCATCACTCCTCCAGGGATACCTACAGCATCACTCCTCCAGGGATACCTACAGCATCACTCATCCAGTGATACCTACAGCACCACTCCTCCAGGGATACCTACAGCATCACTCATCCAGTGATACCTACAGCACCAATCCTCCAGGGATACCTACAGCATCACTCCTCCAGGGATACCTACATCACTCATCCAGGGATACCTGCAGCATCACTCCTCCAGGGATACCTACAGCATCACTCCTCCAAGGATACCTACAGCATCACTCCTCCAGTGATACCTACAGCATCACTCCTCCAGGGATACCTACAGCATCACTCCTCCAGGGATACCTACAGCATCACTCCTCCAGGGATACCTACAGCATCATTCCTCCAGGGATACCTACATCATCACTCATCCAGGGATACCTACAGCATCATTCCTCCAGGGATACTTATAGCATCACTCCTCCAGGGATACCTACAGCATCACTCCTCCAGGGATACCTACAGCATTACTCATCCAGGGATACCTACATCACTCCTCCAGGGATACCTACATCACTCCTCCAGGGATACCTACAGCATTACTCCTCCAGGGATACCTACAGCATCACTCCTCCAGGGATACCTACATCATCACTCATCCAGGGATACCTACAGCATCATTCCTCCAGGGATACCTACAGCATCACTCACTCCTCCAGGGATACCTACAGCATCACTCATCCAGGGATACCTACAGCATCACTCCTCCAGGGATACCTACATCATCACTCATCCAGGGATACCTACAGCATCACTCCTCCAGGGATACCTACAGCATCACTCCTCCAGGGATACATAATATAAACATAAAAACCAACAAAAAATTACATCCTGCTGGGGCCATAATTAAGGGGGAGACATTCACATCTAAATTCCATTGCGCTAAATAACACACATTAATAAAAGCATCGCTGCATAATTAGCATTTTTTATTTCGGTATTAGGGCGAATATTTAATACAAATGTCCATATTATCTGTAATTATTACTATTACCTTCAACAAACGATAATTAATGGAACATAATTACAGAGAATTATTGAAGTAATTATATATATTTTTATGTACTCTGACGGTTGTGTTTCGAAATTATTAGTCTGTCATTCGTATACATTAATTTGTAGTAACGAAAAATTAATATTCTGATATTACACAAGACCCATTATACACAATGGCAAACATTATACACATAGATAAAATTTATAAACATTGAGTGACATTACATATACTGCCAAATATTACATTCAAATATATACACCTAATCATGCACTCATACACTAGCAGGGGATCGAACCCGTGATATTTTTAATCAGCCTCGTGGGAAGTCAAAATTCACCACACTCTAGCCACTGAGCCATCAATCCTATAAATATCATGTACCCAGTAATACTAAGTATGTTTCATGATGCGAGGACATACGTGGCTATGGTAAGCTCATAAGTAATTTCATTCTACTCCCGTTTGGAATACCAGCCTTTATATATATATATATATATATATATATATATATATATATATATATATATATATATATATATATATATATATATATATATTTTATCACACTGGCCGATTCCCACCAAGGCAGGGTGGCCCGAAAAAGAAAAACTTTCACCATCATTCACTCCATCACTGTCTTGCCAGAAGGGTGCTTTACACTACAGTTTTTAAACTGCAACATTAACACCCCTCCTTCAGAGTGCAGGCACTGTACTTCCCATCTCCAGGACTCAAGTCCGGCCTGCCGGTTTCCCTGAACCCCTTCATAAATGTTACTTTGCTCACACTCCAACAGCACGTCAAGTATTAAAAACCATTTGTCTCCATTCACTCCTATCAAACACGCTCACGCATGCCTGCTGGAAGTCCAAGCCCCTTGCACACAAAACCTCCTTTACCCCCTCTCTCCAACCTTTCCTAGGCCGACCCCTACCCCGCCTTCCTTCCACTACAGACTGATACACTCTTGAAGTCATTCTGTTTCGCTCCATTCTCTCTACATGTCCGAACCACCTCAACAACCCTTCCTCAGCCCTCTGGACAACAGTTTTGGTAATCCCGCACCTCCTCCTAACTTCCAAACTACGAATTCTCTGCATTATATTCACACCACACATTGCCCTCAGACATGACATCTCCACTGCCTCCAGCCTTCAGCCTCCAGCCTATTATATATATATTATATATATAATATATATATATATATATAATATATATATATATATATATATATATATATAATATTTATATAATATATAATATATATATAATATATATATATATATATATATATATATATATATATATATATATATATATATATATATATATATATGTATATATATAATATATATATATATATATATAATATATATATATAGAACTGTTATGGGGACCCTCATCCTCAGAGAAAAGAATAAACTTGCTTCTGGGAAAACTCAAGATTCTCCCTGAAGCTGTTTGAGAATTTTCTCCTACCACCCCCTATATTATGTATATATATTTTATTTAAAGACAAAATACATTGACAAAACATTCACAAAAATATGATACAAAGTAAAACAACATAGGTAACTCAGAGCTACATCTCGAATACTTCGTCCAGCTCCCCTGCGGTGGGCCGCGTGCCCAGAATGCTGCAGGCATTTCCTCTCTGGATCGCAACACTGAGTCTCTGAAAGAGGAAGCTGGTCGCCCTGTGGTCCTTGGTTTCTATGATGAGCTTTTCACCCAGCTCTTTGAGGAACTTTAGAGCACACTTGCCCCATGCTCCAAGGGTCTCCGACCCTATTGGAATGAAGTTATAGCAAGGGGGAAGGTCTTCATATTTTCGGATCTTCTGGGTCTCCCTGTGGCTGGCAGCTCCACCCCCTTCCACTACAGAGTATGGCAAGTAGGTGTCTGCCAATGTGGCAGCACAGGTGTAGTCCCAGGCAATCTGCTTTCCATCCTTCCAGGGTAGCATAGTGGCTCCATCAGGACGCTTTTGACTTCCATCAGACCTCTGTACTTGGGGTTCCCGTTGAGCTGGGCAACGGGCTGTGGCGAGGCTTCTCTTTATTATGTCATTGATCTCCTCATGTCTGGCATACTTCCCTTCTGCTGTGTGGCACACGAGACCATGGAGTCCGAATTGATCAGCTGTCGCCCTGCCGCAAATACACCTATGTATATATATAATATATATATAATATATAATATATAATATATAATATATAATATATATATAATATATATATAATATATATATATAATATATATATATATATATATATATATATATATATATATATATATATATATATATATATATATATTGCAAGGGAGTAACCAAAGCAGGGAGAGAGGTCTCAGAGTAGCGTAGGTGTCACCATCCACGGTTACCCTTAGACTGTGGTTAGTGGTCGGTGCCAACCCCACCCTACCATCATCCCCCTACTCCCCATATGGGGTAAGAGGGTTTCTGAGATGTAAAGTACGAAATTATAAGATATAAAAAGCCAGCCCTAAGCTTTTTCTGATCGTTTATAACAGATCATGTGGTTTGAGACATGGATTGCTATTATTCTGTGTGACCTTTTCAAATAATGAAAGAAAGGAATAGAATGTGCTCTTTGTCTGTTTAAATGTCCTGTTCTGAGGTACTCGAATGTTATACCAATGTACTCAGAAGTATCTCTTCCTAAATATTGTCTACTATTTTTCTCAGTGTCGGTTAATATGCCATACATGGGGATCTTCTATGCCTATCCTCCCCTTACATTGTCTCGTAATCTTGTGTGCTTGTCTCTGTATGGTACGTTAACAGCTACACGCGTTATATAACCATCCTAACTGACGTGGTTTGAAGTTACTCTCCAAGCATTATGAAGAAACTGCAAAATAAAACACAGGAAAGTACCAGTTCTATGTCTGAAGTGCGTTTGAGAAAACACACACACACACACACACACACACACACACACACACACACACACACACACACACACACACACACACACACACACACACACACACACACACACACACACGAGAAAGAGATCTATTATTATTAAAATATTTCACTTAAAAGAAACTTTATCAGACCTCTTGTAGGTAAATAATGAATGATCTTTGCAACTTCACAGACACACTCGACTTACAGCTTCGTCTGAATTTATTAGGAGAGTAACCGAAGCGAGAGAAATGGATAATGTGATATTTCGGAGTAGAGAAACAGATTAGTTATTACTATTCTTAACATTCCTCATCGTCGTCTATCCTTCACTGACGTCGCCTTGCTAAATCGGATCTTGTAACCTCGTCCCGAACATGAACATTAGCTCTGTGAATTGACTTCGAGGGGGTTCACTGATGCTGACAAGAGCCTCTTGAACCAAAGAACTGAGCCTATCCGCCCTTTCTTTGGGTCGAACCTAATCCTTCCTCCATGAATATAAGAATAACAAACGTGAACAACTGCTACACTGACCTGACTTCAACTTACACAGTGTTCGTATTCACTCACGACTCCATGATGAGTAAGACACACGTGCAACACATACAGTACTGCTATAGCGTCTCGCCAGCGGAACAGCCTTCATCGGTCGGGTACAAAGTTAGTTACAACACTGGAAGCGCAGTGGAACATACCTAAGACTTACTCAAATCGCTTACTGATCAACTTGTCGGTAGTGTATATTATAATACGTTTGTAGACGGACCGAAACGTCAGCAGTTTTAACTAGCAGCTTCGTTATCATTAACACAGAGAACATATATTAAAAAAATATAAACGTAAACCTAGAAAAGAGAGAGTGCAGAGCGAAACCTTTTTGTGAGAACCTTTCATTTCTGTAGAGCTCTATTATACAAGCTCTATACATTGTGAAATGTTATGCCAATAAAACCTTGCTTCGCTCCTCCTATGTTTCCTAATTACTGTCGGCAATGAATCTTGGCGTCCATAAGCAAACGGTACCCCCCCCCTAATTTAAAAAAAAATAGTAACTATTTTCATGCCTCCATCAGCGCTGCATGACCCTTGTTGCTTTAGCGCTTTCTTTGATTATAATAATTCTTCCCACCACTTCCAAACGCGAGTATCGTTCCCGAGAATATTCCAAAGTCGAATATTTGACACTGGTTTCCATTGCTGAGTGAGAGTTGAGTCGCCATCAGTGAGCGCCGCGGGGGGTGCTCCATCGAGCGCTCGCCCTGTTAAAGAACGCGTCAAAATGATTTTTCACACCTGGGATTCAATGCAAAATCGCTTGTGAGATTTTTGCGACAGAAGCGCCTTGAAGTTGGTGCCTCTGGGCTTTTGACCGCGTTTCTGAATTTCAACGTGTTATTAACCGGGCTTTTCTGTAGATCATCGAGCTATTAACAGTGTTTCTATACAGTTCATCAAGTTATTAACCATATTTATTTACTCTCTTAATTGTACTCACTTAATTGTGGTTGCAGGGGTCGAGTCGTAGCTCCTGGACCCGCCTCTTCACTGGTTATTAACAGTATTTACGTGTAGTACATCGTGGTATTAAACGTGTTTGTGTGGCACATTGTGTTACTAACAGTGTTTCTGTGTAGTATATTGTGTTATTAACAGCGTTTCTCTGTATTTCACTGTATTTCACCATATATTTTAGCATCAGGATTTTGCAACATAGGTAGAAGAGAGAGAGAGAGAGAGAGAGAGAGAGAGAGAGAGAGAGAGAGAGAGAGAGAGAGAGAGAGAGATAAAAGGGAAGGAACTGTTGTTTCATGTAGATACAAGAAATACAGAATTAAATACTGTTTATTATTATTAAAGTCACGTGAAAGCTCTAAATTCGTATGGGCCGTACTGCGAATACGAAATGGGAGGCAATCAGGACCGAGATAAGAAATTAAAGGTTAATTCAAAACCATTGTATGGAAACCCCTTCACCAGCATCAAGGTACCATCTTGGAAGGTGACATTTCCTTCTGTTCCTTCACCAGCATCACACCACTATCTTAGAAGGTGACACTCCCTTCTACCCCTTCATTCCAAATTTGCAGCTTTATTCAGCATTACGGATTCCGTTTCAGCTTCCTGTTATTAAGTTTTCATTACTCGTTCTCTTCCTAATGATCCTCATTTCTGCTAAACACTTATCCTCTCGTCTTCTGCATATCCGTTCCTGATCATTCATCCTATATTCTCGTTTGCCCTTTTGCATTTCTGTTCATCATCGCCGTTGCGGTTCATGACTGATGTTCCGGTTCATCACTGCCGTTTTGGTTCACTGCCGTTGTGGTTCGTCATCGCCGTTCTGGTTCATCATCGCTCGCCGTTCTGGTTCATCATCGCTCGCCGTTCTGGTTCATCATCGCTCGCCGTTCTGGCTCATCAACGGCGTCGTGTTCAGAACCTCCTTGTGATCGCCTCATTAATAACACTTTCACATTTCCATGACATTTGATCTTCCATGGAAATCTGTTTGGCAAATTTAATTGCCAACATTGCGAGCGAAAGTGAATAACAAGTCATGAAAATATTTTTTTCTGGAATTATTGAGTTACTAACTGGTAGACTGACGGTAGGGAGAGGAACAGAAGGGAAAAACAGAAGGTGTGTTTGTGTAGAGTAACAAGTGACTATTGGAGCATCGGCAGTAGTAATAAAGTAATATTAACAGCAATAGTAGGAGCAGCAAAAATATTAACATTAGTAGTAAAAGTAGCAGCAGCAGAAGTAACAGTACCAGTAACAGCAGGAGTAATATTACTAGTAGTAACAGCAGCAGTAGTAATGAGAGTAGTAGCAGCAGAAGCAGGGATCTTAACAGTAGTAATAGTAGCAGAGGTAGTAATATTAACAATGGTAGTAAAGGTAGTAGTGATATTGACGGCAGTAAGAGCAGCAAAAGCTGTAATGTTATCAATAGCAGCAGTAGTAGTAACAGTGATAATAACAGTAGTAATATAAGCAGTAATATTAACGTAGTAATAGCAGAAGTAGTAATACTAGCAAAAACGGCAGCAGCAGTAATATTACATTAGTAGCAGTAGTTACAATATTAACAGAAGTAGCAGCAACAGTAATAGTAACAGTACTAGTAGCAACAGCAGCAATATAATCAGCAGTAGTAGCTGAAGCATTAGTGAAACAGCAGTAATAGAAGAAGTAGCAGCAGAAGTAATACCAACAGTAGTACCACCAGTAGCAGCAGTAGGATTAATAAGACCAATAGCAGCAGCAGCAGCATTAACAATAACAAAAGTATCACCAGCAGTAGTAGTAATACCAACATCTGTACCAACAGGATCAGCAGCAGTTGAAGTAATAGTAATAATAGCAGCAGCAAGAGTACTTGTAACAAAATTAGCAGTAGCAGCAGCAGCAGCAGCAGTAGTAGTAGTAGTAGTAGTAGGAATAATAAGAGCAGCAGAAGTAGCAGTAGCAATAACAGCAGTAGCAAGAACAGTAGTAGTAGCAGTACTGGTAATAACAGGAGCAGCATCAGAAGCAGTAATAACAAAAGCATCAGTAGTAATAAGAATTAGTAGTAGTAGCAACATCAGTAGTAATAACAGCAGCAGAAGTAGTAGCACTAGTAACAGCAGCAGTAGTAGCACTAGTAACAACAGCAGCAGTAGTAGTAGTAACAGAAGCAGCAGTCGTGGTAGCACCAATAACAGCAACAGCAGCAGTTGCAAAAGTAGTGGCAGCAACAGCAACCGCAGTAGAAGTATTAATAACGGCAACAGCATTATTATTCTCAGTTAGCAGCAGCAGCAGTAGTGATAAAAGCATTAGTAGTAGTAATAATAGTGAAAATAATAACAGCAGGAACAGCAGCAGCAGTGCTAGTAGTGGTAATAACACCAGTAGTAGTAGTAGTAGTAGTAGCAACAGCATTATTATTAGTAGTGAAACAACAGCAGCAGCATTAGAAATTGTATTAATAATAGAAACAGTAGTAGTAGTAAAACACCAGCAGCAGTAACAGTAATAATAAAAGTAGTAGTAGTAAAAATAATAGCAGGAACAGCAGCAGCACTATTATTAGTAGTAGTAATAACAGCAGCAGTAGTAACAATCATTGCAGTAACTGCATCAATCCTTACTCAAATCATTTGCAATACAAGTCACTAATTGCATTCCAAATGACATGCCCAAGCGTGCCAAGCGTTGTGGCACTGGCCCTCTGCACTACGAGATTTAGGGAGAGGGAAGGAGGCATGGAGCACCAGGGGAGAGGAAGAAGCATTGGGTGTAGAAGCACTGGGTAATAGGGGCAGTAGGAGTAGGAGCACTGACGGATTAGAGATGTTAGAGAAAATGGGGAAGGATGAAGGGAGAGAAAGAGATCAGGTTGTTGTTGTTGTTGTTGTTGTTGTTGTTGTTGCTGTTGTTGTTGCTGTTGTTGTTGTTGTTGCTGTTGTTGTTGTTGCTGTTGTTGTTGTTGTTGTTGTTGTTGTCACGGGTAAGCCTTCAACATACGAGTCAAACAGAACGTGAATAATAGTAGAAAACCAGATTTGCTCCATGGAAGAGGAGTGTAGCTGTAGTTGCTTTGATCAAGAGCCCTTTACCAGTAGCTAGGCACCTTGTAGGAAAGAAGGGCCAGACAGACTCTGGACCTCACCAGTAATGTAATGTTTGTGGCAGTTACCTCATCTGCTCTCTATGTTATGACAGACTGTCTGCTTGTTTGCTGTCTGTGTGGGTGTGTGTACACTCACCCACAGGGGTCAGTTCATAGCTCCTGGCCCCACCTCTTCGCTGGTCGCTACTAGGTCCACTCTCTCCCTGTTCCATGAGCTTTATCATACCACTTCTTAAAGCTATTTACATATCCTGCCTCCACTACATCACTCTCCGAACTGTTTCACTTACTGACAACTCTGTTACTGTAGAAGTGCTCCCTAACATCCCTGTAACTCATCTGAGTTTTAAACTTCCAGTTGTGACCCGTTGTTGCTGAATCACATCTCTGAAATATTCTGTCCCTATCTACCTTGTCAGTTCATCTCAGTATTTGATATGTTGTAATCATGTCCTCCCTATCCCTTCTGTCCTCAAGTGTAGTCAAGTTGAGTTTCCTTAACCTCTCCTCTGCTCACGGACAAGTCTTGTTCGAAATATTTGCACTTTCTCTAATTTCTTGACGTGTTTGACAAGGTGTGGGTTCCATACCGGTGCTGCATACTCCAATATTGGGCCTGACGTATACGGTGTACAGTATCTTGAATGACTACTTAGCTGTCGAAACGCTATTCTCAGGTTTACCAGGCGCCCGTATGCTGCAGCAGTTATAGGGTTGTGCACCTCAGGAGATGTGCTTTTTATAATGATCACCCTAAGATCTTTTTCCTTGAGTAAATTCTGCAGCATCCGACCTCTTAGGATATACACCGTCTGTGGTCTCCTTTGTCTGCCCCAAGTTTCTTAACTTTGCACTTGCTGGGGTTGAACTCCAGGAGTCATTTGTCGGACCAGACTTTCAGCCTGGCCAGATTTCCTTGTAGGTTTACCTGATCCTCGTCCACTTGTATTCTCCTCATTAGTTTCACATCGTCTGCGAAAAGTGACACTTCTGACTCTATCCCTTCCGTCATTTAATTCACATATACAAGAAAGAGGGCCGGACCTAAGACTGACCCATGTGGAACCCCACACGACACGTGCACCCACTGTGACACCTCGTCTCGTACCAACACCCCTTTTTTCCTTCCTGACAGGAATACCTGTTGCTGTGGTAGTGTGTCAAAAGCCTTCATACAGTCCAAGAAGATGCAGTCCACCCATCTTTCTTTTTCCAGTCTAACTTGTGTTACCTTGTCATAGAACTCCAATAGGCCTGTGATGCAGGATTTCTCTTCCCTGCAGACGTGCTGGTTGTCATGTATTAGTGCATTCCTTTCTAGGTGCTCCACCATTCTCTTCCTGATAATCTTCTCCATAATTTTACATGTAAGTGACACTGGTCTGTAATTTAGTGCAGCTTGTCTGTCTCCTTTCTTAAAAATCGAGAATACATTGCTATCTTCCACACCTCAGGCATTTGCCTGAGGCTGTATCTAGTTTCCCTAGCAGTTTCTTCACCTCCTCCTCGGTTGTATGCAGTGTGAACAGCATTTGCTGGTGCACTCTACCACCTCGGTTTGCTGGAAGCTTCTGTCTCCACTATGAATACATCCCTGAATCACGAGCTGAGCTTTTCACAAACTTCCTGGTCGTTCCCTGTGTGCTGCCCTCCTTCCTTCCTCAGCCTGATTACCTAGTCCTTGACTGTTGTTTTCCTCGTGATGTGGCTGTATAATAACTTTGAGTCAGATTTGTCTTTTGATGTCATTCTTGTATTGACGCTAGACCTCTCTCATTATCAATGCGTATTTATTTCTGGCTCCTCAGCTCACTTCCCTGTTTTCCTGGATCCTTTGCCTTCTCTACTTTTTCCAAATACTGTACTAGTATACTTGGCTTTGGCCTCTCCACACCTGATAAACCACAGGTTCACTCTGGTATTCCCCCTTGTTTCTGTAGCCCCTTGGAACGAACTCCACTTCCTCCCTGCACTTTGTGGTCACGTGTTCCATCATTTCCTTTACTGTCTTTTCCTCTAGCTCGCTTGTCCACTGTATCTCATGTAAGAACTGCCTCATACTTGTGTAGTCCTCTTTTAGGAGGTTTGGCTTCTCCCGTCCTTCTCGTGCTGCTTCACTCTCCATTGTTATCTCTACTATGTATTCGAAACTCAAGACCACGTGAGCACTAACGCCTAGGGGCCTTTCGTGTGCGATATCCCCCATGTCTGAAAAGCTCAGGCGAATACGAGGTCCTGCCTTGCTGATTGATAGTCTCTCCCTCTCTCTCTCTCTCTCTCTCTCTCTCTCTCTCTCTCTCTCTCTCTCTCTCTCTCTCTCTCTCTCTCTCTCTCTCTCTCTCTCTCTCTCTCTCTCTCTCTCTCTCTCTCTTTCTCGCTGGAGTTTTTCAGTACCGCCTCCAACATCTTGGCTCTTCATGTCTCTGACCCCCATATGGCTCCAGATTCTCCCAATCAATTTCCTTATGGATGAAATCTCCCATGATGAGTAACTTTGCCCTTTTTATGTGGGCCCTTCTAACAACCTTCGCTAGTGTGTCCGCCACTCTGTTGCTCTCATTGTATTCCTGTCTTTGCCTCCTGCTGCTCGGGGGAAGGTTGTACATAACTGCTATCATTACTTTTGGACCCCCAGTATGAAGTGTTCTTAATATGTGTGTGTGTGTGTGTGTGTGTGTGTGTGTGTTTGTGTGTGTGTGTGTGTGTGTGAATGCACAAGTACGTATTTATTTCATGTTTAAATAAATGTCTGTGTAATTTGTATGTATGTACGTATGTATGCATGCATGTATTTGCGTGTATGTATGTATTCATACACAACCCACACATACATGTATATACACATGTATATGTACTCATATATGTACATATATTTGTACGTATGTAAGTAACAAGATGTAATTCACGAAAGATGGCAAGTTCCTTGAATCAAGAGCCCTACAGCAACCACGCTGATGGACCCACGTATACAAAGTAACACAAAAGTGTTGTGCAAATGTTCAGCAAAGCTGGTGTGGCCACAACACTTGTCAGCTTAGACAGCCAGCTTTTATTATTTTTTTTTTTACGTCTGCAGTCAAGTCGTCATCGGCGCTGGATGTACATCCCTTGCAACACTCATTGTAATTTACTCGTTGCATAACCTAACTGCGTAACATTGTTTTTCCGCACGTTCTGTGATGAATTTATAAACTGATGTTTGCAATGTCGTGTCCAGAATCTGGAGACAGTTATAATAGATGTTATTACTGTTGTTACTTCTTGTTGTAGCTGCTGCTGTAACTGTAGTAGTAATAGTATAGTAATAGTAAAAATAGATGTAATTGCAGTACTATTAGTAATATTAGCAGTAGTAGTTGTAGTAGTAGCAGCAGTAATGGTAGCAGCAGCAGTAGTAGTAGTTGTATGGTTTTTACAACGCTCATAGAGAGAGACAAAAGATTCGCAACGAGACTAGTCCGAATGCTAATTCGAATTTCTGAACGTCATTTTGACCTCACTATAAGCTAACCTTGACCTAAGAGTGGAGTCATTTTAATCCCGCTATGGCCTAACTTTGACCTTAACTTGACCTCACTTGGACCTCACCTTGACCGGTGGCCGGATTACCGTCCACTCTAATAGCAGGTAGTCCTACATACACTTCTTCCCCGGGTCTTTAAGAAATACATATTTGACAAGGTGTGCTCCATTAGAGAAGGATGAAAATAAACTAAAAAAAATTAGAAGAATTCTTATCAGTATTGTGTTTTTATCTTCTTAATTGAGTCGTCAATTAAGATGCCAAGACTAGGGTCGGGCCGTTGGGGCGCTGACCCTAGTCTTGGCATCTGAGGTAAGAAAAGGCTTACAGCCTGTAAATGAGCTAAGGTAAGATAACACCTCTTAGCCTGTAAATTCAACAGTGTAAAACCTACCAGATGTACTAACAACACTGGCGACCGGAAGAAGAAAATAAATTTTTATTATTATCCACCTGTTCTGCTTAAAGATTTTTTCATTAATAATATTTAGAGGCATTTGCAAATGAGACAGTTATGCTCCGGATGTTACTGCAGTCAATTACAGTCTGGGTTCTCTCTCTTTACTAACTTACTTCGGGTATATTTCGTATCATTTGCATTTGACATTTGTTTTCCTCCTTATGTGCAACAAAAATTGAGCATCGTTTGTACATCTACTGCAGGTATGTATTGACCACGCTAGCTCCGGCCTTGACCACTGCATTTACCTATATGTAGTTGCTGGAGTCGAATCTCATCACTTAGCCTCTTGGGCCCTATTATGCATTTTTTTTAATACTGTATATGGTGCCTGCCTGCACTAAGACTTCGCCCGGGTCATTCCAATTCCTGACCACCCTCAATGTAAAGAAATATTTTGACATTCTTGTGCCATAACGTCTAACTTTACCCTCGAATACCCATTTCCCGCCTCTCGAGCAGTCTATCCCTGGCAACCCCATCAATCTTCTGAAATTTTGGTATGTTATAATCATGTCTACCTTCTCTTCTGTCCCCTAATGTCGTAAGTTACAATCTCTCTAGCCTTTCTTTACAGCTCATTTTCCATAGATCTGGGAATAGTCTCGATGCATACATCTGCACGTTCTGTAGTGTTTTAACATATTATAAATCTTGGTTGTTTATTGTTGCTCCATATTCCAGGATAGGCCTAACCTATATCATATACAGCACCGTGAATAAATAATTGCTGAAATTTCTGAATGCGAGTCTTTGGTTTGCTTCAGAAATTATTCGGTTTATATGTCTCTGGCAATATTCTTGGTATTATGATCACCCTAGGATGATTAGGGTTGTAGCCTCTTGACCCCGAGTCTATGCTCAGTTTCCGGTCTTCTTTTCATGTTTCTAATTTTCATATCTTTACATTTTTGGGGTTGAATTACAGAAACCGCTTGTCTGACCAATCCAACAGTTTGTCCGGATCAGTTTGTAGCGTTTCCTTGTCCTCATCTTTTTTTTACTCGTTAATTTCATGTCATTCTCCAATATACATATCCGGGTGTTGTACATGTGTTACATTCATTTTTCAAAGAGAAAAGACACACCTGCTGGTGCTCTCTCTCTCTCTCTCTCTGTCTCTCTCTCTCTCTCTCTCTCTCTCTCTCTCTCTCTCTCTCTCTCTCTCTCTCTCTCTCTCTCTCTCTCTCTCTCTCTCTCTCTCTCTCTCTGAGTCACTGTTGCTCAACCTGCATCCACTGAGAACCCTTGTTTATATCGTTTGTTTATCACCACGCATATTGTCTTGTCTGTTTTCTTCATCTCTCCTCCTTCCTCCTTTAGCTTTATTACTTTTTTCTTAACTGCCATATTTCTCGTGATGTGGCTGTGGAGAAGTCTCGGTTCCCTGAGCTTCTCTTCTCACCTTTGCAGATTCGTTTCTGTTTATTTTGTTCACTTCATATTTTCTAACTTTGGCGTTTGATAGTTTTTCAATCTCTTGGGGTATTATTTTCACCCTCACTGTATCTTCCGATGAACCATCGACTCTCCTGGAGCTTACCATTCCCTTTTCTTCTTCTAGGTATGAAGTTCTCCTCTGCCTCTTAGCACTTAGCTGCTAGGTACTCCATCATCACATACGTTTTCTCTTCTGCATCTTGGTTCCTTCCCTTCCCGTCTCTCGCTGCTCTTCCCTCAGTGTTTACTTCCTCGAGGTATTCGAAAATCAGTACTCTTATGCCGGCTAGCACCTACAGGCCTCTTAATATTTTATTTCACCTACTTCAGATGACTCGAGTCTCTTGCTGAAATTTGCGTACACACATGTCCAATGTTTACACACCTGCCTGTGAGTACACACGCGCATCACATGTAATCTCCGAAGCTCAGGAACTGTCACAGTGGTGAAAAAAATTCGGGAATGATCTCTAATGTTTTTTCCCTTCCGGGGCGTTCTGATAGGCGCGTTTGTTTTCAGTTGGTTCCGAACATAATTTGAATAATTTCTATTGTTCGATAGACTGACGGGCGGGTCAAACGAATTTTCGAACACTTATTTCTTTGGAATACTTGCGTAGTTGTTACCGTGGTTTTCATACCTTCTTTTTATTATTTCCTTCTTCCATCAACCCTTATCTTATGTAACTTTCTTCTTCCTTCTTTTCTCTCACCTTCCTCTCCCTCTCTCTCCCCCTCTCTCTCTCCCCTTCCTCTCCAATTCATTTTCCTCTCTCTTCGTACTTCTCCTTTCCTTCCTTTTTTTTGTTTTCCTCTTTCTACCCCTCATTCCCTCTCTTCTCGTCTTTCCTTACCTCCTTTTTTCCACTTTCATCTCGCATGCAATTCCTTCCTCTCCCAACTTCCTTTTCCTCCTCACTTCCCTCATCATCCTACCTTTCCATCCCTACTATCTTTTACCGTATTCTCCTATTTGTGATCTCATTATTCCACTCAGAATATATCCCCATTGTCTCTCCTCATATCTACTCTATCCTTGTCTCATATTTACCTACTATCCTTCCGTCCCCATCTCTTCATTATCATTGTTTCTCTTCCACCTTCAATTTTGTCTCCCTTTCTCGCTTCTTCTACCCCAATCCAAGATTCTCGCCTATCTCTCTGTGTATTACCTTTCACCCTCTCTGTCTCTTTCTGTCTGTCTCTGTCTCTCTGTCTCTTTGTCTCTGTCTCTCTGTCTCTTTCTGTCTGTCTCTTTCTGTCTCTCTGTCTCTGCCTCTGTCTCTCTCTCTCTCTCCCTACCCTGCTGGTGATAATGATGAAATATATCTTCCCTCGTCGCCCATTAAGTCATCCCATTAGTGCAAAAAACACTCCCGGTAGGAAAATACATATATACATAATGGTCTAGACGATTTTGATCTTTTTTTTCGTGATTCCTCGTGGTGTTGAGTTGAGGTATAATTGTTTGAGTGGTGTGTGTGTGTGTGTGGAGGGGGGGGATGTGTGTGTGTGTACGTGTGAGTGCGTGCGTGAGAATGTGTGTGTGAGAATGTGTGTGTGTGTGTGTGTGTGTGTGTACTCACCTATTTGTACTCGCCTATTTGTGGTTGCAGGGGTCGAGTCTTAGCTCCTGGCCCCTCCTCTTCACTGGTTGCTACTGGGTCCTCCATCTCCCTGCTCCATGAGCTTTATCATACCTCGTTCTTGCCTCCACCACATCGCTTGCCAGATTATTCCACTTCCTAACAACTCTGTGGCAGAAGAAATACTTCCTAACGTCCCTTTGACTCATCTGAATCTTCAGCTTCCAATTGTGACCCCTTGTTTCTGTGTCCCATCTCTGGAACATCCTGTCTCTGTCCACCTTGTCTATTTCACGCAGTATTTTGTATGTCGTTATCATGTCTCCCCTGACCCTCCTGTCCTCCAGTGTCGTCAGACCGATTTCCCTTAACCTTTCTTCTTAGGACATTCCCTTTAGCTCTGGAACTAGCTTTGTTGCAGACCTTTGCACTTTCTCTAATTTCTTGACATGTTTGACCAGGTGTGGGTTCCAAACTGGTGCTGCGTATTTCAGTATGGGACTGACGTACACAGTGTATAAAGTCTTGAACGATTCCTTACTGAGGTACCGAACGCTATTCTCAGGTGTGTGTGTGTGTGTGTGTGTGTGTGTGTGTGTGTGTGTGTGGGTGGTGTGTGTGTGTGTGTGTGTGTGTTTGTGTGCGCGTGTGTGTGTAAGAGTGATTTTTGAAAATTCGCAAATGAATGAGTGTAACAGATTAGTGAAGGGTTGGACAAACGAAGGCTTGTTCTAGGACTACCATAATATAGTGTCCACGGAAAGAGAATATCCATAGAGAAAGGTGGATTTGGTTTCCATTTGCATTTCTCTTTCCTTTTTCCTCTTTCTATAAGGTTTTCCATTATAACTTGAGAATAACTCTTTAGATCGGCTTCAGACTTTCAAAGCTCTTATACTACACTTAGTGTTATTCTGCTTTCATTTTTACATAAGAACATAAGAAAGGAGGAACACTGCAGCAGGCCTGTTGGCCCATACTAGGCAGGTCCTTTACAATTCATCCCACTAACAAACATTTGACCAACCCAATTTTCAATGCTACCCAAGAAATAAGCTCTGATGTGCAAGTCCCACTCAAATCCAACCCCTCCCACTCATGTACTTATCCAACCTAAATTTGAAACTACCCAAAGTCCTAGCCTCAATCCAAAGTCCTAGCCAGAATATGATTTTGATTTCCGTTAAGTACTTTGAGAAAGTCTCTTCTAATTTGCTTAAGATTTTCTACGTTGGTGTATCTTAGGCGAAGATTTGGTTTGTAATTGTTCCGTATATGTATACATGGTGTATTCCTGGAGGGTGTTCCTGAGGTCAACGCCCTCGGACTGCGGGGGCGTTGACCCCCTTGGGAAATTTAAGACACATGTGCAACATCTGGATATCTTTATTGTAGACGTTTCGCCATCCAGTGGCTTTATCAATACAGATTCTAGGACATAATAGGAAGACAGTAGAACTATATACAAAAGATGAGGTAATCAGTCCCTCGGCCTTGGAGTTAGTGTTCACAGCATCGTGGTGGAGGAGAGTCTGGAGCAAAGGCAAGAAGACTGGCGTTTATATAGGCGTCAGTGGAAGGGACGGGCAGCAGACGAGGGCAGTCACTGGTAGGCGGGATTCCCCAGTGGAAGTAGGTCCTTCCCAAAGAGATGGGTTAGTTGCAGCAGCCGTGAAGAAGGTCTTGTAGATGTCCTCTGAACCAAGATTCCATGATGTTGCAGTGTCTGACAAGTTGTGCAAGAACGGTATAAAATACCGACAATATGAAAGTTAAGACACATGTGCAACATCTGGATATCTTTATTGTAGACGTTTCGCCATCCAGTGGCTTTATCAATACAGATTCTAGGACATAATAGGAAGACAGTAGAACTATATACAAAAGATGAGGTAATCAGTCCCTCGGCCTTGGAGTTAGTGTTCACAGCATCGTGGTGGAGGAGAATCTGGAGCAAAGGCAAGAAGACTGGCGTTTATATAGGCGTCAGTGGAAGGGGCTGGCAGCAGACGAGGGCAGTCACTGGTAGGCGGGATTCCCCAGTGGAAGTAGGTCCTTCCCAAAGAGATGGGTTAGTTGCAGCAGCCGTGAAGAATAAATAAATAAAGATATCCAGATGACACATGTCTTAACTTTCATATTGTCGGTATTTTATACCTTTCTTGCACATCTTGTCAGACACTGCAACATCATGGAATCTTGGTTCAGAGGACATCTACAAGACCTTCTTCACGGCTGCTGCAACTAACCCATCTCTTTGGGAAGGACCTACTTCCACTGGGGAATCCCGCCTACCAGTGACTGCCCTCGTCTGCTGCCCGTCCCTTCCACTGACGCCTATATAAACGCCAGTCTTCTTGCCTTTGCTCCAGATTCTCCTCCACCACGATGCTGTGAACACTAACTCCAAGGCCGAGGGACTGATTACCTCATCTTTTGTATATAGTTCTACTGTCTTCCTATTATGTCCTAGAATCTGTATTGATAAAGCCACTGGATGGCGAAACGTCTACAATAAAGATATCCAGATGTTGCATATGTGTCTTAAGTTGTCGAAGTTGATTGCAGGTCTGTACCAAGATACCCTTGTGTTGCAGTGTCTGACAGATTGAACATTAAAATGGTATAAAATACCGACAGGTTGTTAGGTAAGACACATATGCAACAGTTAGGTATCTTTATTATGAAACGTTTCGCCTACACAGTAGGCTTCTTCAGTCAAGTACAGAAAAGTTGATAGAAGCAGAAGATACTTGAAGACGATGTAATCAGTCCATCACCCTTAAAGTTTTGAGGTGGTCAGTCCCTCAGTCTGGAGAAGAGCATTGTTCCATAGTATGAAACAATATGGAGATGAAGTGACAGGATGGAGCTTTTTATAGCGCCAAGAGGTGAGACGTAGGCCACTAGGAGAGGTAAGAACTCAGATGTTGAAAGGTCAGGTCCCTCTCAAATCCAGCCGCTCTCACTAGTGGAAGTTGTCGAAGTTGATTGCAGGTCTGTACCAAGATACCCTTGTGTTGCAGTGTCTGACAGATTGAACATTAAAATGGTATAAAATACCGACAGGTTGTTAGGTAAGACACATATGCAACAGTTAGGTATCTTTATTATGAAACGTTTCGCCTACACAGTAGGCTTCTTCAGTCAAGTACAGAAAAGTTGATAGAAGCAGAAGATACTTGAAGACGATGTAATCAGTCCATCACCCTTAAAGTTTTGAGGTGGTCAGTCCCTCAGTCTGGAGAAGAGCATTGTTCCATAGTATGAAACAATATGGAGATGAAGTGACAGGATGGAGCTTTTTATAGCGCCAAGAGGTGAGACGTAGGCCACTAGGAGAGGTAAGAACTCAGATGTTGAAAGGTCAGGTCCCTCTCAAATCCAGCCGCTCTCACTAGTGGAAGTTGTCGAAGTTGATTGCAGGTCTGTACCAAGATACCCTTGTGTTGCAGTGTCTGACAGATTGAACATTAAAATGGTATAAAATACCGACAGGTTGTTAGGTAAGACACATATGCAACAGTTAGGTATCTTTATTATGAAACGTTTCGCCTACACAGTAGGCTTCTTCAGTCAAGTACAGAAAAGTTGATAGAAGCAGAAGATACTTGAAGACGATGTAATCAGTCCATCACCCTTAAAGTTTTGAGGTGGTCAGTCCCTCAGTCTGGAGAAGAGCATTGTTCCATAGTATGAAACAATATGGAGATGAAGTGACAGGATGGAGCTTTTTTATAGCGCCAAGAGGTGAGACGTAGGCCACTAGGAGAGGTAAGAACTCAGATGTTGAAAGGTCAGGTCCCTCTCAAATCCAGCCGCTCTCACTAGTGGAAGTTGTCGAAGTTGATTGCAGGTCTGTACCAAGATACCCTTGTGTTGCAGTGTCTGACAGATTGAACATTAAAATGGTATAAAATACCGACAGGTTGTTAGGTAAGACACATATGCAACAGTTAGGTATCTTTATTATGAAACGTTTCGCCTACACAGTAGGCTTCTTCAGTCAAGTACAGAAAAGTTGATAGAAGCAGAAGATACTTGAAGACGATGTAATCAGTCCATCACCCTTAAAGTTTTGAGGTGGTCAGTCCCTCAGTCTGGAGAAGAGCATTGTTCCATAGTATGAAACAATATGGAGATGAAGTGACAGGATGGAGCTTTTTATAGCGCCAAGAGGTGAGACGTAGGCCACTAGGAGAGGTAAGAACTCAGATGTTGAAAGGTCAGGTCCCTCTCAAATCCAGCCGCTCTCACTAGTGGAAGTTGTCGAAGTTGATTGCAGGTCTGTACCAAGATACCCTTGTGTTGCAGTGTCTGACAGATTGAACATTAAAATGGTATAAAATACCGACAGGTTGTTAGGTAAGACACATATGCAACAGTTAGGTATCTTTATTATGAAACGTTTCGCCTACACAGTAGGCTTCTTCAGTCAAGTACAGAAAAGTTGATAGAAGCAGAAGATACTTGAAGACGATGTAATCAGTCCATCACCCTTAAAGTTTTGAGGTGGTCAGTCCCTCAGTCTGGAGAAGAGCATTGTTCCATAGTATGAAACAATATGGAGATGAAGTGACAGGATGGAGCTTTTTATAGCGCCAAGAGGTGAGACGTAGGCCACTAGGAGAGGTAAGAACTCAGATGTTGAAAGGTCAGGTCCCTCTCAAATCCAGCCGCTCTCACTAGTGGAAGTTGTCGAAGTTGATTGCAGGTCTGTACCAAGATACCCTTGTGTTGCAGTGTCTGACAGATTGAGGGACTGACCACCTCAAAACTTTAAGGGTGATGGACTGATTACATCGTCTTCAAGTATCTTCTGCTTCTATCAACTTTTCTGTACTTGACTGAAGAAGCCTACTGTGTAGGCGAAACGTTTCATAATAAAGATACCTAACTGTTGCATATGTGTCTTACCTAACAACCTGTCGGTATTTTATACCATTTTAATGTTCAACTTTCATATTGTCGGTATTTTATACCTTTCTTGCACAACCCCCTTGGGAAACTTTAAATTTCGTTGCATCTGATCCAGGATTCAATACAGTTTTATTTTCTGTAGATTTAAATTTTCCAGTTCATCAACATAGTTGAAAATATAGGAAATTACCTGGAGTATACCTGTAGAGGGTTTCGGGGATTAACACCCCCGCGGTAACAGCAGTAACAGCCTGGTTGACAAGAGCCTGATCAACCAGGCTGTTACTGTTGACCGTAATTGACTCCCGTGTGATATATAGAGAATAACTTTTCTGATCGGCTTCAAACTGTTGGTGCTGTGTATGTCCAAATCTTCCAGTTTTATTAAAGAGAGAGAGAGAGAATGGTTCTTGCGATACTTAAGAATGTGTCTCTCTCATGGTTGGTTTTGAGTTGTATACATTCCTATTCTTCAATCTGTTTTGTACAAATTGTGACATTTATTTCTACACACTATCTTGAGAATGCCTTTGTATATCAGATTCAAACTTTTAAGGATCCCTACCTTTATTGACAAGCTATTTACAGGTTAAGGATTCCTAACTTTATTGGTAAGCTAAGAGCTGTTACCTACATCAGCTCATTTGAAAGCATTTTTATTGTTATGAGACATACAAGTAGGGAACTGGATGAAGTTGGAGCCATCTGTGGGCCACCTGTGGGCCAGCATTTTCATTTGATCAACTGACTTTATCTCTTTGACATCATTATGCTGTACGAATGTGTTCCATACTCGAGTCATCCTGGGTATATATGATCTCAGATGGAGTGATGTTCTGGAGAAGGGTACAGCCAGAGTGAAGTTGCTGCTTTCTGCCCGTTTTGTGGCATAAAAGCTTGTTTCACGCTGTCCTGGAAGTGGATCCAAATGTGGTACTTTGACAATATTGGCCTTGTACATAACAGTAAGGCCACCCACATCCCTGCTATGTTGAAGGCTCTGCTCTCTCTCTCTCTCTCTCTCTCTCTCTCTCTCTCATTTTCTTGTTGTGTCCTTCACGTGTTGACACAAAGTACCCCTGACCACCTTTATCATCTTAATCCTCCAGTTTTCTGACTTCCCGTTTGGGTGGACCCCGGTAGTTGAAATCGCCCATGATTAATACCTTTTCTTTTTCCCAATGAAATCTTTTGTTACTGTGTCATCCATTGCTTTGTTCTTGTCATTACCCAGTTTTGGTCTACTAGTGTTTGACGGTGGGTTGCATAACACTGCTATTACAACTCTGGGACCACCTCAGTTTTGAATGTTCCCACTATGAAGTCATCTGATTGATTTCTACTCATCCCTCTCTTCTCTTCAAAACTCCACCGAACTGTGAATAGTATTGCATCTCCGCAACCTTCTCTGTTTCCTCATTCATTCACTACTTGAGATGCCTGTGAGATTATAACATATGTTATGTTATTTAATTTAGCTGTCTTTGTGATAACATGATGTTTGGGATAGCCTCTGCTATTCGTTATTCCATCGTTCCTGCTTGACAATCCATACCCATTTGTGTACCATTCTCCGTTTATGATTCTGTGGTTTGTGTTGTCTAGGCTTCTCTTCACTGCTCATCTGTTCAGGAGTGGAGAAGGGAATGCTTGGGATGGTAAGTGCATTGTTACAGGGAGGAGGGTGGGGGGAGATACTGGGTTATTGCAGATGGTAGGGGGTGGAGGGTTAGGGAGCATGGTAATTCTCAGTGTTGGGAAGAATGTGTGTGTGTGTGTGTGTGTGTGTGTGTGTGTGTGTGTGTGTGTGTGTGTGTTTAAGTGTACACACTCTTATGTGGTTGCAAGAGTCGATTCACGGTGTGTGTGTGTGTATGTGTGTGTGTATGTGTGTGTGTGTGTGTTGTTACATATTTGACATCCCAGCAGTGTGGTGCTGCTGTCGTGGATGGTGTCAGTGTCAATGTATCATATAAAATCAACGACAGTGCATAAAATAAAAATTTACCACTACAGTGTAGATCACTGTGGACAAGACCTCAATCAATATGCAAATACTAAAGCACTAAATAATATGAGAGATCTAGATCGCAAACACTTGAATAAAAGAGCTTATTAAAAGGAAGCACAAGAAAACTATGAAAAAATACATTTCAAAAAACGTTGTCTGGTGTTACTTCGTACATCAGTGCGGGCGCCTTGATGCCAGTTAAGGGCTCTTCATCCAGGGAAGTGGGACTATCTTCCCGATCATTTTATCAAATCTCATGTTCTCTCTCTTTCTCTCTCTCTCTCTCTCTCTCTCTATCTCTCTATCTGTCTATCTATCTATCTATCTCTATCTATCTATCTATCTACCTTTCTCCTCTCGTTTTTCTTCCTACCAATCCTTCCCTCACTCTTTCGCTTCCTACCTACCTCTCTCACTATCTCCCTCCCTCTCTCACTATCTCCCTCCCTCTCTCCCTCCCTCTCTCCCTGACCCCCACTATAAAACAACAACAAACCTTGTGTAGCGATTCAACTCTTCAGTCTGGCAAACGTGGGAGCTTTATGTGCTGCCACAAAGATCAGTCATAACAGCACTCTAAACTGTATTTACCTGTACCGATATAAAAGATAAGAGTGCATTGGGCAGTGTCATAATCCGATCTAGTACCCATCACCAAGCGGAGAGTCGAATACTGAAACTGTTACTGCTTGCTTTGATTTCCAGGATAGAGCCAGTTTTGAGGGCTGGAGAGTTCCTCATTGGTGGGTTAAGTGCCGGTGGTATGGGCAGTGGTAGTATAGTGCCAGTGGTATAGAGTGGCACTGTATGGAGTCTACTGCTCTAGGGTGTGTGGTGAGTTTCAGAGAACAAGAATAATGAAACGCTAGCTTAAGAAGAGGATATTAATCGGGTTAATTACCCCGAAGGGTTAATAACACAAGATAACCCAGAACAGCCAAGCTTTATGACTTATTTTTAACAGGTCCTTAAATCCTCTTCCCCTAACAGCTGGCTAGAACTCACGTTTACCACTAGGCGGTCCCGGACACCAAGTTCCAGACTTTCCCATACGTCCCTTCTCGTCGAGCATTGAACCCTTGCTCTCCGGTTGGTAACTAGAATCGTATCTCATAGCGCTTTATTATCAGTATTCTAGGCTTGGTGCCGATCTAGATTCAGTGGTGTTCAGACGCACACTGCCAGTGGTACTGTGTGTGTGTGTGTGTGTGTGTGTGTGTGTGTGTGTGTGTGTGTGTGTGTACTGGCATCATCATATCTACAGAACCAAAAATTGTATTTATTTAAGAGGATTTACAAATTGCTTTCAGTTTTAACACGGATCTGGAACCTCCATCACAATTTTCAGATTCCATTCATGCATATTAAATAGCAAATTAACTTTTAATACTCAATAAATATATTGGATTTTGTGGTAGTCACAATGAACAAAAAAAAAAAAATAAAAAAAATACACAATTTACATATCACGGACAAATCGCATGGCTATTATTCAGTTTGATCTTAAATCAAAGAGAAAAAGTTATTCTGTGCTACAAACTTGTTATTCAAATTAGTAATGCAGGACTCGACCCAAGAATGTTCTTAATAGAAAGTCAGGAGACCACGGCCAAGTTATCATCCCTTATATGTGTGTGTGTATTATATATATATATATATATATATATATATATATATATATATATATATATATATATATATATATATATATATATATATAGTTTTTATTACGCTCCGCCAACCACTATTCCCGCTTATTTCTACATCAACTATTATCCTTTCTAACCCCATCAATTTCGCATCGTCCCTTTCGATTCACTTCTTTTATGACTATCCCCCCCCCCACATGTCTATTCGTTTTCTCCATCCTCTCCCTCCTATTCCCTACTAGCTTTTCTTTCAACCCCTTCGTCAATTCTACGCTGCCTCCCTGCCACTTGCCCCACCATAACCCAGCCGTAAATGAGAGAGGGAGAGGAGGTCTGAGTGCCTCGTTAATCCCCAGTAGTAATGCCCTCACTGAAGCACCAACCAGCGCCCATCATTACGCAACGATCTCAACGATGTAAAACGTTTACGGCAGTTTCAAACGCCCGGCCGGTAATTAGGGAGTCAGTATGCTAATGACCTTCACGTCGTAACGAAGCGAACTACTTTGTATTTGGTGACATTTGTAGGTCACACCCTACTGATTAGTTAGCAATTGTCTACCCTCGACGATTTGTAAATGTGCCTCATAAATGTGACCGTTTTTGTGATTAAACTTCAAAGAAAAAGAACCGTGAGTCCAAATGAGAAATGTAGGTTTTTGCCATTATTAATTTTTAAATTCGTAAATAATATTATATACATGCTAATAAGTTGCATTTTTCAAAACATATGATGCAGCTTATTTATGTTAATAGGTCAAAACGAGGTAACAACTTTCCTTTTATTTTTGTATCGTTCAGCGCCCACATGATCTCTTCCCCACTACATTCCTTACAAAAATATGCGACTAGGAGAGTGGAGAAGATATTACGTAACACCAGACAAGATTAACAAATACACAATCCTCCTGGTTAACATAACTAGCAACAACTTAGCCAATACCTTAGGCGGCAACACAACCGGAGGACTCTTCTTCATTAGACTGTAGTATCATACTTTGCGGCTGCTCTGAGAAGTCCTATGATTCCTGTGTTGTGAAGAAGGTTGGGCTTTGCAATATCAATATTTCCACCATTAATTCAGCCTTCGTAAAGACCTTACTACGAGGCGAAGTACTACACCTCTAACTTCCACAGCAGACAAGAAGAGACATCCAGGGACTTGAACGCAAGAAACACGAGACATGCTAGTGGAATAAAAGCAACTCGTGCACAGTATATCGTTAGGTAAAAGGACACAAGTGCAACTAATATGACATTTTATTGTGGCAACGTTTCGCTCTCCAGGAGCTTTATCAAAACGTTGCATTGTGGCAACGTTTCGCTTTCCAGGAGCTTTATCAAACTGTTGCATATTACACAATACACAAATGACCCGCACATAGAAGAGAGGAGCTTACGGCGACGTTTCGGTCCGACTTGGACCATTTACAAAGTCACAGTGTGACTTTGTAAATGGTTCAAGTCGGACCGATACGTTGTCGTAAGATCCTCTCTTCTATGTGCGGGTCATTTGTGTATTGTTCCAGTCACGGTATTGTGCGTTTTTTTTTTGTTATTTGCGTTGCATATTGTCGGTAATTCTACCAACATTAATACAGTATATCGTACCACTGATAACCACCTGCTGAACTTCCCGAAACAAAGTTAGTCATTAAAGAAGCGCATCGACGAAGGAAACTTTGCCTAAAATCAGCGTTTCCACTACCAATACCATTTCACAAAACTTTGCGTCATTGACTATCTCCAAGAAGGTTTTGACAAAACTGATGCTACTTAAAACTGACACCATTATCACCATAGCCCTCACCCAACACCACCACGACGGACCTGACTGACACCATTATCACCATAGCCCTCACCCAACACCACGACGGACCTGACTGACACCATTATCACCATAGCCCTCACCCAACACCACGACGGACCTGACTGACACCATTATCACCATAGCCCTCACCCAACACCACGACGGACCTGACTGACACCATTATCACCATAGCCCTCACCCAACACCACGACGGACCTGACTGACACCATTATCACCATAGCCCTTACCCCCCCCCCACTCCGCGGACCTGAGCTACCTACTCCTGACGAACCTCGTCACAATATAACATTCTCCTGTCTCTGTATGAATAGATAAAGTCCTTGGAAGGACGAAACGTCTTCTGTATAAAACACAGTATTGTGTCATTATCATCATCATCATCATCATCATCATCATCATCATCATCATCATCATCATCATCATCAATGAAGACGGAAGGCTCTCAGTCACATTATGAAAATCAAAAGATTTATCATCATGAAAATCACTGCAGTTGTTGTCCTATGCACGAAAATGTCCCAAATAAAAAATAAAGCCTTTAAAGAAACACAGTTAAAAGTTTTAATAAAGTTAATTATATTAAACGTAAGAAAATTTTTAGTACATTAACAGCTATTAGTAAATAAGCAAGAATTCCAAAGGTACAGAGCTGCAGAATAAGGAGAGTAAGACGTGTAGCTTTATTAAATTGTAAACTTAAGTAAAAAACAGTTAGTGCTGCAGACAGGTAAGTATCATAACATTCGATTTTTTTCAATACAACTGGGAAACTGGTAACTCCACTGGCTAGTAGTAATCTGAAACGTCGTCTACGTAAGAATGACAACGTTAAACACTGAGGGAAGAACAGCAGATGAAGGGTGCGAGAAATCAGATTTCAGAAGAGAAAACTTTCAAGGATGAAAGAATTCTTGAACGCAGTTCATTGGGAAAGGGAACCGAAAGAAAAGTCGGCAAATAAGATGGCGTACCAAGCTGGAAAGTACCGAGAGGCAGACGAGAATTTCATTGCTACAAGAAGAAAAGCAAATAGCAAAAACAGAAGAAACCTGTGGTTCATCAAGAAATTCAAACGAATAAAAAGAAAAATACGAGAGATTGGATAACTATAGAAAACGAAGGACAGATGACAAAAGAAAAGTGAACAGAAGAAACTTCAACGAATACGCAACAGTGAGGAGAGAGAGGTCGAGGGACATACTGAAAATGACAACAGTAAAAGACGAGTGTGCACTGAAATTGCTTCACAGTCACATCAGAAGAAAGACAACGGTAAAATACAGGGTAATGTAACCGAAGAAGGATGGAGATCTCACGAGAAACGACAAGGAAGGCTGCGACGTGTTGACAAACGATTTAAAGAGTTTTTTTTCAGTGGAAACATAGGCAAACCAACAGGGTAAACCAACAGGCACTGATTATCATATACACAGAAGAAGAAAAAAAATTTAGAGTAAGCTGGATACACCAACGGCAATGGAACCGTGACAATGTGTCACAATGGTTTTTGCAAGAGGGAGCAAAAACACTATCTAAACAACTAGCTAATATCGGCTCTAAGTCAATGGATACAAAAAAATTATTATAGATCTGGAAGACGAATGTAGCCCCCTTTATTTTAATAAAGGAGAAAGACAAGCGTTAAACTACATTCAAGTACAGTATTGCTGACTTACACACCATGTAAAGTAATGGAGAAGAGTATAAGAGTACTTTGAGGGATGTGGCTTTATAAACAATATTCACACTTGTTTTGAGATGGTAAATTTTGTCTTGCATGCCAGCTACAATTCAATGACAAAGTAACGAGTGGGAAAGAAAAGAGAAGGGTAAGTGGATTGTATATTTTTGGACTGCAAGGAAGCATTTGATACTGTACCTCACACGAGACTGGGGCAAACAACTCGAAGAACAAGCAGAAATAACAGGGAATACACTATAATGGATTAAAGAGTACTTTAGGAAAAGGAGACAATGATTGCATGAGAAGATAGATCGGAAAGGGGTAGAGTAACAAGTCAAGTTCCACAAGGATCGGTATTAGGACCAGCACAGTTTCTGGTACATGTGAATGACATATTAGGAGAGATTCGATCACCACAACTGCAAGGCGATGAGTGCCTTCTGATTTTTGTAATAACCAGCTTCCTGGATGTTAATTTCCTTACACCACTTGCTCTTGATCACATAGCAGTAAATAAGTACGTGTGTATTACTGTACTGTTGTGAGTCGCACCAAGGAGAAAAAACAATGCGAAATGCAAGTAGCTAAGAATCTCTTGAGCTCCTTGAAAGGCTGAAGTCGAACTTCCAACTCATGCAGCGAAATCAGTGTGCGATTTCTTTCTTCGCCGTTGAGGTTCAGGTACATACTCAGGACGGGTCCTGGCCCGGGTCTTCCTCACCGTATATTCATCAACTGTCCTGACAAGAAACATTGATAAAATGGTTCGTTTCTGGCTTTCGAAAGAGGATCAGGTTAGGTACTCTGGGGTGCACGCACCATCCCTGGCATGGGATGAATGACTGCAACCACATGTCGACTCGTCGAAGTCATGCGAGACCAACCTGGCTATATAATCCCTGCCTCAACGCACCTCGAAGGGAGCCAAGTTGCTGACTGTTGTGTCCCGTGTTCGTTGCGGAACAAAGTGTCAGAAATCATCGTGGGTGACGGTGGTGTGTCGGGACACCCACAGTCACTGGTATCTTATGTTCATAATCAAAACTTTTATATATAATTACTCCTTGCTATTCAATCAGTCTTTTTCGCCTCTTGTTATCTCTTCCAGTCTTTAATTTTTCATCTCGTATTTCTCTTGCCCACTCTCCTCCTACCTCACCTTCTCTACCTTTCATTGCCCATTATCTCTCCCCTCTCGCCCATCATCTCTCCCGATACCCTATAACTCTACCCTCACCCTCCCATCTCCCCATCACCCTCCGTTTCTCACTTTTGCCATCATCTTTCCTTCACACAATCCACCTCTTCCTCTGACCCTTTATTTCTTTCTTCATCCATCATCTCTTCCTTCATCCTCCATATTATCCATCACCTTCCATTTCTCCCTCACCCTTCATTTCTCCCTCACCCTTCATTTCTCCCTCGCCCTCTATTTCTCCCTCGCCCTCTATTTCTCCCTCACCCTCCATCTTTTCACATACCATCTCTCACCATACCCTCCCTCCTTTCCCCTCACCTTCCCTCCCATCACCTCACCTTCACTACGTTCTCTCACCTTCACCTCCCCATTGTACACTACCCTCGTAATTCCTCTTTATTCACCAATATCTCTTCTTCCCCGCGATTTCCCCATTCGAGTAAGAGCTTCGGGAGTCGGAGACTGGGAGGGAACGGTACAACTGCGGAGGCTGGTTGCCTTCCCTACCCCTCTCGTCCTAAATCCCTTCCTGACTCAAAAATATCATTTTGTATGGGTGTTGGTGCTGTATGTGTGTGTGTGTGCGTGTGTTTGTGCGTGTGCGCGTGTGTGCGCGTTGTGTGTGTGTGTGTGTGTGTGTGTGTGTGTGTGTGTGTGTGTGCGTGCGTGCGCGTGCATGTATGTAATGGTTTGTGTGGTTTGTGAGGGTAGTGAGAATGTGTGCCTGTATATATGTATGTATGTTATTGTGTATGTATGTATGTGTGCGTGTGTGTGTCTGTGTATGAGCGTCTGAGAGTTTGTGTTTTTTCACCTATATGTGGTTGCAGGGGTCGAATCTTTTCTCACGGTCTCCCCCTCTCAACTTGTCGCTGGCTAGATAAACTTCCTCCATGCCTGGCGGGTCTTATCGTGCCTATTCTTAAAACCATGTATGGAGTTTGTCTCCAACACTTTTTCCTTGAGGTCATCTCACTTCCTGACCAACTTGAGGCTGACGAAATACTTCCTGACATTCCTGTAGCTCCAAATATCTACATCAGCCTCTCTAATACCCTGTCTACCGTATCGATCCCTCCCAGTATTTAGAAGGTTATCATGTCTACTTTGATTCAGTAGGAATACAGAAACTCAAAATTACTTACACACACACACACACACACACACACACACACACACACACACATACACACACACATACACACACACACTGTGTGGGGGGGCTGTGTGTGTTCGTGTGTGTAATTTTATGATTTTTTTTTATTTTTTGCACTCGTGAATTTAACCATTTATTCGAAGCAATTGTGTTCCGTTTGGTTTCCATCTCTCCTGTTCACTTTTTCCTGCTGTCTTGTTCGTCCTGTTTGTTTCCATTCATTGTTTACTGAAACATACCAGTTTATCGCCATCGTCTAATAATAATAATAATAATAATAATAATAATATAATCGCTTATAATAATTATAGTCACAATAGTAGACGTTATCAGATGTCTCTCATTTATCGCAGATATGAAAATAATTGGTCCGTTATTTTGCGAGTAGAATGGAATATGAGTGTGTTCATGGGAGAGCACAAAACCCACAGGGATCCTAGAACAACCCAACAATATTTAAGAGAAGTATAACTAATCATGAGAAATATAACTACAGATAATTGAGAGAAATTTAGCTATAGATAATTATGAGAAATATGACTATTGACAATTATGAGAAATATAACTATAGGTAATTATGAAAAATTTAGCTCTAGATAATTATAAGAAATTTAGCTATAGATAATTATGAGAAATATAACTATAGATAATTATGAGAAATGTAACTACAGATGATCAAGAAAGATTCTAATGTCGTACTTTCGAAAACTGAAACGTTGTTGGGCAAGCTTTCACTCGGACAACATTTCGCTCTTGCCAGGTCCTGCCCCGCTCTTGACCGAAAACATTTTATGGGTTTTGAGTCACTAGTGAAGAAAAGACAGGTTTGCGAGGGGGAAACGTTTCGCTCTGTGCTGAGCTTTGTCGAGTAATTGCTTGTTAAAATCATGACTGTGACTTGGTAAAGTTACGACTAGACAAGTTTTTGACTATATAAAGTCAAAACTTGATACAGTTATGACTATTTAAATTTATGACTTTATAGATTTACAATTTGATAAAGTTGCGAATTGATAAAGTTATAACTCTTAAAAAATTAAACTAGACAGTTATGATTCGATAGAGTTACGACATAACAAGATTATAACTTAACAAAGTTTCGACTTGACAAACTTATAAATATATGGAGGTAAAACCTGACAAAGACATAACTTGATAAAACTCTTTCTCAGAGCGAAATGTTCTCTCCTCTAAACACCTCTGTCTTTTCCTCGCTAGGATTTCAAAGGGGAGAAAAAGCCTTAAAATGTATTCGGACAGTGGAGGAGCAGAACCTGACGAGAGTCTGGAAGTGGACCACTGGTCCAGATCACCCGCCGGAAGCATAATTTGAAACGAAAATCGATAGGAATTTACTCGAAATCCATTTGACCCCTTGGTTAATGCGTTAGTTAACAGCTGTGAAAGGTACTTGTCGATAGACACTTGGCTCTTTTTTTTTTCTTTTCACATATACCTGAAGTTTACCTGGAGAGGGTTTCGGGGGTCAACGTCCCCGCTGCCCGGTCTGAGACCAGGCCTCATGGTGGATCAGAGTCTGATCAACCAGGCTGTTACTGCTGGCCGCACGCAAGCTGACGTACGAACAACAGCCCGGTGGGTCAGGTACTGACTTTAGGTGCCTGTCCAGTGCCTTCTTGAAGACAGCCAAGGGTCTATTGGTAATCCCCCTTATATATGCTGGGACGCAATTGAACAGTCTTGGGACCGGATACTTATTGTGTTGTCTTTCAGTGTACTCGTGGCGCCCCTGCTTTTCATCGGGGGAACGTTGCATCTCCTGCCGAGTCTTTTACTTTTCGTGTGCAGGTTTGGTACCAATCCCTCCAGGACCTTCCAAGTGTATATTATTATGTATCTCTCCGTTCGAGGGAATACAGGTCAAGAACCTTCAACCGTTCCCAGTAGTTCAGGTGCCTTATCGTACTTAGCACAAGCGATTTGAAGACAATCATCATGGGCTTGGCGTCCCTAGTTTTGAAGGTTCTCATTAATCATCCTATCATTTTCCTAGCTGATGAGGTAGATACATTGTTGTGGTCTTTGAAGGCAAGATCCTCTGACATTATCACTCCCAGGCCCTTCACATTACTTTTCCGCTCTATTGTATGGTTAGAATTTGTAGTATACCCTGATACATTTTTAATTTGTTCAAGTTTTCCATGTCTGAGTAGTTGAAATTTCTCCTCGTTGAACTTGATATTGTTTTGAGTGGCCCATTCGAAGATTTGGTTGATGTCCGCTTGGTGTCTCACAGTGTCTTCGATGGAGGTAAATACCATGGTGATCCGGGTGTCATCCGCAAAGGAAGACACGGAGCTATGGCTTACATCTCTGTCTATGTCAGAAATGAGGATGAGGAATAGAATGGGAGCGAGTTCTGTGCCTTGTGGAACAGAGATTTTTACCATGGCTGCCTGGGACGTTATTCTGTTTACTATTACTCTTTGTGTTCTATTTGTCTGGAAGTTGTAGATCCATCTACCAACTTTTCCCGTTATTCCTTTATCCCGCATTTTGTTTGCTGTTACATCATGGTCACACTTGCCGAAAGCTTTTGCAAAGTCTGTGTATACTACATCTATATTTTGTTTATCCTCTGCAGCATCCAGGACCTTGTCATAGGAGCGACCTGCTCTAAACCCCCATGTTGCCCTGGGTTGTGTAACTGATGGGTATCTAGGTGGTTGGCTATCTTGCTTCTTAGAACCCTCTCAAAGATTTTTATGATAAGGGATGTTAGTGTTATCAGTCTGTAGTTCTTTGCAATTACTTTACTGTCACCTTTGTGGAGTGTCCATGCTCCCTCTCCATAAAATGCTGAAGGCACGTGATAGGGAATTCTTGCACTTCTTGATAAACACTGAGTTCCACGAGTCCGGGCCTGGGGCAGAGTGCATGGGCATGTCATTAATTGCCTCTTCAAAATCTTGTGGCGTTATAATAATATCCGAGAGTTTTGGGATGACCAAATTTTGGGTTTCGTTCATAAAGAATTCATTTGGATTGTCGACCCTTAGAGTGGGCAGTGGATCTCTGAACACAAGGAAAATAAAAAAAAAAAACTTCTTCCCGTTTCTATCCCAGATTTCTTAAATTACATATTTTTATCCAGGGAACTGTTGTGAGTAACTTTATATTAGTGCGTATATATACATTTCCAGGCGTTTGTACATATCTTTCTGTCAGTACATGTGCTTGTTCATTTTATCTAATACTATAAAGGTGTCACAAAGCTCTGACTAGAACTTATTGATTGTTATAGCATGTATGAGAAAGGTGTAAATCTTTAGTCATTACACGATTAAAAAGAAAAAGTATAATTTAAGTAAAAAAAGGGAAGAAGAAAATTTTTTTTTGAGTTCGACCTGGTGACCATCAGGACCCCAGTGATCTATCTGGTGAGTATTTGGACCCCAGTGGTCGGCCTGGTGACCATCACGACCCCAGTGGTTTATCTGGTGAGTATTTGGACCCCAGTGGTCGACCTGGTGACCATCAGGACCCCAGTGGTCTATCTGGTGAGCATTTGGACCCCAGTGGTCGACCTGGTGACCATCAGGATCCCAGGGGTCAACCTCACAGTGTGGCCATATCTCTTCCTAGTTCATTAACATTCCAACAAAGTTATGTACCTTCATTTCTCTGCTCACATTCATTTGGTATTGTAGGAACTTTGTCTTTGAATTATTTTCATTTATTTCTTAGTTTGTTATTGCAGAAGTTAATGTAATCAGTTCGATTTTTTATCCATTTATTACAGTTGTCTTCACCCTTAACTGTGTTGCTCATAGTATTCACTTCCAACCTTCACTTTCAAGCTTGTGTGTGTGAGTGTTTCTGTTTGAGTGTATCTTCATGTGAGTGCATATATATGTATGTGTGTGTTCTTATCCATTTGTTCCTACTTATTTGTGGTTTCAGGGGTCGAATCATAGATCCTGGCTTCACCTCTTCTCTGGTAGCTACTAAGTCCACTTTCTCCTTTCTCCATGAAGTTTATCGTATCTCTTCTTAAAGCTTTGTATGTACCCTACCTCCACTACGTCGCCATCCAGACTGTTCCACTTTCTGACAACTCTATGACTGAAAAAAAATACTTCCTAACATCCCTGTGACTCATCTGAGTGCTTAATTCCTAGTCGTGACCCCTTATTGCTGTGTCCCACCTCTGAAACATTCTGTCCCTATCCACCTTGTCAATTCCTCTCAGTATTTTATGTCATTATCATGTCCCCTATTCCTCCTGTCCTCCAGTATCGTCGTGTTAAATTCCCTTAACCTCTTCTAGTAGGGCATACTCCTTAGCTCCCGGACTAGTCTTGTTGTAAACCTTTGCAACTTCTCTAATTTCTTGACGTGCTTGACCTGGTATTGATGTGTGCCTCAGGGGACATACTCGGTATAATGCTTACACCAAGATCCTCTTCTTTAAGTGAAGTTTGAAGTCTTTGGCCCCCGTAACTTGTACTCTGCGGTTTAACCTTCCCCCCTTTGTGGGGTTAAACTCCAGGAGTCATTTGTTGGGCCATGCTTGCAGTCTGTCAAGATTCCTTTGAAGTCCTACCTGATTCTCATCCACTTCATCTGCAAAAAGGGACACCTCTGAATCTATCCCTTCTCTCATGTCATTTATAAATACCAGAAAATGCATCGACCCTAGGACTGACCTTTGTGGACCCCCCTTCCCACCTCATCACAGGCGCCCACTCTGACACCTCATTTACTATCACTCGTTGTTTCCTTCCTGTCAAGTATCAAATGCACTGCAGTGCCTTTCCCGTTATTCCTGCCTGCTCCTCTAGCTTTTGCAGCAATCTCTTGTGAGGAACTATGTCAACAAGCCTTTCAACACTAAGAAAATGCAGTCTACACACCCATCTCTTTACTGCCATACTTCTGCCACTTTGTCGTAAACTCCAGTAGTGCTGTGACACAGGCTTTTCCCACGATAACCGTGCTGGTTGACGTGTATAAGCTCATTCCTTTCTAGGTCCTCCACCAGTCTTTTCTGGAGAAGCTTCTTCATGACTTTACATAATATACATATCAGTGACACTGGTCTGTAGATTAATGCTGCCGCCTGTCTCCTTTCTTAAAGACTGGGACTACAGTTGCTGTCTTATATACATCAAGTAGTTACCCTCTTTCTACAGATGTGTTGAAGATTGTTGTTAGTGGCAAACAGAGCGCCTCGGCTCCCTGTCTCAGGATCCGCCGCCTTTGAGATATCTAGTTCACTGGGCCGCCTCTTCACTTCCTCCTCGGTTGTGTGTAATGTGACCAGCACATGTTGGTGTACCTCACCATTTCAGTTTGTTAAGAAGCCATTCTGTCTCTGATGAAAATACTTCATTAAACTTCGGGTTTAGCCCTTCACATACTTCTTTGTCGTTTCTTGTAATCTCCACTTCATCCTCAGCATGATTACCTGGCCCTTGACTCTTGTTTTCCTCTTGACGGGCTTTACAACAGCCCGTGTGTGTGTGTGTGTGTGTGTGTGTGTGTGTGTGTGTGTGTGTGTGTGTGTGTGTGTGTGTGTGTGTGTGTGTTTTATACATGTAGTGGCACTTACGCTGTTGTCACTGGTGTATTCGTAGTAGTAGTAGTAATAGTGGTGGTAGTAGTGGTTGTATTAGTAGTAGGAGGAGGAGTAATAACATAATTAGAAGTTGAAGTAGTTGTAGTAGCAGCAGTAGTAGTAGTGGTGGTAGTAGTAGTGGCAGTAGTAATGGTATTACAATATAAACATATTTTAATGATTTACACTAGTTATTACACCCGTCTTATTGATTTACGATTATTTATCCTTCCTTGATTTACATTTATGTACTTTCTCACTTGAATTACAGTGATTTATCCTTATGTTGCGTACAGTGAATTACTAGGAGCTTCATCTTTGAGTTACACTGCAGTCACTGGCGGCACACCTTCCCTACTTCACCATTGGTAATTAGACTGATAACATTCATCTTTGATGCAATAAGTCTTTAAATTTTATAGACCCCTCATTACTCAGTCTCTCTCTCTCTCTCTCTCTCTCTCTCTCTCTCTCTCTCTCTCTCTCTCTCTCTCTCTCTCTGTCTCTCTCTCTCTCTCTCTGTCTCTCTCTCTCTCTCTCTCTCTCTCTCTCTCTCTCTCTCTCTCTCTCTCTCTCTCTCTCTCTCTCTCTCTCTCCCTCCCTCCCTCCCTCCCTCCCTCCCTCCCTCCCCTGCCTATTGCCTTTCCCTCTTCGCTTCGCTTTAAAGCTACAGAAAGTACAAATGTTTTTTTTTTCCTTGACCCTATTTTTATTTTTTCCACCTCCAGTCACCCTTTCACCTTCCATCACCCTTTCACTTCTCATCACCCTTTCACTTCTCATCACCCTTTCACTTCCCATCACCCTTTCACTTCTCATCATCCCTTCACTTCTCATCATCCCTTCACTTCTCATCATCCCTTCACTTCTCATCACCCTTTCACTTCTCATCACCCTTTCACTTCTCATCACCCTTTCACTTCCCATCACCCTTTCACTTCTCATCACCCTTTCACTTCTCATCATCCCTTCACTTCTCATCACCCCTTCACTTCTCATCACCCCTTCACTTCTCATCACTCCTTCACTTTCCCTCACCCCCTTCACTTCTCATCACCCTTTCACCTTCCATCACCCCTTCACTTCCCATCACCCATTCACTGCTCATCACCTTTCCACCTCCCATCATCACTTCACTTCTCATTACCCCTTCACTTTTCCCCACTCCTTCACCTCCCATCACCTCTTCACTGCTGATGACCTTCACTTCTCATCACCCCTTCACTTCTCATTACCCCTTCACTTTTCCTCACTCCTTCACCTCCCATCACCCCTTCACCTCCCATTAACTCGCACTTCCCATCACCCCTTCACTTTTCATCACCCCTTCATCTCATTCACCCCTTCATCTCCCATCACCCCTTCAATTCTAATTACTATAATAAAAATTCATGCCCCCCTCTATCCTCTCTACACTCTCCCTGCGCCCCTCCTCCTCCTCTTTTCCCCCTCTTCCCCAAGCTAATCATTGCCTTATCTTCCTTTTCCATCTTCCTCATATTTTTTTCCCATTCACCCTTGCTTCTTCCCACTTTTACTGTCCGCTTCTTCCCACCGGTACTCCAATCAGTCCACCTTTACCCCCACCTTTATCTCTTGTCTTCTCCCCACCCCTCCTTTCCTCACCATGTCCCTTCTCCTCCCCTCAACTTGTCCCTTCCCCACCTCTCCTCAACTTGTCCCTTCCCCTTCTCTTTTCAACTTGTCCCTTCCCCTCCTCTCCTCAACTTGTCCTTTGCCCTGATCTCTTCAACTTGTCCCTTTCCCCCTCCCCTCAACTTGTCCCTTCCCCTTCATTCCTCAACTTGCGCCTTCCCCTCCTCAACTTGTTCCATCCCCTTCATTCCTCAACTTGTCCCTTCCCCTTCTCTTCTCAACTTGTCTCATCCCCTCCTCTCCTCAACTTGTCCCTTCTCCTCCTCTCCTCAAATTGTCCCCTTCCCTCCTCACCCCATCCCATTTTTTCCCCACCAGTCTCGCCAATTTATGCTTTATGGACTCTGCCCCGACAGCTTATATGCATAAATTTCCAGTCTGGGATATCGTATTTGATGAAGGCTCCTTACTTGCCGTTGCATATTGTTGCAAGGTTGGTTGAGTGTTGTATTAAACGATGCATCATCTGTCCACTGATGTATCATCCTTCCAGCGCAGCCACACCTCGCTGCCTCTCACTCTCCTTTTACTTCCACCACCGGAGAATATTTATGCATATTTTTTGTTTCCAACTGCTTGTGTTATCTGTCTGTCTTTGTATTTATGTCTATGTGCCTGTTTATGTCCTTTTCTTGTATCTATGTGTCTGGTTATGTGGTATCTGAGTCTGTTCCTTTCCCATCTTCCTCTTTCTCCTCTCTCTGTCTCTGTCTCTGTCTCTGTCTCTCTCTCTGTCTCTCTCTCTGTCTCTCTGTCTCTCTCTCTCTGTCTCTCTGTCTCTCTCTCTGTCTCTCTCTCTGTCTCTCTGTCTCTCTCTCTCTCTCTCTCTCTCTCTCTCTCTCTCTGTCTCTCTCTCTCTCTCTCTCTCTCTCTCTCTCTCTCTCTCTCTCTCTCTCTCTCTCTGTCCTCGGTTGAACCCATACATCTCCTTCCTGTTTGGAGTGGGCAAGGGAAGCAGGATGAGGAGAGAGAGAGAGAGAGAGAGAGAGAGAGAGAGAGAGAGTTCTTAATGGAACAGAATCAGCAAGACATCCTATCGAGGCAAGTGTTCCACAAGGAAACGTTCTGGGATCATTGTTATGGAATGTCTACTTCAATGACCTTCATCTCATCCCAGAATCCCATGCATATGCAGACGACTGTACACTGACATTCACTTATCCAAGAGAAGAACTGCCAGCTGCTCTAAGCTACATCAATCACCAGCTAAGAGCTATATCAGCTTGGGGAAATAGATGGCAAGTAACATTTGCACCTGAGAAAACACAAGTGATGATGATCTATAGGCACCATGATGGTAATGCCGTTGCAGTAGTAAGGATGAATGGGAGGGTGTTGGCACCTGGGGAAGAAGTTGATATCCTTGGGGTGAAATTTGACTCCAAACTGACCATGAAAAACAACGTTGTAAATCTTGCAAACAAGGCAGCCAGGAAGTTTACAGCACTTCGCCGTATCTCGTATCTGCTTGACAGCAGGAGTTGCAAGATTCTGTACGAGGCACAAGTACGTTCACACCTTGAGGATGCTCCACTTTCTTGGTTCGCCTGCCCCCCTTCTCATCTGCGACTGCTTGACAGAGTAGAGAACAGAGCAAGACGTCTCATCTCTCGCCTGGACAAACCCGGGATAGATCTGTCATTTCAACAGAGCCTTCAACACAGGAGGGATGTGGGTGGCCTTACTGTTATATACAAGGCCAATATTTTCAAAGTACCACACTTGGATCCACTTCGAGGACAGCGTGAAGCAAACTTCCATACCACAAGACGGGCAGAAAGCAGCAACTTCACTCTGGCTCTACCCTTCTCCAGAACATCACTTCATCTGAGATCATTTATCCCCAGGATGACTCGAGTATGGAACACATTCGTACAACATTATGACGTCAACAAGATAGTCAGTTGATCAGATGAAAATGCTGGCCCACAGTTGGCTCCAACTTCATCCTGTTCCCTACTTGTATGTCTCAACAATAAAAATGCTTTCAAATGAGCTGATGTAGATAACAGCTCTAAGATTATCAATAAAGTTAGGAATCCTTAACCTGTAAATAGCTTGTCAATAAAGCGAAGGATCTTTAACCTAACCTTGTCAAACCCTGTGTAAAAAAAAATTGAGCGAGGGCGAGAGAGGAGGAGGAGAGAGAGAGAGAGAGAGAGAGAGAGAGAGAGAGAGAGAGAGAGAGAGAGAGAGAGAGAGAGAGAGAGAGACGTTGAGGAAAGGGAAAAAGGTTAATAATAATGAGTTATATTATGGTCTACATCTGTCAATCACTCTCTGCACGCACCTCGGGGAACCCGTCTGTGTGTACTTAAGGACGAGAAGCCGTAGGATCAAGATAATTTGGATTATCCTTAGCGTATCTACTTAGGATCCTTCAGGATCCCGTTGCCAGTGTGGCAGCGTTAGTCCTTGTCTGCTGTCTCACTTTATTTCGTTGCTTGTTCGTAATTCTCGACTTCTTATTATTTATTGCCCTCTTTATTACCCCTCATTTATTTCACTCCCGCCGTTATTGCTCGCACGATATTCGTCTTCCCTTGCTTTATTATATAATTGCTTGCTATGTGCTTTATTATAGAATTGCTTACTAGGCGCTTTACTTCTCTCTCCGGTTATCTGTTTTATTCCTGACATTATTATTGTTTACACTTTTATTGTCTATTTGCTGTGCGCGCTTTTATTAATATTTATCTTGTCTTTCAGTCCTCCACTTTTTTTGTTTGTTTATTTCCTGGCCTTTGTTCCCTTCTGTGTATTCTGACTCACGTTATCTCTCTCTCTCTCTCTCTCTCTCTCACACTCTCTCTCTCTCACTCTCATACACAACCTCAATGAAACTTAAAAAAAAGTTATTAACCATCTATTACTCTGTCTATCCACATCTGGATGCAATATATTTTTTTACTACGGATCGAATTCAAAATAAAAGTTATTGCTATCTTATTTACTAATCACTAATTAAATGCGGCGATGTCTAACTTAACACGTATTACAATGCGGTAAAAGTGCAGAGGATGTTGCTTGTATGTTGCAATTCAATACTCCGAAGTAAAGATGAAATTTAGTCACTGACAGGTCGTCTTAAAATAAAAAAAAAAGGAACAGAGAAAACGACGCAGTTCTGAACGACACAATTTTTGACTGGCGCATTAACAAAGTACGAAATGTAGGCACCACAATAGATTGGAGACTAAATTTAGCCTTAACGTCTATTTGAGCGCTCTATCACGAGACCCCAAAAGCAATTAGCTCGTCAGAGCTCCAACAACAGGAGGAGATATTTTGCCCGTGGTCCTTGCCACGGACACCCACTTAATACATTCATGGAAGGCGGGTGAAAAATTGGACAACGGCGGCCATAACATTAACCAGTTTGCAAGTAACCCAAATTTCGATATTCAGAGCAGCGTTATAACGACTGCAAACTGCAGAGTAATCAGTATGGAAAAGTTGTGTGGAGGCATTAGTAGCGTCAAATGGATCAGATTTTTACATGAAAACAATTTGTAGGAAATGCGAAGTAGACTTAAGTACAGAATTCTGTATTGTGAATATATTAGTATGATAAACCGAGGTTTATATATATACTCGAATGATTGACACATTTAACACAGCTCAAAGGGAAAAAATATGGCGCATATGCAAATTATTAACTACAACAATTCATTTTTTATTTAATACTATTATTTTTCTTTTTTTATTACTATTATTTTTGTTTTTATTATTATTATATTTATTTTCATTTCCATTATTATTATTTTCATTATTAATATTTTTTATATTCATGGAAAATGAATAGTTCGCAAAGATTATGCAGCCTGTGGGGAATTGGAAGGTTTGGGGAGGGGGGGGGGCTGTTTACCTGGAGAGAGTTCCGGGGGTCAACGCCCCCGCTGCCCGGTCTGTGACCAGGCCTCATGTAATCAAATATTTTCCCGAGGATGGTGAGAATAACTTTAATTCTTCTGATCGAGAACCCTTCATCAACCTCACTCACCTTGCAGCGTGTAAACATGGAGAATCTCCTAAGGATCACGCTACATTCGCGCGAAACTACGTATCTACATTTACGAAACATTGCAAAGGAATCTTCCTCATCAACTTATTCTTATTGTATATTATTCTTAATTTGATAGAATACTCGTTTACAGATAGGGGTGGGGTAAGATGACGTGAGTTACTGAAGGGCTAGTACCTACATTTAAATAGCTTCCATTCTCAACACAGCCTTCAGCTTGGCTACCATTTTCTATACAGCCTTCTGCTAGGTTTCCATACTCAACACAGCCTTCGTATCGGTTTACACACCAGAAAGCGACTCGCGTGTAAACCTAACACAGCAGTTATTTGCTGGACATAACACTTAACACTTAACACGAGCGAAATTAGCAGCGCTAACATTTTAAAATAACGACAGAGAATTAATGTAAACAAACTTACTGTGCCAAGCAAACTACGAGTCATAATTTCTTGTGAAAATACCATATTCATTAGCAGACAGAAGTGGCTAGGTAACCAGAGTCTCATAAGCAACAATTGTATCTCCAGAACACGTACCAATATACACTATTAATTGTTTCAGTAATATCAGGACAACTAATACCTTTTATCATAAGAGAAACGATTGTATCATTCATGGATGATAATATCATATTAATTAGAAATCAACGCGCATTTCTTAGTAGAAAAATATCGTACCTAACGAATTTGTATTAGAGAAAAAAAATCTTTGATCAACGTATGGCTAATCATACGAAGCTGCAGATGGTTGTAAGCCGAAAATATAATTGAACTCATCCTCAGCTTCATGTTTCACATAAATGATTTTGACCCAGGTCTGAGAAAATCAAAAAGTCTGCCTATGAAGCAAAAACAATGACGAAAGTGGCATCTGTGGTAGACTGTTGAGGTGTACAGAGGAACCTGGATTAGTTAGAACTGAGATGTTACTGTATGTAGTGGTAAAAGATAAGTCGATGCTGCTCTGTAACCTAAAGAAGGATTGGGACTAGTTGGCACTGACTGGAGGCATGGAAAATGAACTTTGCAGTAGATAAATGAAAAGGTATGTTCTTTGCCTACAACAAAGTTAGACCCAAAAAAAAATTTAACAGCATATTAGGACACGAGAAAATGTCCTTTTCTTTAATTAGTGGAGAGTAAAAACTTCCACTCCATCATTTGTTATGGTCTTGAATCTCAGACGGGATGGATCAGTAAGTCAGGCGAAGGCCCCAGTCAAATGATGAAAAGCTTCACTGACAGGGCAGGAGAGATATTCCCATTTTATCCTAACAAACATATCACCGTCAGAAATTTCCTGAAACTCGTTTGTCTATTAAATAAGTGAATAGTTTTCAAGTGGTCATTGTCAATGACAGGTCAATGACAGTGGCAGGCACTCTCAGCCTTGTCTAGCAACTAGCAACAAAGCTGACACAGTGCATTTAATATTTTAAGTTTTATAACCTGCACGAACTGCATCGTTGTAGACAAGAACATTTCACCCCTTCCTTGAAGATGTGTTTATTTAATATCCCAGTCCCACAAGCCCCTCCGGAGAAGCTCATCACTTCCAGAACTTAAATTTTTTAAAACAGAATATTAGAATAAATGCTGACAGAGTACAATCAGCACGATAGACCATACCTGGAATATGAAGTTTCCTTTTAGTTTTTAAGTTAAATATAATCTACAGTTTGCTGTACAGTTTCAATCATTATAATATACAAAACCTAGAATATGCAGTACATTCTTTGTCTCTAAATTACGTGCGTTAAAAATGAAGATTTAACTGCAGAGCGAAACCAGTAATTCGGCTGAAAAAAGTTTTACGAAGACATGGCCAATGCAGTCAGGGGCAATTAATTCACCGAGCACAATAAATATTACACAGAGTGTCTACAGTAAAAGGAGTTTCAGGCTTCAGAAAATCTCAGTCTAGATAAATAATGAGAAACCAAAGTTGCCGAACCAATCTTAATAATTTTTCCTAAAATGAATTACTTTATAAACACCTTTTAATCCGGTCCTAATGACGACCTATACATTGCATACAACTGATCTACTATACACTGCATACAATGCTTACAAAGACTCTAATGCTGGCCTGAATGCTGTTCATTTTTGTTTCTTGTTTAAAAATTAGAGCAGCCAAGTTACTTAAAGCGGAACGTCATGTGAAGACACGAGCAAATGGTCTGAAACTTTGGGATAGGAGGTCCAAAACAAACGTAGAATGTGATGTAAATGATTTTAGAAAGCGATAAGTGTGAGAACAGGATACATGTACTTGTGTAACATTTTGGAATCTTTAAAGTGGAAACTTTTCGCCAGCCAGTGGCTTCTTCAGTCCAATACAGAGATCAGTGGAAGAGGAAGAATAGTATAAGGAAATCAGTCCTTCAGCCTCGAGTCATTGTGTCCATCAATCTCAAGACTGATGGACCGAACACATCGACTCCAGGCTGAGGGACTGATTACCTCACCCCCCATATCTTTCAGTCTGTCTGTCTCTCTCTCTCTCTCTCTCTCTCTCTCTGTTTCTCTCTTTCTGTCTCTCTCGTTCTCTCTCTTTCTCTCTCTCCCTCCCCTTCTATTCCCTTCTTCCTGGCTTGGCTTCTGTTTCTTCGGTTCTTCGATTCCCTCTCTGCTCTAACTTCTATAATTCATGCATTAATTGTAGTTTCCCTCCGCCTTTGTTATCCCCTCTGTTTCGAGTGAACTTTATCATTTAGTTATCCTCCGTCTTTCTCCTTCCCTCCCTCCCTGTTTCATTATTTCTTTTTTTTTCTTCTCATTCTCTCCTTCCCTCTGTCTGATTCTCACCTTACCGCAGCTCTTTCCCTCCTTTTCCTTCCTTCCTTTTCTAATTCTTTCCCTTCCTCCCTTTCTTCCTTCCCTGTCCAATTCTTTCTCATCCTCTCCCTCCCTCCTTCCATGTCAAACTATTTCCCTTCATCTCCCTCCTTCGTTGCCTAATTCCTTTCCTTCCTACCGCTCCTTTCTTTCCCTTGTAATTCTCTTCATTCCCCTCCTCCCTTCCTTGTAATTCTTTTCCTTTCTTCTCCTTCTTCCTTCCCCATCTTATTCTTTCCCCTTCCTCCACGTCTTCCATTTCTTTCGAATGTTTTCATTTCCTCTGTTCCCCTTCCTTACTTCCTTCTTTCCTGTGCATACCAGTAATATGTGCACCAGCATTCCTGGTTCCTTGTGTGTTGATCACGATATGTGGCTTGTTTTTGAGAGAGAGAGAGAGAGAGAGAGAGAGAGAGAGAGAGAGAGAGAGAGAGAGAGAGAGAAAGGGAGGGAGACAGAGGGGGAGGGAGGGAGGCAGACAGACAGGCAGACGGACAAACTGAGAGATATGGGAATGTGGGAGTGGGATGGTTTACCTGGAGTTTACCTGGAGAGAGTTCCGGGGGTCAACGCCCCCGCGGCCCGGTCTGTGACCAGGCCTCCTGGTGGATCAGAGCCTGATCAACCAGGCTGTTACTGCTGGCTGCACGCAAACCAACGTACGAGCCACAGCCCGGCTGATCAGGAACCGACTTTAGGTGCTTGTCCAGTGCCAGCTTGAAGACTGCCAGGGGTCTGTTGGTAATCCCCCTTATGTATGCTGGGAGGCAGTTGAACAGTCTCGGGCCCCTGACACTAATTGTATGGTCTCTTAACGTGCTAGTGACACCCCTGCTTTTCATTGGGGGGATGTTGCATCGTCTGCCAAGTCTTTTGCTTTCGTAGTGAGTGATTTTCGTGTGCAAGTTCGGTACTAGTCCCTCTAGGATTTTCCAGGTGTATATAATCATGTATCTCTTCCGCCTGCGTTCCAGGGAATACAGGTTCAGGAACCTCAAGCGCTCCCAGTAATTGAGGTGTTTTATCTCCGTTATGCGCGCCGTGAAGGTTCTCTGTACATTTTCTAGGTCAGCAATTTCACCTGCCTTGAAAGGTGCTGTTAGTGTGCAGCAATATTCCAGTCTAGATAGAACAAGTGACCTGAAGAGTGTCATCATGGGCTTGGCATCCCTAGTTTTGAAGGTTCTCATTATCCATCCTGTCATTTTTCTAGCAGATGCGATTGATACAATGTTATGGTCCTTGAAGGTGAGATCCTCCGACATGATCACTCCCAGGTCTTTGGCGTTGGTGTTACGCTCTATTTTGTGGCCAGAATTTGTTTTGTACTCTGATGAAGATTTAATTTCCTCGTGTTTACCATATCTGAGTAATTGAAATTTCTCATCGTTGAACTTCATATTGTTTTCTGCAGCCCACTGAAAGATTTGGTTGATGTCCGCCTGGAGCCTTGCAGTGTCTGCAATGGAAGACACTGTCATGCAGATTCGGGTGTCATCTGCAAAGGAAGACAAGGTGCTGTGGCTGACATCCTTGTCTATGTCAGATATGAGGATGAGGAACAAGATGGGAGCGAGTACTGTGCCTTGTGGAACAGAGCTTTTCACCGTGGCTGCCTCGGACTTTACTCTGTTGACTACTACTCTCTGTGTTCTGTTTGTGAGGAAATTATAGATCCATCGACCGACTTTTCCTATTATTCCTTTAGCACGCATTTTGTGCGCCATTATGCCATGGTCGCACTTGTCGAAGGCTTTTGCAAAGTCTGCATATATTACATCTGCATTATTTTTGTCTTCTAGTGCATCAAGGACCTTGTCGTAGTGATCCAATAGTTGAGACAGACAGGAGCGACCTGTTCTAAACCCATGTTGCCCTGGGTTGTGTAACTGATGTGTTTCTAGATGGGTGGTGATCTTGCTTCTTAGGACCCTTTCAAAGATTTTTATGATATGGGATGTTAGTGCTATCGGTCTGTAGTTCTTTGCTGTTGCTTTACTGCCCCCTTTGTGGAGTGGGGCTATGTCTGTTGTTTTTAGTAACTGTGGGACGACCCCCGTGTCCATGCTCCCTCTTCATAGGATGGTAAAGGCTCGTGATAGGGGCTTCTTGCAGTTCTTGATGAACACGGAGTTCCATGAGTCTGGCCCTGGGGCAGAGTGCATGGGCATGTCATTTATCGCCTGTTCGAAGTCATTTGGCGTCAGGATAACATCAGATAGGCTTGTGTTAACCAAATTCTGTGGCTCTCATAAAAATTTCATTTTGATCTTCGACTCTCAGTCTGGTTAGTGGCTTGCTGAAAACTGAGTCATATTGGGACTTGAGTAGCTCACTCATTTCCTTGCTGTCATCTGTGTAGGACCCATCTTGTTTAAGTAAGGGCCCAATACTGGACGTTGTTCTCGACTTTGATTTGGCATAGGAGAAGAAATACTTTGGGTTTCTTTCGATTTCATTTATGGCTTTTAGTTCTTCCCGCGATTCCTGACTCCTATAAGATTCCTTTAGCTTAAGTTCGATGTTTGCTATTTCTCTGACCAGTGTCTCCCTACGCATTTCAGATATATTGACCTCTTTTAGCCGCTCTGTTATTCTTTTCCGTCGCCTGTAAAGGGAGCGCCTGTCTCTTTCTATTTTACATCTACTCCTCCTTTTTCTTAGAGGAATAAGCCTTGTGCATACATCGAGTGCCACCGAGTTAATCTGTTCTAGGCATAAGTTGGGGCCTGTGTTGCTTAGTATATCTTCCCAGCTTATAACGGTTAGGACTTGGTTTACTTGGTCCCACTTTATGTTTTTGTTACTGAAGTTGAATTTGGTGAATACTCCCTCGTGACTAATTTCATTATGTCGGTCTGGGGCTCCGCGCATACATGTCTGAACCTCAATTATGTTGTGATCCGAGTATATTGTTTTTGATATTGTGACATTTCTTACCAGATCATCATTGTTAGTGAAGATGAGGTCTAGTGTATTCTCCAGTCTAGTAGGCTCTATTATTTGCTGGTTTAAATTGAATTTTGTGCAGAGATTTAAAAGCTCATGTGAGTGTGAGTTTTCATCAGAGCTGCCTCCTGGTGTTATTTCTGCAACAATATTATTTGCTATATTCCTCCATTTTAGGTGCCTTAAGTTGAAATCCCCCAGGAGCAAGATGTTGGGTGCAGGAGCTGGAAGATTTTCCAGACAGTGATCAATTTTTAACAGCTGTTCCTGGAATTGCTGGGATGTTGCATCCGGAGGCTTGTAGACTACCACAATGACTAGGCTTTGGGCAAGTGAATACTCACACATTCACTCACACTCTTCCCGGAGCTATGACTCGACCACTGCAACCACAGCTTTCTCTCACTCTATCATTCTGTTACTCTCTTATTCTTCCTCTCCATTTCTCTCTCTCACACGCACACACGCACTATTATCCGAGGTTCACATCAACTGAATAATATCTGCAGGATGGCCCTCAGAAATCTCAACAAAGAGCCATTCTGGGTGCTTTATACAACACAAGTCAAGCCCATCTTCGAGTATGCACCACTAGTATGGGACTCACACCTGAGGAAGCATTTAAAGAAAATGGAGAAAGCGCAAAAGTGCGCAACGAGACTATTTCCAGAGCTAAGGAGGGAGTGAGCTAAGAGCAAAGGCTGAAGGAATTGAATTTTACGACGCTGGACGACAGAAGGACCAAGTGAGACATAACATATATATTCAGAGGAACTGATAGGGCAGACAGGGATAGCTGTATGAGAGGCGGGAAACATGTACTTGGGAGCACAGCTGGAACCTAAAACACAGATGAGTCGCAAGGATATCGGGAAGTATTTGTTCAGTCTCAGGGTGACTGGGAGGTGGAATGACCTCCGTGAAGAAGTGATGGAGGCAGACGCCATACATAGTCTTAAGAATACGTACGATAGGGCCAACGAGGCTAGAAGAGAGGGAATCTGGCACATTGCAAGTTGAAGAATGGGACAAGATGATGGTACTCGACCCCTGCAACTACATATAGGTGAGTTTACACACACACACACACACACACACACACAGTCACCGCAAGTTACATTCTCTAGTGGCATAAATCAACAGTGTTGCTGGACGTGCGATCGCCGTGCAATTCATGAGACACACCAAACTATCGCCCTAAATCATAATGAAGCAGGATATTTTTATTGCAACGTCAGACTCACGCTGCAATCATTACAAATCATTGCAAATTCCTCCTGGAATCTGTATCATATGCAAATAATGCTGAATATTTTTCTTGTTTGATGTGTGTGTGTGTGTGTGTGTGTATGTGTGTGTGTGTGTGTGTGTGTGTGTGTGTGTGTGTGTGTGTGTGTGTGTGTTTGTGTGTGTGTGTGTGTGTGTGTGTGTGTGTGTGTGTGGATGATGGTTCTGATAGGATGTGTAGGTTCTTAATTTAAAGGTTTATAAAGTATCATGAAAATAAAGAAAGGAGAAGGAAGTTAAACTTCAATTGCTTCTTGATGCTGAATAGGTAAGGTGGTGATAGAGGTTGATGGGGAGAGGTGTGAGGGGTTATACAAGAAAGGGAGAGGGGTGCATGAGGGTGATAAAGGTAGGGGGAGAATTTTGAGGTGACCGAGGGATGGGGAAGAGGGATGGATGTGATGAACAAGAAACATAACAATAATGGTATACAATGGCTAAAAGATTAGGAATTAGACACATGTGGAACACCTGAGTGCTGGATATGTGTCTGATTCATCATGATCAAGATTAGAGGGGTGCGTCGTGGTAATTAAGGATAGTGGTGATCAAAGATGAAATGAGGGGTATGGTGGATGGAGGATGGATGGAGGAGTGTGTGGGGGTGATCTAGGATAGAGAGTTGGGTGTTGGGGATGATCAGAGGTCGTGTATTAATCCCAAGGAGTGAGGGTCCAAGCCCATTGTTCTACAAGGATGAGAAACGTCCACTCTGGTAATGGGGGCGGAAGAGAGAATGGGGGATGGGTGAAGGAAGCCGGAGGATAAAAGACCCATTGAAATAAGCAAGGCAGGGGAAACAAGGGGAAGGGATGGGGACTCAAGGTGGAGGGAAAAAAATAAAAGGAAATAAAATATGGACAACAGAACGAGGATATGGGAAAAAGAACGTCGAATCGACTGAGGAATGTAACAAGGACTGGAATAGGAGGGAGAATACTAAGGTAAAAGAATCCAGTTTAAGGATTAAAGTATCCTTGAATGCTGTGTACAGAATAGTAATCTTAATAACTCATGTGTAGTCAGTAGTCTTTAAACCTATTGAACCAATCAACTATTGGGGTACTCACCAAGAGGTGTGTATCCCTCAGGAATTAATAAAGAATACCTGCAGGTTACTTGCAGCGTTAATGACCCTGGTGTACTCGACGGGTTTTGAACCCGATTAACCAACCAATCAGATGTGAATATTTAGTCTCCTGTTCAGGAGTGACGGATATAAGAAGCGTCCTGTGTCCACGAAGCCCGTGTGATGTCGCCCTTTTTCTAAAATGTGACTTAGCGACAGCAAAATCGTGCACACTGTTGGTGCGAAGCAAGGACAGGTTCGGGGAATTCTGTATATATTCGATGATCTAGTGCGTAAGAGGGTAGTACAACGTGAGTGAGACAGCTGCATCGCACCTAAGGATTCCTTACTTAAAAAATGACAAAACAATGGCTAAAACAGTTCACAATGTCACTTAATAATGCCCCAGGAGAGAGCAAAACGTCGTCTAAGGAGTTGCTTTCAGTACTGATTTAAAGATTCGTGTGCAAACACTAAGATTTTCTCACGTATCCTTTTAAACCACTACTCGATGAATAAGACACATGTGCAACACTCCAGCTGGTAATGGCAGAATTGCAGACAAGATGTTAGGTTAACGGACACAATTACAAGTAGTGTGACATTTTACTGTGGCAACGTTTCGCTCTCCAGGTAATGGCTTGACAGATCTTCTGGAGAGCGAAACGCTGCCACAATAGAATACCTCTGCTCTGGTATTTATCGGCAATAAAGATACGCAAGTGTTGCACATGTATCTTATTCATCAACTTGGTAAAATTTGTGTACCATCAGTTATCTGACACTTGTGGATATCAATTGCTAAAGTTAATATCTCCTTTCAGAATTAGGAGACAGTGATGAAGTAGACGCCATGCACAATGTAACAGAGGATTGTGGGAATTTTAGGCAGTATCACCCACCCCGAGTTGGTACACAGAGGAAAACAATGCCACCATGGATAGGACTTTTTTTTTTACCTTGTTGGGGGTGTGTGGGGAGAGGGAAGAGAGAATACTTTTTTTCAATTTTATTTTTTGGGTGGGTGGGTGCGGGTGGTGGCCCTTTGTTTTCCATAGAGTCCACGAATAAGTCTTTTGTCTTCGTTCCATGTAGGGTTAGGTGCAGCGGGGTTAGGGTGAGGTTGGGGTGAAGGTGTGGCTAAGGTAAGGATGGGGTTGAGGTAAAGAATACGTATATTTGAAGAGAATTTACTTTTTCATTTCAATATAGATGATGATTAGACACACATGCAACTCTTGGGTATCTTTATTGAGGAAACTTTTCGCCACACAGTGGCTTCATCAGTCCATACAAAGGAGAATCGTGAAAAACAGGAGGAGAATAAGGAAATCAGTCCCTCAACCTTGAGTCAATGTGGTCGGTCCATCAATCTTGAATAGAATACAGCATATGTGCGAAGTAGTAGTTTATATACCGTAGGCAAGAGACATGCAGCAGTCGAAGGTGGTGTCACATTTGTCCAATGTGGAAGTAGGTCGTGCCCAAGGGTTAGGCAAGCAAAGAATTCCCAAGTATTAAGATCCCAAGACGTTGCAGTGTCTGACAGGATTGTAGATGAATGGTTCAGAGAACCGACACGTTGGTAAATTAGACACATGTGCAACTCTTGGGTATCTTTATTGAGGAAACGTTTCGCCACACAGTGGTTTCATCAGTCCATACAAAGGAGAATTGTGAAGAACAGGAGGAGAATGAAGAAATCAGTCCCTCAACCTTGAGTCGATGTGGTCACCACTTACGACTGCTGCACCTCTCCTGCCTACGGTATATAAGCCACTTCTCCGCACATATGCTGTATTCTATTCAAGATTGATGGACTAACTACATCGACTCAAGGTTGAGGGACTGATTTCCTCATTCTCCTCCTGTTCTTCACGATTCTCCTTCGTATGGACTGATGAAGTCACTGTGTGGCGAAACGTTTCCTCAGTAAAGATACCCAAGAGCTGCACATGTGTCTAATTTATCAACGTGTTGGTTCTCTGAACCATTCATCTAAAATTAGATGATATATGAAGACAGTAGAAGAGGAAGGGGTACATAACCAGTCCTCAGACATGCAAAACTATACACAAAAGACAGTGAAAGAAAAGAGAAACGGTCCCTCAGCCTAGAGACCAGTTTTTAGTACCCTAGTTTTCATGAATCTAGAGCATAGGCAAGTGGTGGATTCTCACGTAACTGAGTCAGATGAGTGACAACGGGACCCTTTTGTGGAAGTAGATCGTTCGCAAGAGATAGGCCAAAGATTACCAAATAGGGTGTAAGACATATCCCCCCGTACGAAGATTCCATTGTGTTGCTAAGTCTGGCAAAAAACATTACAATAATGGTAAACAATGCCGACAATACCTGAGTATCATTCTTGAAGACGTTAAGATAATCAGTACCTATTCTAATTTAACATAAAGACTTTGCAAGAAAACATTATTAGAAAGTAAAGCAATACGTCCTTTCTAATTTAATGTCGTGCCGAATAGGCAAACTTGCGATCTTGGCTTTAGCAACGCTCATCTTGCCATATAGGACAAGTGAAAATTTGTGTATGCAATAATTTCGCCAAAATCACTCTGAACCTAACGAAAAAAATATATTTCACTGTGTTTGTTATTCTTGTTATAATAAGGTTAGGTAAGTTTTCTAAGTTCCTTTTGGTGCAAAATTCTAAATTTTTACATCAACGTTAATGAAAAAAATATATCTTTAAACGTATAAGAGAAAGTTTTAGAAAGGACTTAATTTTAAATGAGTTCTTGCTAATTGACCAGTTTTACATATTATATATATATATATATATATATATATATATATATATATATATATATATATATATATATATATATATATATATATTATTAGCTCTGAGGCACCCATACTATTGTATGTCCACGGATCAAGGTACAACACCTAGCTCTGTTGGGTGCGTGATTCTTGTAGGATTGTATGGTCCAGTGGTTGAGAACGTCACAAATTTTCGCTCACCATGAGGAGGGCTAAAACAACACGGGTTCGATCCCCCGGCTAGTAGCAGTGCTGTTTTGTATATATATATATATATATATATATATCTGGAGTTTTTATAGTTCATATATATCAAAACATTTATAAATAATGTAATTTATTTTATTCAGAAGACAAAAATCTTCAAAAAAAAAAAAATGCTAAAAATTAATTATTTTTATTATTATCAAATCAGTTTACTATCTAAATTTACAATCGTAACTAGTTTTCCCTCTGTTACTTCACAATCATAACTTGCTTAGTTCCTTTTAACATTTTAACCTCGTCATTTTAATTTAAGTTGTACACAAATAACCCGCAAAGTCACATAATGACTTTGTAAATGGTCCAAGTTGGACCGAAACGTCGTCATCAGATCCACTCTCCTATGGGCAGGTTATTTGTGTATTGTTCCAGTTCCAGTAATGTGCCTTTTTGTTCTTTCCAGTCTTAATTTTTCTCGTCTTTTTACAATAATAACAAATGGCTGAAAATGCACTGACGTTATCAGCAAAACACAGCCACCTTATTAGTGCAAAAGTTTACTTATTTTTTTTAACCTTGCTATGCAAATTCTGTTTCAGAAAAGACTCGTAAATTTTTTAACCGGAGAATGTATGTCGTATTGTGTATTCTTAAATTAGTAAAGGTTTTGTGTATTAATGTTGGATATATTAATGGAGGTGGTGTGTTATATATACAATTTTTTCAGTGGAACCTGTTTGACCTATCACTTTTTTTTTATTGTATTGAATTATGTATTGTGTTTTCGAGCGAGCCGTATTCAGAATTGCGTATTTTCGTGGATGTCATACGCAGTCCTGTGCATTTCCGTGAAAGATGTACGTAATATTTTTTTTATTTTAGTGGAAGGTGTATGCAGTATTGTACATCTTCGTCGGAATCGCACTCAGTATTAAGTATTTTCATAGAAGTTATGCGCATTATTACGTAATTTCTTGGAAGTTGCATGCAGTGTTGCGTAATTTCATGAAAGTTGTGCGCTGTTTTGTGTATTTTCATTTAAGGTACACACAGTCTTGTGAATTTTCATGGAAGTCGCGTATTACGTATTTTCGTGAGAGTTATATGCAATGTTACGTATTTTAGAGGAAGTTGCGTATCATCATGAAGGTATGCACAGTGTTGCATATTTTCATTTAAGTGATACGTAATCTTTACCTGTTCAAGTTTCGTCTGTTTATGGAGAGTATTTTATCTTAAAAGTTGCTTGTACAGGAGATTTTTTTTTATTACAGTATATAATATTTGTATTCATCTGTTTGTTTTTCTGTCTGAAATGGTTTTCTCTTTTACGGGATTTGCTTGAGCAGAGAAAATTTCTGGTAAGAAAAAGGTGTATTGCTCTTACATAGTTCATATAATAATATAAATAAAAATAATCTTGTCGACAAACTTTAATAACTTTTTCTTTGCTCCTACGAATTATATATAATCTTATACTTCGACTGATTATTTAAGACTATATATATATATATATATATATATATATATATATATATATATATATATATATATATATATATATATATATATATATATATATATTATTTATTTATTTAACAAGTCAACCGTCTCCCACCGAGGCAGGGTGACGCAACAAAAAAAAAAACCCCAAAAAAGAAAATACTTTCATCATCATTCAACACTTTCACCTCACTCACACATAATCACTGTTTTTGCAGAGGTGCTCAGAAGACAACAGTTTAGAAGCATATACGTATAAAGATACACAACATATCCCTCCAAACTCCTAATATCCCGAACCCCTCCTTTAGAGTGCAGGCATTGTACTTCCCATTTCCAGGACTCAAGTCCGGTTATATAAAAATAACCGGTTTTCCTGAATCCCTTCACTAAATATTACTCTGCTCACACTCCAACAGATCGACAGGTCCCAAATACCATTCGTCTCCATTCACTTCTATCCAACACTCTCATGCACGCCTGCTGGAAGTCCAAGCCCCTCGCCTACAAAACCTCCCTTACCCCTTCCTTCCTTCCAACCTTTTCGAGGACGACCCCTACCCCGCCTTCCTTCCCCCTACAGCTTTAAATGCTCTCCATGTCATTCTACTTTGATCCATTCTCTCTAAATGACCAAACCACCTCAACAACCCCTCTTCAGCCCTCTGACTAATACTAATTTCCACACACCGAATTTTCTGCATAATATTTACACCACACATTGCCCTTAGACAGGACATCTCCACTGCCTCCAAGCGCCTCCTCGCTGCTGCATTCACAACCCAAGCTTCACACCCATATAAGAGTGTTGGTACTAGTATACTTTCATACATTCCCTTCTTTGCTTCCATAGATAACGTTTTTTGTCTCCACATATACCTCAATGCACCACTCATCTTTTTTCCCTCATCAATTCTATGATTAACCTCATCCTTCATAAATCCATCCGCCGACACGTCAACTCCCAAGTATCTGAAAACATTGACTTCTTCCATACTCCTCCTCCCCAATTTGATATCCAATTTTTCTTTATCTAAATCATTTGATACCCTTATCACCTTACTTTTGTCTATGTTCACTTTCAACTTCCTACTTTTACACACACTCCCAAACTCACGCACTAACCTTTGCAATTTTTCTTTAGAATCTCCCGTAAGCACAGTATCATCAGCCAAAAGCAACTGTGTCAATTCCCATTTTGTATTTGATTCCCCATAATTTAATCCCACCCCTCTCCCGAACACCCTAGCATTTACTTCTTTTACAACCCCATCTATAAATATATTAAACAACCATGGTGACATTACACATCCCTGTCTAAGACTTAAGACCTCTCTTCTACACACCCTAACCTCAGTCTCACTATCCTCATAAAAACTTTACAGCATTTAGTAACTTACCACCTATTCCATATACTTGCAACATCTGCCACATTGCTCCCCTATCCACTCTATCATATGCCTTTTCTAAATCCATAAATGCAATAGAAACTTCTCTACCTTTATCTAAATACTGTTCACATATATGGTTCAATGTAAACACTTGATCTACACATCCCCTACCCACTCTGAAACCTCCTTGCTCATCCGCAATCCTACATTCTGTCTTACCTCTAATTCTTTCAATTATAACCCTACCATACACTTTTCCTGGTATACTCAGTAAACTTATTCCTCTAAAATTTTTACAATCTCTTTTGTCCCCTTTCCCTTTACATAAAGGGACTATACATGCTCGCTAACAATTCCTAGGTACCTTCCCCTCTTTCATACATTTATTAAACAAAAATACCTACCACTCCAACACTGTCCTCCCCCCTGCTTTTAAAATTTCTGTCATGATCCTGTCAGTTCCAGCTGCTTTACCCCCTTTCATTCTACGTAATGCCTCACGCATCTCCCCCACACTCACATCCTGTTCTTCTTCACTCCTAAAAGATGGTATACCTCCCTGGCCAGTGCATGAAATTACCGCTTCCCTTTCTTCGTCGACATTTATAAGTTCCTCAAAATATTCTCGCCTTCTACCAAAAATCTCCATTTCCCCATCTACTAACTCCCCTACTGTTTTAACTGGTAAATCCATTCGTTCTCTAGGCTTTCTTAACTTGTTTAATTCCAAATTTTTTTTTTTTTTTTCATTAAAATTTCTTGACAGTGCCTCTCCCACCCTATCATCTGCTCTCCTTTTGCACTCTCTCACTACTCTCTTTACCTTTCTTTTACTCTCCATATATCCTATTCTTATAACACTTCTGCTTTGCAAAAACCTCTCATAAGCTAACTTTCTCTCTTTTACCACACCTTTTACTTCATCATTCCACCAATCACTCCTCTTTCCTCCTGCACCCACCCTCCTATAACCACAAACTTCTGCCCCACATTCTAATACTGCATTTTTTAAAATTTTCCAACCCTTTTCAACCCCCCCCCCCCACTTCTCATACTTGCACCAACCCACTTTTCTGCCAATAGTTGCTTATATCTCACCCGAACTTCCTCCTCCCTTAGTTTATACACTTTCACCTCCCTCTTACTTGTTGTTGCCATTTTCCTCTTTTCCCATTTACAACTTACACTAACTGTAGCTACAACTTCCCTCAGGGAAGGTTCCTTGATGTTGGTGAGGGGCTCTTGATTTAGGGAATTGGATCTGTGCTCCAGTTCCCCGAATTAAGCCTGAATGCCTTCCACGTCCCCCCCCAGGCGCTGTATAATCCTCCGGGTTTAGCGCTTCCCCCTTGATTATAATAATAATAATGTAGCTACAACTAAATAATGATCTGATATATCAGTTGCCCCTCTATAAACGTGTACATCCTTGAGCCTACCCATCAACCTTTTATCCACCAATACATAATCTAACAAACTACTTTCATTATGTGCTATATCATACCTTGCATATTTATTTATCTTCATAAAATATGTATTACTTATTACCAAACCTCTTCCTACACTTACCTCAATTCAAGGCTCCCCATTTTCATTTACCCCTGACACCCCAGATTTATCTACTACTCCCTTGTTAGAGGTATTGGGAAGATGGAGGGAATATTTTGAGGAATTGTTGAATGATGATGAAGATAGGGAAGCTGTGATTTCGTGTATAGGGCAAGGAAGAATAACATCTTGTAGGAGTGAGGAAGAGCCAGTTGTGAGTGTGGGGGAAGTTCGTGAGGCAGTAGGTAAAATGAAAGGGGGTAAGGCAGCTGGGATTGATGGGATAAAGATTGAAATGTTAAAACCAGGTGGGGATATAGTTTTGGAGTGGTTGGTGCTATTATTTAATAAATGTATGGAAAAGGGTAAGGTACCTAGGGATTGGCAGAGAGCATGCATAGTTCCTTTGTATAAAGGCAAAGGGGATAAAAGAGAGTGCAAAAATTACAGGGGGATAAGTCTGCTGAGTATACCTGGTAAAGTGTATGGTAGATTTATTATTGAAAGAATTAAGAGTAAGACGGAGAATAGGATAGCAGATGAACAAAGAGACTTTAGGAAAGGTAGGGGGTGTGTGGACCAGGTGTTTACAGTGAAACATATAAGTGAACAGTATTTAGATAAGTCTAAAGAGGTTTTTGTGGCATTTATGGATTTGGAAAAGGCGTATGACAGGGTGGATAGGGGGGCAATTTGGCAGATGTTGCAGATGTATGGTGTAGGAGGTAGGTTACTGAAAGCAGTGAAGAGTTTTTACGAGGATAGTGAGGCTCAAGTTAGAGCATGTAGGAAAGAGGGAGATTATTTCCCATTAAAAGTAGGACTTGGACAAGGATGTGTGATGTCACCGTGGTTGTTCAATATATTTATAGATGGGGTTGTAAGAGAAGTAAAATGCGAGGGTCTTGGCAAGAGGCGTGGAGTTAAAAGATAAAGAATCACACATAAATTGGAAGTTGTCACAGTTGCTCTTTGCTGATGACACTGTGCTCTTGGGTGATTCTGAAGAGAAGTTGCAGAGGTTGGTGGATGAATTTGGTAGCGTATGTGAAAGAAGAAAATTGAAAGTGAATACAGGAAAGAGTAAGGTTATGAGGATAACAAAAAGATTAGGTGATGAAAGATTGGATATCAGATTGGAGGAAGAGAGTATGGAGGCGGTGAATGTATTCAGATATTTGGGAGTGGACGTGTCAGCGGATGGGTCTATGAAAGATGAGGTGAATCATAGAATTGATGAGGGGAAAAGGGTGAGTGGTGCACTTAGGAGTCTGTGGAGACAAAGAACTTTGTCCTTGGAGGCAAAGAGGGGAATGTATGAGAGTATAGTTCAACGCTCCTGTATGGGTGTGAAGCATGGGTGATGAATGTTGCAGCGAGGAGAAGGCTGGAGGCAGTGGAGATGTCATGTCTGAGGGCAATGTGTTGTGTGAATATAATGCAGAAAATTCGTAGTTTGGAAGTTAGGAGGAGGTGCGGGATTACCAAAACTGTTGTCCAGAGGGCTGAGGAAGGGTTGTTGAGGTGGTTCGGACATGTAGAGAGAATGGAGCGAAACAGAATGACTTCAAGAGTGTATCAGTCAGTAGTGGAAGGAAGGCGGGGTAGGGGTCGGCCTAGGAAAGGTTGGAGGGAGGGAGTAAAGGAGGTTTTGTGTGCGAGGGGCTTGGACTTCCAGCGGGCATGCGTAAGCGTGTTTGATAGGAGTGAATGGAGACAAATGGTTTTTAATACTTGACGTGCTGTTGGAGTGCAAGCAAAGTAACATTTATGAAGGGATTCAGGGAAACCGGCAGACCGGACTTGAGTCCTTGAGATGGGAAGTACAGTGCATGCAGTGTGAAGGAGGGGTGTTAAGGCTGCAGTTTAAAAACTGTAGTGTAAAGCACCCTTCTGGCAAGACAGTGATGGAGTGAATGATGGTGAAAATTTTTCTTTTTCGGGCCACCCTGCCTTGGTGGGAATCGGCCAGTGTGTTAATAAAAAATAATATATATATATATATATATATATATATATATATATATATATATATATATATATATATATATATATATATAATTTCTTTCTTTCAACACACCGGCCATATCCCACCAATGCAGGGCGGCCCAAAAAGAAAAACGAAAGTTTCTCTTTTAAATTTAGTAATTTATACGGGAGAAGGGGTTACTAGGCCCTTGCTCCCGGCATTTTAGTCGCCTCTTACAACACGCATGGCTTACGGAGGAAGAATTCTGTTCCACTTCCCCATGGAGATAAGAGGAAATAAACAAGAAGAAGAACTAGAAAGAAAATAGAACACCCAGAGGGGTGTGTATATATATGCTTGTACATGTATGTGTAGTGTGACCTAAGTGTAAGTAGAAGTAGCAAGACGTACCTGAAATCTTGCATGTTTATGAGACAGACAAAACACACCAGCAATCCTACCATCATTTAAAACAATTGCAGGTTTTCGTTGTACACTCACTTGGCAGGACGGTAGTACCTCCCTGGGCGGTTGCTGTCTACCAACCTACTACCTAGGAGATTTTATATATATATATATATATATATATATATATATATATATATATATATATATATATATATATATATATATAGATATATATATCGTGCGGAATTGTAACTCATTTAAAATTAAGTCTTTTCTAAAATTTTATCTTATAGGTTTTAAAGAAATATTTTTTCATTCATGTTAATGTAAAAATTAATAATTTTTTACCAAAAGAACCTGAAAAACTTACCTAACCTTATTATAACAAGCGCAATTTAATTTAACTTAATCCAACTAAATAAGTTTTAGATGATTTTACAGTAATTCAATAAACAATGAAATGCATTATTAATCGTCAGGTACAGAATTATTTTTGCGAAATTAATCTATACACAGTTTTTCGCTTCTCTTGTTGTATAACCCTTGTGGTTTACCGCTTCTATCTGATTATTGTACTCACCTAGTTGTGGTTGCAGGAGTCGGGTCACAGCTCCTGGTCCCGCCACTTCTCTGGCAGCTACTAGGTCACTTTTTTGCTCCGTGAGCTTTATCATACCTCTTCTTAAAGCTATGTATGGATCCTGCCTCCACTCCATCACTTCCCAGACTATTCCACTTCCTGACAACTCTATGACTGAAGAAGAACTTCCTAACATCCCTGTGACTCGTCTGAGCCTTCAACTTCCAACTGTAACCCTTTGTTGTTGTGTCGCATCTCTGGAACATCCTGTCTCTGTCCACCTTGTCGACTGATATCAATATTTTATACGTTGTTATATCCCCCCTCTCTCTCCTGTCCTCCAGTGTCGTCAGGTCGGTTTCTCTTAACTTCTCCTCATAGGACATACCCTTTAGCTCTGGGACTAGTCTTCTTGCAAACCTTTGCACTTTCTCTAGTTTCTTTACGTGTTTGGCTAGGTGTGGGTTCCAAACTGGTGCTGCATATTCCAATATAGGCCTAATGTACACAGTGTACAGGGTCCTGAACGATTCCTTACTGAGATGTCGGAATGCTGTTCTTAGGTTTCTCAGGCGCCTGTAAGCTGCTGCAGTTATTTGGTTGATGTGCACCTCAGAAGATGTGCCTGGTGTTATACTCCCCCCAGGGTCATTTTCCTTGAGTGAGGTTTGTAGTCTCTGGACCCTTAGACTGCACTCCGTCTGCGGTCGTCTTTGCCCTTCCCCAATCTTCATGACTTTGCACTTGGTGGGGTTGAACTCCAGGAACCAGTTACTGGACTAGGTCTGCAGCCTGTCCAGATCCCTTTGTAGTTCTGTCTGGTCCTCGTTCGATTGAATTCTTCTCATCAACTTAACATCATCTGCAAACAGTGACACTTCAGAGTCTATTCCTTCCCCATGTCATTCACAAATACCAGAAACAGCACCGGTCCTAGGACTGACCCCTGTGGAACCGCACTCATTCACAGGTGCCCACTCTGACACCTCGCCATGTACCATGACTCGCTGTTGTCTTCCTGACAAGTATTCCCTGATCCACTGCAGTGCCTTCCCTGTTATCCCTGTCTGGTCCTTCAGCTTTTGCACTAATCTCTTGTGTGGAACTGTGTCAAATGCCTTCTTACAGTCCTAGAAAATGCAATCTACCTACCCCTCTTTCTCTTGTCTTAATGCTGTCACCCTGTCATAGAACTCCAGTAGGTTTGTGACACAGGCTTTCGCGTCCCTGAAACCGTTGGTGACTGTCGTTGATAAGCTCATTCCTTTCTAGGTGCTCCACGACTCTTCTCCTGATAATCTTCTCCATGACTTTGCATATTATGCATGTCAGTGGCACTGGTCTGTAGTTTAGTGCTTTGTGTGTGTCTCGTTTTTAAAAACTAGGAACTACATTTGCTGTCTTCCGATACCTCAGGTAGTCGCCCTGTTTCTATAGATGCGTTGAAAATTGTTGTTAGTGGTACACAGAACCTATGGAGAGATGTTATCCTGCCGCACCGTCTTTGAGGTATCTAGTTCACTTAGCAGCCTCTTCACTTCTTCCTCCGTTGTATGTATTGTGTCCAACACTTGAATGTGTACCTCAGCTCTCCGTCTTTCTGGAGTCCCTTTTGTCTCCTCTATGAACACTTTGAATCTCATGTTGAACGCCTCACATACTTCATGGTCGATTCTTGTGATCTCCCCTCCTTCCTTCCTCAGCCTGATTACCTGGTCCTTGACTATCGTTTTCCTCCTGATGTGGCTGTACATCAGCTTCGGGTCAGATTTAGCTTTCGCTGCTGTCATTTTTGCATTACCGCAGGGCCTGCTTTCTTACCTGTGCATATTCATTTCTGGCTCTACGACTTCTTTCCTTATTCTCTTGGGTCATTTGCCTTCTATACTTCTACCATTCTCTAGCACACTTGGTTATGGCCTCTCTACACCTTTGGGTGAACCAAAGGCTCATCCTGGCTTTCTCGTTATATCTGCTACCCTTAGTTACAAACCTCTCCTCAGCTTCCTTGCATATTGTTGCAAGATATTCCATCATCACGTTTACTGACTTCCCTGCCAGTTCTCTGTATCACTGAACCCTGTGCAGGAAATTCTTCATGCCTGTGCAGTCCCCTCTCTTGTAGTTTGGCTTCATTCGTCCTGCCCTTCCTGCTTCCCTCTCCACATGTAATTCTATGTATTCGAAGCTCAGAACTACGTGATCACTGGCCCCAAGGGGTCTTTCATATGTGATGTCCTCAATATCTGCACTACTCAAGGTGAATGTTAGGTCCAGTCTCGCTGGTTCATCCTCTCCTCTCTCTCTGGTAGTGTCCTTTACGTGTCTGTGCATGAGTTTTTCCATTACCACCTAAATCTTCTTAGACCTCCATGTTTCTGGGCCTCCATGTGGCTCCAGGTTTTTCCAGTCGATTTCCTTGTACACACACACACACACACCACACACACACACACACACACACACCAGCAACAACATCAACAAACTACGATTTTGGCTTAAATAGCAAAGCTCTTCTTGCCGAATAAAGCAAGCGAAAATTTGTGTATGCAATAATTTCGCAAAAAAATCATTCTGAACCTAACGAAAAATATATATTTCATTGTGTTTGTTTGTTAAATTATTGTAAACTTATCTAAAATATATTTAATTGGATTAGGCTAAATTAAATTGCTCTTGTTATAATAAGGTAGGTAAGTTTTCTAAGGTATTTTTGGTACAAAATTATTAATTTTTACATTAACATAAGTCAAAAAAATTATATCTTTAAAAGTATGCGAGAACATTTTAAATAAGTTCTTGCTGACTGACCAGTTTTCCCAATTCTTCGGCACGACATATATATATATAGTATATAAATATTATATATATATATATATATATATATATATATATATATATATATATATATATATATATATATATATATATATTTGTAATTCATTAATATATAGTTATATTCATAACTATAATTTTTAAAAGGTTTGAGGGGTAAGCCAGCAGAAGGATTCGTTCAGATGACCAAAATCTCTGGCTGCGGGTCATCACATGACTAAGCCTCACGTCAGAAAAAACACTTGTCTTGTTTCTTGACCAACCTACCTAACCTAACTGTCACTCACTGAATCATTGTCTTGGTAGAAGGACACCTACAGCTCAGTCCAGATATTTAAACATATATAATTACCTTCAGTCTAACATTCACACTGAAAATAGCAATGATAACTGTAACTAAACGTGTACCAAGAATTATGTTTAACTATCTCTCCTTGTATGTCTGCACTGGAGAAAATCGAGAAAAATATTGTGTAATATCAACAGCAGCCGATATTAAACTTCAGTTGAGAAAATAATTTCATTATACTCTGTTGATACCTGACAACTGCGATGGATTTTCCACCAGGTAGACATATATATGTTACCGACCTCTACACATGGAAACTTCTTTGTCAGTTTCAGTGGTCTAACCAACACCTGAGGCGTTTAGGTGCGCATCACATACACCTACTGTAATATTGCCAGTACCTGCGTTTGTCTTGTAATTTATTGCTCTCTCAGATGCCCTGTGGGATCAGTGACCCTGTTCACCCTGATTGTTAAAAAACATTAAACATCAATTATACACTGGTCTGCATTTGGAATGTTATTAATTTTCATTTTTATTCATGGTTATCATCTTACATATTCTTGGGCTGCTGATTGTATATATCTAAACCATTTTGCTCTATCACGTAAGGAAAATACAAATTAATGATAAAAAATGTAAATTTTTAATAAATTGCTAACTTATTAAAATTAGGCAAGTAATCAAATCAACATGAATCAAATTAAATGATTTTTATTAAAAAACATATGCTCCTAAAGGTTAGCCTACATATTGAATCAAAGGAAGGAGGACTGCTTTGATTTTCGCTTGTGCTGTGCATCGAGACTATTACTTTTCAATGACCAGCAGTAATCCGCCATCATGCTGACATTCCATTTGCCCTGGTTTCGAATTTCCATGGTGCAAATATCCTGATGAAACCGCTCTCCTTTTTCCTCACTGTAGTCCCCACAACTGTTGGGAAAATAGTCAAGATGCGAGTGCAAAAACTGCATCTTCACACTCATTCTAGACCTAAGTTGTTGGAAACTTGAAATCAGATCTTGGATCATTTTTTTTTTTCATATTCGGGGAAGCGCCTGTTTGAATGAAAACCAGGCATTCCCCTCGACACCTGCTAATGCTTCATCAAAATGCTTGTCCTTCATCAATTCCCGAATCTAAGGGCCAATAAAGATTCCTGTCTTTAGCTTGTCTTCACTTATACGAGGAAACTTTGACTCCAGGTACTTGAAAGCAGCTCCATTCATGTTCAAGGCCTTCACAAAATTGTTCATAAGCCCTAATTTGATATGGAGTGGTGGCAGCAGAATTTTCTTGGGGTTAACTAGTGGCAGAGTTTTCACGTTGTGATTTCCGGGTAAGAAGCTGGCTCTCGGTGGCCAGTCTTTTTGTTCACAGTGCTGTCTGTCTGCCCAACTATCCCAAAGACACAGAAAACAGGGATACTTGGTGTATACGCCATGAAAACCTGGTTGGAGAGCAATAACTTTTAAATCACTACAAATGAGAAAAATTGTGATACTGGTTCTTGATTGCAGATATCATTGTCTTCATATTTGCGTAAGTTTCTGACGTTTGGACACTACGGCCAATTGGCACAGGTGGAGCTGTGTTTCCACTGGAGAGCCTTTAAACTTCTTTTAGAAGAATCAGTGAAGAGTTTCCATTCATCTCCTTTATATGACATCCCCATGTGTTCAATAAGGCCAGAAATATTTGAACAGAAAACTAGATTCCTCTTTGTCAAAGAACTGAGTGAATTCCGCTTCACGATGACGGTACTCAGCGAATGTTGTTCCAAGAGCTAGATGCCTGTGATCCTTCAGTCTAGAGCCAAGTAACTGTGCACTTTCTTTTGGAAGATTAAGGTTTCTCACCAAGTTATTGAGCTGAACTTGCTTGAAGTGTTTGGGATCTCCAGATGCTTAGAATCACTGGTATCAGACTCTGATGAAATTTTCCATGTCTCAGGTGGCACAGGTACAGGAATATCTTTCAGAGTGTGGAACAGGCATTATTGCTGAAGGAATATTTGGGTATTTTATGCAATATTTAGTCTTCATGTTGAATCCAGCTACTTTAATCATACAAAAGTAGCAGTCATCATGGTGGTTCATCTGCTCCCGCCATACCATTGGTACTCCAAAGGGAATACATTTAAGTTTTCCATCTGACAACATTTGTAGTTTACTGATGTAACTCTTGCAAGCTTTGTGTGGTGCAAATACTTTGTCCTGGTCTCCAAGTTTGCAGCCAAAATAAGCCAAGTAGCAGCGCTTCATTAAAGAAGTAATGTTGCTCCGGGAATCTGAAGGGATGAATTGCCCGCAGACATAGCAAAATATGTCTGGTGAATTTATGCAGCCTCTAGACATATTAATAATTTTAAAATAAAAATATATTAGATTTAACATTTAAGTCAATATAAGGTAAGCATTTTAATTGATAATATACCACTTTCTCATTTACATATACGACAACTTGACAAACTGATGTGATAGAGATGAATAAAAAACTCAATGAATCACTATTTTCCATATATATACCGAAAAAGATACAACAGAGTCAGTAAAAAAAATCATGCAGACCAGTGTTATTTAGAAATGGAATGGTGAAACCGGCAAGATTTAGAAAGACACGTACAGTTCAGGACTGTACATAGGTGTCTTTTCCACAGTGATAATCCAACATAGAACTTTCTACTGCGCACAGTAGAACGTTAAATCGCCTTTGATATTTCGTAACCGATAAATTTATATTTACAGAGGACTACTTAACTTACCCTTAATAACGTTAATCCAGAAAATTGTTGGAAGCTGTATGTGAAAAATCGACTTAGCTTCATAGCACCGAAGGCCAATAAATAAAAGCTAAGTGTCTGATCGCCAGCATGGCGTATACTGTTGTTCCAGTCAACTGACTGCAAACTCTAAATAGGATGAATTTTACCGCTATAATATTTGTAATGTGTTGTTTAGTATTATGTTAGGACAGAACACCATGAAGAACAGCAGTGTACATGACGGTATAAACTTTGGTAGCAGATACCGACAAGCTGGTATAGAAAGACACTTGAGCAAACACTAGGACATATTTATTAAAAAACGTTACGGTCCCGGGACCTTGAACACTTATCAGAAATGATAAAGGTTCCAGGACCGAAACGTTTTCTAATAAATATGCCCTTGCATTTGCACAATTGTCATTCCAAACCAGCGTACATGATGCTGCATGTGCGGGTGGGTGGATAAGTAGGGAAAGTTTAGGTAAAATTCGTCGGGAAATATGACAAATGTTTCCTGACTCGGGTCTTAGCTGACGACCCGCCGTTGTAGCTTTTGGTCAGAACAGAGGATAAATGAGTGGATGGGGTAAATGAGTAGGTGGATAAATGAATGGGAGAGTGGATAAATAGATAGGTATGATAAATGAAGGTGGGTGGATAAATGCATTAGTTGCTGGATAAATAGGTAGGTGGGAGGTTAAATGGATAGGTGGGTGAATAAATGGGCGGGCGAGGTGTGGTAAATATATGAGGTAGCAGTGAGCTTGGCCTTGAGTGACGCTCCATCCCTCAATCTGACCATCAGACCTGGGCCAGGTATATATTTCACTGCTCCTGTCACCACCACCAACACTACTACTACCCACCACTATTACCACTAACTTTCACCACTACCACCACCACTACCCTTCACCACTATCACTACCCTTCACCACTATCACTACACCACTACCACTACCCTTCACCACTACCACTACCCTTTACCACTACCCTACACTACCACTACCCCACACCAATGAAATATATTTCACTCAGATTCAGAATTATTTTTGCGAAATATAATCGCATACACAAATTGTCACTTGCCTTATTCAGAAAGAAGAGAGTTGCTATTTAAGCCAAAATCGCAAGTTTTACCTATTCGGCACGATATATATTATATTATATTATATTAAATGAAACTGAAAAACACCGTCAGTTGAAATGCGGAAAGCGATGTTTTGTTGTAAAAATACACAGTATGAAATTTCAGAAGAGTTAGCTTTTTGTAATGTGTGTCGTTCCGTGTTTAATGTAGTTATATGGTATTATTTAAACGTGTTCGCATTGAATTGTGTGTACGTTTGTGTGTGTGTATACGTTTGTTTGTGTATGTGTGAGTATAGGTGCCTGTATGTACTTGTGTGTTTTTCTGTAGTCATACGTTTTCATGCGTGAGTAGAAGTGTGAGTTTTCGTGTATGTGTCTGTACTTACCTATATAAGTTAGGTGTGTGTGTGTGCACTCACCTAATTGTGGTTGCAGGGGTCGAGACTCAGCTCCTGGCCCCTCCTCTTCACTGAGTGCTACTAGGTCCTCTCTCTCCATGCTCCACGAGCTTCATCATACCTCATCTCAAAGTTATATATGGTTGCTGTCTCTACTACCTCACTTGCTAGGCTATTTCACTTCCTGACTATGACTGAAGAAATACTTCCTAACATCCCTTTGACTCATCTGGGTCTTCAACTTCCAATTGTGACCCCTTGTTTCAGTGTTCCCTCTCTGGAACATCCTGTCTTTGTCCATCTTGTTTATTCCACGCAGTATTTTGTATGTCGTTATCATGTCTCCCCTAGCCCTCCTGTTCTCCATCGTCGTCAGGCCGATTTCATTTAACTTTTCTAAGTAGGACATTCCCCTTAGGTCTGGAACTAACCTTGTCGCAAACCTTTGCACTTTCTCTAATTTCTTGTCGTGCTTGATCAAGTGTGGGTTCCATACAGGTGCTGCTTACTCTAGTATGGGCCTCACGAACACGGTGTACAATGTCTTGAAAGATTCCTTACTAAGGTATCGGAACGCTGTTCTCAGGTTTTCCAGGCGCCCATATGCTGCAGCAGTTGTCTGGTTGATGTGTGCTTCCGGAGACGTGCTCGGTGTTATACTCACCCCAAGATCTTTCTCCTTGAGCGAGGTTTGCAGTCTTTGACCAGCATGCCTATACTCCGTCTGCGGTCTTCTTTGCCCTTCCCCGATCTTCATGACTTTGCATTTGGAGAGGTTAAATTCGAGAAACCAGTTGCTGGACCAGGTGTCCAGCCTGTCCAGATCTCTTTGAAGTCCTACCTAATCATTATCTGATTTAATTCTCCTCATTAACTTCACATCATCTGCGAAAAGGGACACTCCCTAGTCTAACCCTTCCATCATGTCATTCACACATATACCAAAAATAGCACTGGTCCTAGGACCGACCCCTGTGGGACCCCGCTCGTCACAGGCACCTACTGTGATAGCTCATCGCGTACCATGACACGTTGTTGCTTCCCTGTTAGGTATTATCTGATCCATTGCAGTGCCCTTCCTGTTATACACACCTGATCCTCTAGCTTCTGCACTAATCTCTCTGTGTTGAAGGCCTTCTTGTAGTCCAAGAAGATGCAATCAACCCACCCCTTTCTCTCGTGTCTTACTTCTGTTACTTTATCATAAAACTCCAGTAGGTCTATGACACAGGATTTGCCTTCCATAAATCCGTGCTGGTTGGCGTTTATTCTCTAGTTCCGTTCCAGGTGCTCCACCACTCTCCTCCTGATAATCTTCTCCATGACTTTGCATACTATACACGTCAGTGACACTGGTCTATAGTTTAGTGCCTCTTTTCTGTCTCCTTTTTTAAAAATGGGAACTACATTTGCCGTCTTCCATACCTCAGGTAGTTGCCCAGTTTCAAAGGATGTGTTGAAGATTGTGGTTAGTGGCAAACACAGCATTACTGCTCCCTCTCAATGGATCCACGGGGAGATGTCCAGTCCCATTGCCTTTAAGGTATCAAGGTCCCTTGGCAGCTTCTTCACATACTCCTCAGTTGTGTGTATGTCATCCAACACTTGTTGGTATATTCCTTGTTGTTGTCCCCCTCTGTTTTGTCCTCCCAGAGGCCTCCCTGTCTCCACTGTAAATACTTCCTTAACTCTTGTTGAGCTCCTCACATACCTCTTGATCGTTTCTTGTGAGTTCCCCACATTCTTTCCTCAACCTGATCACCTGGTCTTTGACTGTCTTCCTCCTAATGTGGCTATACAGCAGTTTTGGGTCAGACTTGACTTTCGATGCTATGTCGTTTTCGTACTGTCGCTGGGCCTCCCTCCTTATCTGTGCATTCTCGTTTCTGGCTCTTCGACTAATCCCTCTATTTTCCTGGGTCCTTTGCCTCCTGTACCTTTTCCATTCTCTGGTGCACTTTTGTTTTCCTCCCAACACCTTCGGGTAAACCAAGGACTCACTTTGGTCTTCCCATTATTTGTATTGCCCTTGGGAACAAAAGTTTCCTCTGCCTCCTTGTATTTTGTTGTTACATAATCCATCATCTAATTTACTGACTTTCCCACCAGTTCTCTGTCCCACTGAACCTCCTGCAGGAAGTTCCTCAAACCTATATAGTCCCCCCTTTCATAGTTTGGTTTTTCCCATTCAATTCCTGTTACCCTCTCCACTTGTAACTCTACAGTCAAAACTCAGAATCACGTGATTACTAGCTCCAAAGGGCCTCTCATAAGTGATGTCCTCAATGTCTGAACTTCTCAGGGTGAACATAAGGTCTTGCTGGTTCATCCTCCCCTCTCTCTCTCTGGTAGTGTCCTTGATATGTTGATGCACAAGGTTTTCCAGTACCACATCCATCATCTTGGCTCTCCATGTTTCGGGACCCCTATGTGGCTCCAGGTTTTCCTAATCGATCTTGTGGTTGAAATCGCCTATAACCAGTAACCAGTGTGTGTGTGTGTGTGTGTGTGTGTGTGTGTGTGTGTGTGTGTGTGTGTGTGTGTGTGTGTGTGTGTTAAATTTTAATGTCGCTTTTTGTTTTTCTTGAATCTCGGTTGTCTTTTCGTGCAATCAATAATCAAGAGGCATTGTTGAGTCCTGTGGCCTTGGCTTTTGTTTGTCCCCACGCCTTCCTGTACCTAGCAATATTTTAAACGTTCCTCTCTTTTCTCCTCTGGGCATCATGTATGCCCTTAGCATGTCTCCGATGAACACAATGTATGTCAGGATCATGTCTCCTCTGCCACAGAATTTCCTCATCTCTCTTACCAAGTGTGTAGCAGTCCATCATTCCGTTTCTGCTTTCTCTGTTTTTTAAAGTGGGGCTTCACGCGGGTTCTGTGTACTCCAGTGCCGGTCTAACATGTGTAAGTCTTTCTGAACGCTAATACGTCTTGATGAATGCCCAAGTTTATGTAATGTTTTGGTGACAGGTTTATTTGCGACATTGATGACCAGATCTCTCTCATTTTGCCTTCTCTGAGATTTTCCTCCCACAACCCCCTGTCTGTTGTAAGTTTTGTCGCGCTTCTCTCTCTCTCTCTCTCTCTCTCTCTCTCTCTCTCTCTCCCATTTTAATTACCTTTTTATATACCGAGATTGAATTCTTCTGACATTTTTTCCGACCATTCCCGAGAGCTGGTCCAGCTCATCTAGCAGAAATTGCCGTTTTCCTGCGTTTCTATTTTCCTCACAACTGTTATATGGTGAGCCAACAGTGACATGCGTGATGCTGGGCCTCCCTTCACTGCCTCTCTTCCAGTCACGGCAGCCATTTTCACACCAAGTGCCTTTCAGTAAAGTTATTTTTTCAATTGTTATTTTCGGTTAGGTTAGCTTAACGTATATTAATTCAATATTTCAACGTAATTACCCAACAGGAACGAAATTAAAAAAAAAATAAATGATTTGTGGCTTACGGTGTTATGAAATTTCGTTAATGCATTTTAACACATATAGTAATTAATATGGAGGACGGGTTGCCCTGGAGGAAGTTATGTGTTTGGAAGAACAGAAGAACAAGAGGAGACAAAATCACAGCATTAATAGTACTCTAGTGACATGAACGAGACAAATTTTATTACAGGTAAGACTAAGACTAGGAAATTAAGGTGAAAAGTGAACATTTAGGTAGTGATACATCAGGAATTTTATTTTTTTTTATGTTAGGAGTTGTAAAAAAACGGAACGGAAGAGAGTGCGATATGGATGAATCAAAAAAAGATAACTGCTGTAGAAAGTATGGATATGTAGCTCGCGCACGACAGTAGAAATTTTAGAGGTTGGTTCAGGAGCTGGAGCTCAACGCTGACCGAAGAACTCGTCACTTGCAGACACTGGAAGATCAAACTGTCACTGCTGGTTTAGATACAATAATTATTTAAAGATTATTGAAACGTTAGGGGCTGAGTAGGGTGGTGAGGGGCGGGGCACTGTAGGACTGTGTGGGGCGAGGTAGGACTGTGTGGGGCGAGGTAGGCCTGTGTGGGGTGGGGTAGGACTGTGTGGGGCGAGGTAGGACTGTGTGGGGTGGGGTTGGACTGTGCGGGGCGAGGTAGGACTGTGTGAGGCGAGGTAGGGCTGTGTGGGGCGGGGAGAGCAGGAAAGGAGAAATTTTAGGAACGGTTCAGGAATGGGATTAGGAATGGTTTAGGAATGCGGAAACGCAGTCGGGAATCATTTGTCTCAGACCTTACACGTGCTAGTGACACTCATTCCCAGACCTGGAGGGGAGAGGAGGGAAGGTGGAAATAAGGGAGAGAGGAAGGGAGAAAGGAGGGAGAGAGAATGAAAGGAAAGAACGGTGAGAGAGAATGATAGGGTGGGATTTCATTTTCTAACAAAATTAGCTAAATCAGCAGTGTGTTATTACAATATTATATGTGTTAATTACATATTGGAAACAAAAGCCAGCAGTGTTTCCCTAACATATTCCATCACACAGGATGCGTCATATACAGAGTGAGCAGATTTGTTAGCCTGAGCAGTAAGACTTGAGTAAGGGAATGAGAATATCATCAAGTATTCCATTAAATGTTCAACAGCTACGACAGCTTCAATGGTTTCCTTCTACCAGAGTTGGACTTGGGAAATCCTACCTCTCAGGATGAACTATCCTATCCATAGGAGAAATACAATTTTAATGATGTCATAATCATCCCTGAGAGGGGGCAACGGATACTGTTTATAGGAGACAGGGGAAATAAGAAGGGAGAGGAGAGAGAAAGAACTTTTGGATGAAATGACATATTTAGCTACGTACACACAGTAATAAATAACTATGCAGAGTTATTATACTAAGCTTAGCACTTGCTCTAACGTGGCGACGTTAGAGCAAGTGCTAAGCAACACCCACACAAAGTAAGCTGACCCATGATAAATTGGAGAGAGAGAGAGAGAGAGAGAGAGTGGGTGAGTAAAGGTTTTCACCTGAGATGTGTCCAGAGTTCTAAGTATCATTTGACCTGAGAGTCTAGCTCTCCAGGTGTCACTTGACCCGAGTATTCAGAGCTCCAAGCACCATTCGACCAGTCAGCCTTACCTGGAAACACCTGGCGCTTGACACACTAAAAATTTGAAACACGTAAAATATTTACAACACAACAGAGGAAACAAAACATATACACGCTGATTCTTGTGCAACTTTTTTCAATGGCCGATATTTATTTTCATAAATGCTTGATAATATTGCGAACTCTCGAAAACATGGAAAACACTTAATTTCTTCCAAAATGTCTAAAATAATGATGGCAGTGTTGAAACTGTTGTTTTTATTGAAGATATTCTCATTGACAGGAAATTAGAAGCGATATAGTGGAAGAATATGCTGTAAATAATAAGAGAACATGAAGTGCCAGAGAACATTCTGAGAAGAACCGGAGAACATGAAAAGAACAAGAGCACATGGAGAGAACAGAGAACATGGAAAGAAGAGAATATGAAAAGAAAAAGAGAACATAATGGAAAGAGCAAGAGAACATGATGGAAAGAGCAAGAGAACATGATGGAAAGAACAAGAGAACATTGGAAAGAACAAGAGAACATATTGAAAAGAACATGAGAAATGAGAAAACATGACGGAAAGAATCTCTCTCTACATATACATGTCGTGCCGAATAGGTAAAATTTATCAAATAGCAAGAACTCGTTTAAAATTAAGTCGTTTCTAAAAAAAAATTCTTACACGTTTAAAGATATATATTTTCATATATGTTAATGTAAAAATTAATAATTTTGTACCAAATGAACCTTAGAAAGTTTATTTAACCTTATTATAACAAGCGCAATTTAATTTAGCTCAATCCAACTAAATTTATTTTAGATGACTTTACAATAATTTAATAAACAGACACAATGAAATGTATTTTTTTTTTCGTTAGGTTCAGAATAATTTTTCCGATATTATTACATACACAAATTTTCGTTTGCCCTATTCACCAAGAAGTGCGTTGCTATTTAAGCTAAAATCATAAGTTTTGCTTATTCGGCACGACATATATATATATATATATATATATATATATATATATATATATATATATATATATATATATATATATATATATATATATATATATATATATTATAAGCGATGCAAGATTCAAAACATCAACGGGAGGAGTTGAAAGATAGCTCTAGGCCTTTCTTGTCGCAATCAACACATCATCAGGAGTTTGCAACGTTGCAGAAATGAGTAGGAAGTCCAGGTAGAAGAGTTCAAAGGAACGACTCTGGCTAGAATGAAATGGTATCGGGCAGGCCAGTGCCAGGTGAAGGCAAGATATTATAAACAGTAACAGTAGAGGCTTATAGAAGCCCATCGACATTAAATATTTAATAATGACCTAGCGATGACGGAGTGGATAGGGTGACACGTACGTTGTGTTGTCTCTCGAGGCGCGACAATGTGTCGTGGGTTCGAATCCTGGCCTGCCGCAGTTTGGTAAATGATTTTATATATATATATATATATATATATATATATATATATATATATATATATATATATATATATATATATATATATATATATATATATATATATATATATATACACACAAAACAACCACTGTGAAAAAATAGTGAAATTCCAAGCGTTTTCGTGACTTCTCACATTATCGAGGAACTAATAGTTAACTGATAATGTGAAAACTCACGAAACCGCTTGGAATTTCACTATTCTTTCACAGTGGTTGTTTCGCATATATATATATATATATATATATATATATATATATATATATATATATATATATATATAATGAAACAAAGTAAAGACACGAGTGCAGAACTAGCTTTTATTTGGTCAACGTTTCGTTCTACGTAAAGCTCTACAAGGAGCAGAAAGTTTTCACACTAAAAGCTGGTTCTGCAGCCTGTCTTTTCTTCATCAAGCTTCCCTTTGATTATAATAATTTTCTTCGTCACTCCATCAACGCACCTTCATATCCACCAAGTTCTCTCTGTCAGTGTCTTTAATGGAACTTGCTTTCTCATTAGAGGGGCATTTGTCTACATTTCGCCCTCATATGGATTTATGTCAGTGTACAAGATTTGGAACGAGTCCCACCAGTATTTACCGAGTGTAAATTATGATATATCTTTCCCAGGAACAATAATACCTACAAATCCTAGTAAAGTCCAGGAATTTGCTGATTTTTTTCCTTATGTTTCTCACGTGAAGTTTCCGAATTATGATTTTTACAAGGGGCATTTTTTCTTTTGGTTCGGTTTTCATGGCGTCTGTAGAAAATCAAACCAAAATCTGTTTTTTTTAGTAATTTCACTCTGTTTTCTGAATGTTGATATTAACGAAATTAGAGTAATGTAAACATAAAAGTCATAATTAATAACTGTCAGTGAATAAAAAGAAGAATGCACGGGGACTCGAACCGTAGGGGTGATTTGTAACGAGCGAGAGGGATTTTATGCTTACCCAGTCCCCTGAAGGTAGGTTCCTTGACGCTGGTGAGGAGCTCTTGTTCTAGGAAATTGAATATGTGCTCCATTTCCCTGAAGTGATCCTGAATACCTTCCATCCCCATCCCCCACAGGTGCTGTATAATCCCTACGGGTTTAGTGCCCCCCATGATTATAATAATATAATCATGCATACCCAGCAAATCAGGTATTTGACCAAATATAAACAACCATGAAAGTTCTCCGTACCTCCTCCAGCGACGTAAGGAAGAGAAAAGACTGTAAAGTGAGGATGTGTGGAAAGAGCTGGAGAACCTGCTGGAAAGTGCTCACTCGGAATGATAACACAAAAATTACTCATAGAAAATTGCTTAAATTTTGCAAGAGATGTTTACATAATTTAGGGAAGGTTGGAAGGGGGAATGGAAAGATAATACGGCGGAGTGCGAGAGGGATGGTAATTGTTGGTGATTTGAAAGGCAAAATAGTTGCTGAAAATATGGTATTTAAAAAAAACAATTGTATCAGAGCAAACCTTTACGCTTACACAGCTTTTCGTTCACCGTTTGTTTCAAGTCAGGAAAACACTTGTGACCAAGACGTTGTGCAAATAATTGCCGTGTTATCCCACCATAATTTCTGGCAACGAGTGTAATTATTTCTAATAAAAATCAAGAGAGAAAATCATGACAAAAAAAAAAAAAATCAGGACTTCACCAGACGTTCATCCAGTTTTCAGTTTCGCGGAGGGAGGGAGGAAGGGTGGGAGTTCATTTCCCACCTCTATTTTTCTAACATTTAGTTTTTCTATTTCCTCATGAGATACCTGACATAAATATTTTACGAGTGTGTCATTAAGGGTGTGGGAGTGAGTGAATGGTGGTGAGGCGGGTCGCTCTCTTGATCTTCCCCTCCCAGACGATGCCCCGGGGAACGATTATTCAACGACGCTAATGTGGCACTGAGCTGAGTAGTGCCACACTGGCTGACGCTGGTGGGGGATGGGGCAATGTACCTGCTCCGTGGAACATCTGAGGCAGGTTAAATGACCCGTGTTACAGCTGAGGTATGGGGCCCTGCTTCCAGGAGAACCTCATGGAAGGTTATAAGTCTGTAGATCACCTGATGGATGGTGAGTGAATATAAACTGCTGATGAGGCAAGCGTACAGTAACTGAAAGTTAGAACTTGTTTCTATCTTCAAATTTTGAACGTGTAGTAAAAGATACGTTTAGCAGAAGGAGGACTTTTATTATTTACCATATGGTAAAGTTTTTAATTGAGAAAGATTTTTATTAAATATAAGATATTTAGATATGTCTTTTTCCGCCCACTGTCGACTCATAGCCACACTTAACTACTCTTCAAATTTGTGGGAATAGATTCAGAGCTTCTGAAACGAAACTCCAAATTGCCGGAGTAAAACATCGAACTGCTAGAGCTCGACTTCGAACTGCTTAAGCAAAACTCTGAAGTCCTTGAGTCAGGTTCGAAAATACTGGAAAGAAACTCCGATCTGCTGGAACGAGACTCCGAGCTGCTGGAACGAGACGCTGAGCTGCTGGAAAAATATTCTGATCTTCCGGAACGACACTCCAAAATGTTAGAAAGAAACTCCAAACTTTTCCCCAAAGCCTCATTCTCGTGGAACGAGACTTAAGGACTGGCGGAGCCAAAACTCCAAACTACTAAGCGAGTCCCCAAACTGCTGGAACGAGATCCAGGATGAGATGACCTGCTGGAACGAAATTCGGAACGGTTGGTCTGATGCTAAAAAAAACATATGAGTCAAGACATAGCTGTTTGAGCCTGTATAGGGCCCAGTACAGCTTCGAAAAAAATAAGATTCATGAATTTGACTTTCGAACTGGATGTGAGAAGTGAACATGTGTGAGTGAATGTAATGTGTCTGTACATGAGCCAATTAAGAACCGAACTGGTCTATGGTAGGGCCAGGGGAGAACTGAACTGGGTACGTGGTAGGACCAGTGGCAGAAATCGTGAGGAATTGAACCGGTTCATAGCAGAGCCAGAGGAGAATCGAGCTGGTGCATGACAGCACCGGGAAAGAACACAACTGGCCTGTGGCTGAGCCAGGGAGAACCACATTAGTATGTGCCAGACCCAGAGAAGAAGAAGAGGTTCTGTACCAGGGCCACGGGAGAACCGAATCAATCCTATGTATACTTGTTGGAGGTATTTGGTCCTTGGAACCTGTGTCAGGGCATCTTTTTAGAGCCATGTGGCAGTATATTTGCCCCATGGTATCTGTATTATGGTTAGGCAAGTGTGCCTGCTCCGTGGCACCTGTGTTAAGCCAGTGTGAATGTGTGCTTGATCTATCTGTGAGTGCAAGACGATAGTGTGCCTAGCCCGTAGCACCTTTGTCACACGTATTACACAAGTATGTTAGGGTCCCTGGCACTCACCTGTGTGAGGGTCAGAGGAAGATGGAAGAGGTGACTATTTACCTGGTCCGGTACGCACCTGGGATAATACACCTGTGTGCAAGACACCTGTGGGAGTGTGTGTAGTTGGCGACCCACCTGGGGAGTTGAGCTGGTCTGTGGCACTAGTGTAAGGGCCAGGGGGAGAGAGGGAGGGGGAGAGTGGCACTCCCCGTGATTACTCCGAGGACGCGTTTCCCCACAAAACGGTTTGTTCCGAGTGACAATGGGGGTTTAATACGTGGTGGGGGACCCGCCTGCCCAGGTGTAATTCCCACTACTGACGGAGGCCGCCATTCCTCGTTCCTATCACTATCCACCGCCCTTATCCCAAGCTCCTTCAGTATTGCCTCCCTATCCCAAGCTCCTTCAGTACTGCCTCCCCAGACCAAACTGCTGCTCTGTTGCCTCCCCATCTCATATCCCATTATTATCCTTTTTTAACTTTCTCCTATATTAGTATCCTCCTTGTGTAACTACTCATTTCTTGCTTGACCTCCCTCTTCCCTCATCTACCTCTTCATTCATTTCCCACTTTTTTCACCTCTCTCTTCCTTAATCTCTTCTTTCATCTACTACATTCATTTCAAATATCCTTCTTCTCCCTCTTTCTTCCTCCTACTCT
>NC_091308.1:34735784-34760784 GCF_038502225.1 Cherax quadricarinatus
GCAAAGAGAAAAAAGGAAGAAAAGGGGCGAGAGGAACGAGGAGAGGGGCGCATATATATATATATATATATATATATATATATATATATATATATATATATATATATATATAGATAATGTCGTGCCGAATATGCAAAACTGGCCAATTAGCAAGAACTCATTTAAAATTAAGTCCTTTGTAAAATTTTCTCTTAATTACATTTAATAATATTTTTTTTTCATTAATGTTGATGTAAAAATTTACAATTTTGCACCAAAAGGAACTTAGAAAACTTACCTAACCTTATTATAACAAGCGCAATTTATTTTAGCCTAACCCAACTAAATATATTTTAAATTTGTTTACAATAATTTAATACTAAACAAACACATTGAAATATATTTTTTTTGTTAGGTTCAGAATGATTTTGGCGAAATTATTGCATACACAAATTTTCACTTGTCATATATGGCAAGATGAACGTTGCTCTTTAAGCCAAGATCGCAAGTTCTGCATCCAGAGGGCTTGTAGCAGCGATTCTCCCTGAACATCTTAGGGACAAGATTGGAGTCCTGGACCAAAACTTCATTGACGGAGCCATGATCTGGGATAATCTAACGGGCTCTGAAACCAGACCTGCTCCCCCCAACAACTACAAACAATCGCACTGGGATGGTCCAATAGTGGAAAATATAGCCTCAACAATGCTTCAGAGTGTGTCAGGGAAGGATAGAGCCCGCCTCCTGGCAGTGAGAGCACCTCATGCAGGGGGTTTTCTATTGGCTGTTCCCAGCTCCAGCCTTGGCACACGCCTCGACCCACAGACCATCCGCATCGGTGTTGCCCTTCGACTTGCCGCCCCTATTCTCGCCGAACACAGGTGTATTTGTGGCAGTGAAGCAGCAGACCGATTCGGGTACCACGGTCTTGTGTGCCGTAAATCTGAGGAAAAGATTGCAAGACATGAGAAGGTTAATAACATCAAGAGGAGCCTCACAACAGCCGGATGCCCACCAGTAAGGGAGCCACCCCAGCTATGCAGATCTGATGGCAGCCAGAAGCGTCCAGATGGTATCACCCTTCAAGCCTGGACAGATGGGAAGCAGGTGGTGTGGGACTATACATGTGCATCTACCTTGGCTGATACCTATCTCCAATACACCAGGGAGGAAGGAGGGGCAGCTGTCAGCTTCAGGGAGTCCCAAAAGTCTAGAAAATATGGAGAACTTGTCCATCATTATATGTTTGTTCCCATAGGCTCAGAGACCCTTGGCTCATGGGAAAAGAATGCATCTAAATTCCTTAAGGAGCTGGGAAAAAGACTCATCAGGGTAACTAAGGATCCCAGGGCAGCTAGTTTTTTGTTCCAGCGACTCAGTGCGGCTGTTCAAAGGGTTAATGCCTGCTGTATTTTGGGCACACGCCCCAGCTCAGAAGAGCTGGATGAGATTTTCGCCCTATAGTCGGTGATACACACGTAACAACATGTACCGTATATGCCACCTTTATAATATATATATATATATATATATATAGAATACCTGGATGGTTACCTGGAGGTTATTCCGGGGATCAACGCTCCCGCGGCAGGGTCCATGACCAGGCCTCCCGATGGATCAGGACCTGATCAACTAGGCTGTTACTGCTGGCCGCACGCAGTCCAACGTACGAGCCACAGCCCGGCTGATCCGGCACTGACTTTAGGTATCTGTCCAGCTCTCTCTTGAAGGCAGCCAGGGGCTTATTGGCAATTCCCCTAATGCTTGATGGTAGGCTGTTGAACAGTCTTGGGCCCCGGACACTTATGGTGTTTTCCCTTAGTGTACCAATGGCGCCCCTACTTTTTATTGGGGGCATTTTTCATCGCCTGCCCAGTCTTTTACTTTCGTAGGGAGTGATTTCTGTGTGCAGATTTGGGACCATTCCTTCCAAGATTTTCCAAGTGTAGATTATGATATATCTCTCCCTCCTGCGTTCCAACGAGTACAAGTCAAGTGCTTCCAAGCGTTCCCAGTAGTTAAGGTGCTTGACAGAACTTATACGTGCAGTAAAGGATCTCTGTACACTCTCTAGATCTGCGATTTCACCTGCTTTGAATGGAGATGTTAATGTACAGCAGTATTCCAGCCTAGAGAGAACAAGTGATTTGAAAAGGATCATCATTGGCTTGGCATCTCTCGTTTTGAAAGTTCTCATTATCCATCCTATCATTTTCTTTGCACGTGCGATCGTGGCACTGTTGTGATCCTTGAAAGTGAGATCCTCAGATATTACTACTTTCAGGTCCCTTACATTATTTTTCCGCTCTATTGTATGGCCGGAGTCAGTAGTATACTCTGTTCTAGTTATTATCTCCTCCAGTTTTCCATAACGGAGTAGTTGGAATTTGTCCTCATTGAACATCATATTGTTTACCGTTGCCCACTGGAAAACTTTGTTTATATTTTCTTGGAGGTTAACCGCGTCCTCAGCAGATGACAGCCTCATGCAGATCCTAGTATCATCCGCAAAGGATGATACGGTGCTGTGGTGTGTATCTCTGTCTATGTCTGATATGAGGATAAGGAATAAGATGGGGGCGAGTACTGTGCCTTGTGGAACAGAGCTCTTCACTATGGCAGCCTCCGATTTAACTCTGTTGACCACTACTCTTTGTGTTCGATTTGTTAGGAAACTGAAGATCCATCTCCCCACTTTCCCAGTTATTCCTTTAGCACGTATTTTATAGGCTATTACGCCATGATCGCATTTGTCAAATGCTTCTGCAAAGTCTGTGTATATTACATTTGCATTCTGATTTTCTTCCAGTGCATCCAAGGCCATGTCATAGTGATCCAGTAGTTGTGAGAGGCAGGAGCGACCTGCCCTGAACCCATGTTTCCCTGGATTGTGCAGATTTTGGGAATCCAGGTGATTTGCAATCCTGCTTCTTAGCACTCTTTCAGAGATTTTTATGATGTGGGACGTCAGAGCTATTGGTCTATAGTTCTTAGCTAATGCTTTGCTGCCATCTTTATGGAGTGGGGCTATATCCGTTGTTTTAAGTGGCTATGGAATTTCACCCATGTCCAAGCTCCTCATCCATAGTGTACTTAGGGCACGCGAGAGGGGTTTCTTGCAGTTCTTAATGAAAACAGAGTTCCACGAGTCTGGGCCCGGGGCTGAGTGCATAGGCATGTTGTCAATGGCTTTTTCGAAATCTATCGGAGTTAGGGTAATGTCGGAAATCTGGCATACATTTATGGAGTTTTGAGGCTCATTCATGAAGAAATCATTTGGGTCGTCGATCCTCAGACCGATTAGTGGTTCACTAAACACAGAGTCGTACTGGGATTTCAATATTTCGCTCATTTCCTTGTTGTCATCTGTGTAAGTCCCATCCTGTCTGAGTAAGGGCCCGATACTAGATGTGGTATTTGCCTTGTTTTTGGCATATGAAAAGACATATTTTGAATTTCTTTCAATTTCACCAATAGCTTTAAGCTCCTCCTGCCTCTCCTGGTTCCTGTAAGAGTCATTTAATTTAAGTTCAATAGTTTCCACTTCCCTGGTCAGCGCCTCCTTTCGTGTATCAGATATTCTAGCACTCCTGAGGAGCTCAGTGACTCTTCGTCGTCTTCTGTAGAGGGAACCTCTTTCTCTCTCCAGTTTACTCCTGCTCTTCTTCTTTCTTAGGGGAATATGCCTAGAACATGCTTCGGCTGCCAGGAAGTTGATCCTTTCAAGGCACTGGTTTGGATCCATGTCATTTAAGACATCTTCCCAACATGTTTCGTTTAGGACATGGTTTACCTGGTCCCAGTTGATGTTCTTGTTGTTGAAGTTGTATTTTGTGAAGACACCTTCACAGGTACATGCATTCTGCTGATCAGGACCCCTATGCATGTACGTCTGGACTTCGATTAGGTTGTGATCGGAATTAGTCGTTTTTTATTTTCTTATGTCTCTTATCAGGTCCTCATTATTTGTGAAGATAAGGTCAAGTGTGTTTTCTAGTCTTGTTGGCTCCACAATCTGCTGGCTTAAGGTGTGTTTTTTTGCAGATACTTAGTAGCTCATGTGTGTGTGACCTTTCATCTGCGCTACCTCCGGGGATTGTTTCAGCGATAACATTATTTGCTACATTCTTCCATTTTTTATGCCTTAGGTTGAAATCACCAAGCAGTAAGATGTTTGGGGATGGAGCTGGAAGGTTTTCCAAACAGTAATCAATTTTCAGTAGCTGTTCCTTGAACTGTTGCGAGGTTGCATCTGGTGGCTTGTATACAACCACAATGACTAGGTTTTGGTTCTCGATCTTTATTGATAGAACTTCAACTACCTCATTTGTGGTGTTCAGCAACTCTGTGCAGATAAGGGACTCTTTGACATACAGGCCAACCCCCCCTTGTTGCCTGTTTTTTCTGTCGCATCTAAAAAGGTTGTAACCACTTACCATATTTCACTGTCAAAGTGATCTTTTGTGTGATTCTCTGTGAAGGCTGCAAACATTGCATTAGACTCCTCTAGAAGTCCACTGATAAAAGGTATTTTGTTGTTGGTGGATGGCTTAAGGCCCTGTATATTAGCAAATATGAAGGAGGTTGTATTCTGTGTTTGTTGGGGGGATTTTGTTATTGGCATCAGTAGTTGTAATTCTGGAGGGCCATGGGTGGCCACTGGCTGCGCCTCCAGTCCAACAAGGCTCCGAGGTGGTGGACTATTTTTATTTCATTCCATTTTCTTTTTCCGTTTCCTGCCACTAAAAAATCACCTGGAGTTGGGTTGTCGTAGCTACTATTGTTTGTCTTGTGGGGTCTGTGCCTCCTGGTCCCTTTTAGATGGTATGCAGGGCAGTCGATGTTGTAACACTGCTTCTGGAGGACCGAGGAGTGGCACATTTTTGGGTGAAAGAAAGTACAGGAAAAAGAACGACACACTCCTTTAGACAGGAGGTCGCTACATTTTTTGGGATGCTCAAAGTTGCATGTCCCATTTTTTTTCCCTGTTATTCGATGCTTACAGATGCCCCAAGCATAATTGCACAAATTCACCTTTGGTTGAGAATTGTTGGGAGGTGTGTTGTCAATTTCTGCAGGTTCTGGGACTGCACTATAATCCTCAGTATCCAAGCCAGGGCCACCCCGTCCTGGATTCCATCTACTTTCCCCAGTAGAGGAAGAAGGAGGAGACTCCTCTCCAACATCTGTACTGTGGGCCACGGTCTTGTGCAATGATGGTTGTATATTTACGGTTCTAGATGGTTGTATATTTACTGTTTTTGTGGTGGTTTTGGTAGTGTCCCTAGGAGAGTCTGGGCTGGCAGTAAGGCTGGGGGCTGGGTCTGGGTCAGCACTGGGGCTGGGGGCTGAGCCTGGGCCAGCGGTTGGGCCTGGGCCAGCACCAGCACTGTGGGTATTAGTGCTATGACTGGGAGAGCCTGGGCCAGCACCAGCACTGTGGGTATTAGTGCTATGACTGGGGGATGGGTCTGGCTTAGCACCATGTGGGTGACTAGATAGTTTCGAGTCATCTGTTGTGGTATGGACATTCTGCATTTTTTGATGCACTATCTCTTGCTCCCATGTTTTATATATTTTTGGTAGACTATCCAAGAGGTCATCCTTGTTTTCTTAATTATTTTTATAATTTATTACTCTCCTTAGTACCTTTCTGATACCTGCCCAAAGTTCTACATCTTTATTGCACAACCAGAAGCACCTTGCTAGTTTGAGGTCATTTTTTGAGGCTGTATTTAGTCTAGTACAAGAGATATGGTGTTTTGAAGAGCATAGAATGCATGTGATTCTGGATTTCCTTCCAAGGATTTTTTTACATGTCCCACAGATATGCTGTGCTGACATCCTGTCTGTATCCTACTACACTCTGTATGCCACGGAAGAAAACTGATTTCCACTTTACCTTTCTTTTGCTGGTGCCAGTAATATGCAAGATGTATTCATAAGAACCAAGTTTGCAGTATGTGGGGGGTGGTGTAGGGTGGGTGTGAGCCAGGCAGGACTTACACACACTGCCACACTTCACTATTATTTTTATTACTATTATTATTATTATTTTATTATTTTATTATCACACTGGCCGATTCCCACCAAGGCAGGGTGGCCCGAAAAAGAAAAGCTTTCACCATCATTCACTCCATCACTGTCTTGCCAGAAGGGTGCTTTACACTACAGTTTTTAAACTGCAACATTAACACCCTTCCTTCAGAGTGCAGGCACTGTACTTCCCATCTCCAGGACTCAAGTCCGGCCTGCCGGTTTCCCTGAACCCCTTCATAAATGTTACTTTGCTCACACTCCTACAGCACGTCAAGTATTAAAAACCATTTGTCTCCATTCACTCCTATCAAACACGCTCATGCATGCCTGCTGGAAGTCCAAGCCCCTCGAACACAAAACCTCCTTTACACCCTCCCTCCAACATTTCCTAGGCCGACCCCTACCCCGCCTTCCTTCCACTACAGACTGATACACTCTTAAAGTCACTCTGTTTCGCTCCATTCACTCTACATGTCCGAACCACCTCAACAACCCTTCCTCAGCCCTCTGGACAACAGTTTTGATAATCCCGCACCTCCTCCTAACTTCCAAACTACGAATTCTCTGCATTATATTCACACCACACATTGCCCTCAGACATGACATCTCCACTACCTCCAGCCTTCTCCTCGCTGCAACATTCATCACCCATGCTTCACACCCATATAAGAGCATTGGTAAAACTATACTCTTATACATTCCCCTCTTTGCCTCCAAGGACAAAGTTCTTTGTCTCCACAGACTCCTAAGTGCACCACTCACCCTTTTCCCCTCATCAATTCTATGATTCACCTCATCTTTCTTAGAGCCATCCGCTGACACGTCCACTCCCAAATATCTGAATACATTCACCTCCTCCATACTCTCTCCCTCCAATCTGATATCCAATCTTTCATCACCTAATCTTTTTGTTATCCTCATAACCTTACTCTTTCCTGTATACACTTTTAATTTTCTTCTTTTGCACACCCTACCAAATTCATCCACCAATCTCTGCAACTTCTCTTCAGAATCTCCCAAGAGCACAGTGTCATCAGCAAAGAGCAGCTGTGACAACTCCCACTTTGTGTGTGATTCTTTATCTTTTAACTCCACGCCTCTTGCCAAGACCCTCGCATTTACTTCTCTTACAACCCCATCTATAAATATATTAAACAACCACGGTGACATCACACATCCTTGTCTAAGGCCTACTTTTACTGGGAAATAATTTCCCTCTTTCCTACATACTCTAACTTGAGCCTCACTGTCCTCGTAAAAACTCTTCACTGCTTTCAGTAACCTACCTCCTACACCATACACCTGCAACATCTGCCACATTGCCCCCCTATCCACCCTGTCATACGCCTTTTCCAAATCCATAAATGCCACAAAGACCTCTTTAGCCTTATCTAAATACTGTTCACTTATATGTTTCACTGTAAACACCTGGTCCACACACCCCGTACCTTTCCTAAAGCCTCCTTGTTCATCTGCTATCCTATTCTCCGTCTTACTCTTAATTCTTTCAATAATAACTCTACCATACACTTTACCAGGTATACTCAACAGACTTATCCCCCTACAATTTTTGCACTCTCTTTTGTCCCTTTTGCCTTTATACAAAGGAACTATGGATGCTCTCTGCCAATCCCTAGGTACCTTACCCTCTTCCATACATTTATTAAATAATTGCACCAACCACTCCAAAACTATATCCTCACTTGCTTTTAACATTTCTATCTTTATCCCATCAATCCCGGCTGCCTTACCCCCTTTCATTTTACCTACTGCCTCACGAACTTCCCCCACACTCACAACTGGCTCTTCCTCACTCCTACAAGATGTTAATCCTAATTTCCCTATACATGAAATCACAGCTTCCCTATCTTCATCAACATTTAACAATTCCTCAAAATATTCCCTCCATCTTCCCAATACCTCTAACTCTCCATTTAATAATCTCCTCTCCTATTTTTAACTGACAAAACCATTTGTTCTCTAGGCTTCCTTAACTTGTTAATCTCACTCCAAAATTTTTCTTATTTTCAACAAAATTTGTTGATAACATCTCACCCACTCTCTCATTTGCTCTCTTTTTACATTGCTTCACCACTCTCTTAACCTCTCTCTTTTTCTCCATATACTCTTCCCTCCTTGCATCACTTCTACTTTGTAAAAACTTCTCATATGCTAACTTTTTCTCCCTTACTACTCTTTACATCATCATTCCACCAATCGCTCCTCTTCCCTCCCGCACCCACTTTCCTGTAACCACAAACTTCTGCTGAACAGTCTAACACTACATTTTTAAACCTACCCCATACCTCTTCGACCCCATTGCCTATGCTCTCATTAGCCCATCTATCCTCCAATAGCTGTTTATATCTTACCCTAACTGCCTCCTCTTTTAGTTTATAAACCTTCACCTCTCTCTTCCCTGATGCTTCTATTATCCTTGAATCCCATCTACCTATTATTATTATTATTATTATTAATCTATTATTATTATTATTATTATTTAAATTCCTTTTATGTAGTGCTGTACACTGTTTATCTCAAGGATATGCACTGTATTCTTTCAAAATACACTTTTCACTGCACTATACTGGGATCATTGTTTTATTATTTACACAGCAGCTAGGCCTACGCTAACTTTCCCCTACACTTCTAAGGAAAAGATTATTTCCTGTTTAGTAGAGGTAACGGTTGCATGCTCAATTTATGTATGCTGTGATTCCCTGCACCTCAATGCTACCACCACTCGTTTCATCTTTTATGACTATAGTAGTTACTTATCCGTTATTAACACTTCACTGGACCTCTGGCAATAGTTCGCTAGTGCCAGTCGCTTGTAAGATATTCCCCTATCTACACTATATATTGTACGCTATACTGGGGATAATTAAGATTACTCTTATCTACAATTTAGTTCACTATGTCACTGCACATTTATATCCTTGTCACTCACTATATTACTTATAGATAGATCAATATTTGTTTATTTCTACTGTGTCGACATCCGGCAATAATTCTTCAACTTTGCAGTTTTCGTGAACGTACGTCCTCTGCTGCCTTAGTTTCTTGTTTCTAGCTAACAGGTGTGGAGTTCGGTGTGATCTGCTGCTGTAACCCATCAACTTCAAGGTTCGACGTGATCTGCGTTCGGAGATGTTCTCTGGCATGCCACTATTGTTATTTTTTTTTTTTACTAACGCCTTCCTGTCAGCTTGAACCAATCTGGCATGGAATACTAAGGCGAAGTGCCAAGAGTAATAAAACAAGCGAAAGTTTTTGCTCAGTGTCGGCTGGATGACGCTCAACATAGATCGAAACTTTGACTTGGTAAAACTCTTCACAGCGAAACATGGCTAGTTGGTGTTCTGGTCAAAGTGAAATATTACTTGATAGACATATGAGCTGAGCGAAACGTTGCTTCAGTAAGACCGTGTTCAGCACATGTCTTTTTTAGTATAGAAAATGAGAGCTTAGGATGAAAGAGAAATTTAATGAATGGAGGACATGATAAAATGTGAAAAGAGGGAAAGATTGAATAGCTAAAAAAGGAACGACAAAATCTGGATGATGGAAATTGGAGGAGAAATGGGAAAACGAAAGAAAGATAAAAATGTGAGGGAAGGAAGGAAAAAATAGGAAAGAAGGAAAGAGAAAGAAGAGAGAAGAGTGAAAAAGTGAGCAAAAAAAGGGAAAAACAGAAAGTAAACGTAAGAAAATTAAATAGAAGAAAGTGAGAATAAATCGCATAGGTGAACGAATAAAGGAACAATATAATAAGAAAATAAGAGAAGAGAGGTAAATAAGAAAGAGGATAACTATACTCTTAATACTGACTTAAACAAGAGATGAGTTCGTTGTCTCACAGTCATCAATCAACCACTACAAGCTATTGTTGGAAAGTGAGCGAAACTTGTGTAAAACAGGTCTTGGTTAGCTCTAATTGTCTTGACAATGAGATCAAATACCTTAGCGTTGTCGTCTCAGTCCGGTTGGTTATCGGGGTTTAAGGTCGATCGACTACACGAGGATCATGAAACCTTTTTCACAGCCATTTAGGAGTGTTTTAATTCTACAGCAAAGATAAAGTAAACTGTCATCTTACAGTGAGAACATACATAACATGTGAGTGTGTGTGTATGTATAAAACAGAAACAAATACATACACATTGTTTCCTGTGCTACAAACTTTACAACACAGTAAACTCTGAACGTTGTTACTATTAATTTAGGTTCATACAGCATCAGGGGGAGAGGAAGCCGTCAGGTTCGATCGCAGGGAAGGGATGGTGAGTCCAGCTGGATCAAGAGGTGCTGATCCCCTCACCGGCATCAAGGAGATATGTTGAAAAAACACTCGCATTTACCTTGGTTATGGAACAGTGAAAGTCACACTACCGCTGCAACAATTCATTTTTCAACCCTCATTTCTGGGAGGAAGGCTTTAACGACGTTTCGATCCGTTCTGAACCATTATCAGGTCACAGCTCATATGGCCCAGGACGTACCGAAACGTCGTTTAAAGTTTCATAGCTCATACAGCCGAAGTCAGAAAGTGTATGGAAGGTGATATATGTGGGGAATGTGATAAATATATATATATATATATATATATATATATATATATATATATATATATATATATATATATATATATATATAAATGTATGTATGTCGTGCCGAATAGGCAGAACTTGCCATATAGGACAAGTGAAAATTTGTGTATGCAATAATTTCGCCAAAATCATTCTGAATCTAACGAAAAAAACATATATTTCACTGTGTTTGTTTAGTAATAAATTATTGTAAACATATCTAAAATATATTTAGTTGGGTTAGGCTAAAATAAATTGTGCTTGTTATAATAAGGTTAGGTAAGTCTTCTAAATTCCTTTTGATGCAAAATTGTAAATTCTTACATCAACATTAATGAAAAAAATATATCTTTAAACGTGTCAGAGAAAATTTTAGAAAGGATTTAATTTTAAATGAGTTCTTGCTAATTGACCAGTTTTACATATTCAGCACGACACACACACACACACACACACACACACACACACACACACACACACACACACACACACACACACACACACACACACACACACATACACACACACACACATATATATATATATATATATATATATATATATATATATATATATATATATATATATATATATATATATACACTGGCCGATTCCCACCAAGGCAGGGTGGCCCGAAAAAGAAAAACTTTCACCATCATTCACTCCATCACTGTCTTGCCAGAAGGGTGCTTTACACTACAGTTTATAAACTGCAACATCACCACCCCACCTTCAGAATGCAGGCACTGTGCTTCCCATCTCCAGGACTATAGTCCGGCCTGGCGGTTTCCCTGAATCCCTTCATCAATGTTACTTTGCTCACACTCCAACAGCACGTCAAGTATTAAAAACCATTTGTCTCCATTCACTCCTATCAAACACGCTTACGCATGCCCGCTGGAAGTCCAAGCCCATCGAACACAAAACCTCCTTTACCCCCTCCCTCCAAGTTTTCCTAGGCCGACCCCTACCCCGCCTTCCTTCCACTACAGACTGATATACTCTTGAAGTCATTCTGCTTCGCTCCATTCTCTCTACATGTCCGAACCACCTCAACAACCCTTCCTCAGCCCTCTGGACAACAGTTTTGATAATCCCGCACCTCCTCCTAACTTCCAAACTACGAATTTTCTGCATTATATTCACGCCACACATTGCCCTCAAACATGACATCTCCACTGCCTCCAGCCTTCTCCTCGCTGCAACATTCATCACCCATGCTTCACACCCATATAAGAGCGTTGGTAAAACTATACTCTCAAACATTCCCCTCTTTGCCTCCAAGGACGAAGTTCTTCGTCTCCACAGACTCCTAAGTGCACTTCTCACCCTTTTTCTCTCATCAATTCTATGATTCACCTCATCTTTCTTAGACCCATCCAGTGACACGTCCACTCCCAAATATCTGAATACATTCACCTCCTCCATACTCTCTCCCTCCCTAATCTTTTGTTATCCTCATAACCTTACTCTTTCCTGTGTTCACTTCTAATTTCCTTCCTTTACATACTCTCCCACATTCATCTTCCAACCTTTGCAACTACTCTTCAGTACCTCCTAATAGCACAGTATCATCGGCAAAAAGCAACTGTGAAAACTCCCTCTTTGTGTGCTTCTTTATCTTTTAACTCCACGCCTCTTGCCAAGACCCTCGCATTTACTTCTCTTACAACCCCATCTATAAATATATTAAACAACCACGGTGACATCACACATCCTTGTCTAAGGCCTACTTTTACTGGGAAATAGTCTCCCTCTCTCTTACACACTCTAACTTGAGCCTCACTATCCTCGTAAAAAATCTTCACTGCTTTCAGTAACCTACCTCCTATACCATACACCTGCAACATCTGCCACATTGCCACCCTATCCACCCTGTCATACGCGTTTTCCAAATCCATAAATGCCACAAAAACCTCTCTAGCCTTATCTAAATACTGTTCACTTACGTGTTTCACTGTAAACACGTGGTCCACACCCCTTCCCCTACCTTTCCTAAAGCCTCCTTGTTCATCTGCTATCCTATTCTCCGTCTTACTCCTAATTCTTTAAATAATAACACTACCATACACTTTACCAGGTATACTCAACAGACTTATCCCCTATAATTTTTGCACTCTTTTGTCCCTTTTGCCTTTATACAAAGGAACTATGCATGCTCTCTGCCAATCCCTAGGTACCTTACCCTCTTCCATACATTTATTAAATAATTGCACCAACCACTCCAAAACTATATCCCCACCTGCTTTTAACATTTCTATCTTCATCCCATCAATCCCAGCTGCCTTACCCCCTTTCATTTTACCTACTGCCTCACGAACTTCCCCCACACTCACAACTGGCTCTTCCTCACTCCTACAAGATGTTATTCCTCCTTGCCCTATACATGAAATCACAGCTTCCCTATCTTCATCAACATTTAACAATTCCTCAAAATATTCCCTCCATCTTCCCAATACCTCTAACTCTCCATTTAATAACTCTCCTCTCCTATTTTTAACTTACAAATCCATTTGTTCTCTACGCTTCCTCAACTTGTTAATCTCACTTCAAAACTTTTTCTTATTTTCAACAAAATTTGTTGATAACATCTCACCCACTCTCTCATTTGCTCTCTTTTTACATTGCTTCACCACTCTCTTAACCTCTCTCTTTTTCTCCATATACTCTTAGCTCCTTGCATCACTTCTACTTTGTAAAAACTTCTCATATGCTAACTTTTTCTACTTTATTACTCTACTTCATTCACCAATCGCTCCTCTTCCCTCCCGCACCCACTTTCCTGTAACCACAAACTTCTGCTGAACACTCTAACACTACATTTTTAAACCTACCCCATACCTCTTCGGCCCCATTGCCTATGCTTTCATTAGCCCATGTATCCTCCAATAGCTGTTTATATCTTACCCTAACTGCCTCCTCTTTTAGTTTATAAACCTTCACCTCTCTCTTCCCTGTTGCTTCTACTCTCCTTGTATCCCATCTACCTTTTACTCTCAGTGTAGCTACAACTAAAAAGTGACCTGATGTATCTGTGGGCCCTCTATAAACTTGTACATCCTGAAGTTTACTCAACAGTCTTTTATCTACTAATACATAATCCAACAAACTACTGTCATTTCGCCCTACATCATATCTTGTATACTTTTTTATCCTCTTTTTCTGAAAATATGTATTACCTATAACTAAACCCCTTTCTATACAAAGTTCAATCAAAGGGCCCCCATTATCATTTACACCTGGCACCCCAAACTTACATACCACACCCTCTCTAAAAGTTTCTCCTACTTTAGCATTCAGGTCCCCTACCACAATTACTCTCTCACTTGGTTCAAAGGTCCTATACATTCACTTAACATCTCCCAAAATCTCTCTCTCTCCTCTACATTCTTATCTTCTCCAGGTGCATACACGCTTATTATGACCCACTTTTCGCATCCAACCTTTACTTTAATCCACATAATTCTTGAATTTAAATATTTATATTCTCTTTTCTCCTTCCATAACTGATCCTTCAACATTATTGCTACCCCTTCCTTAGCTCTAATTCTCTCAGATACTCCAGATTTAATCCCATTTATTTCCCCCCACCGAAACTCCCCTACCCCCTTCAGCTTTGTTTCGCTTAGGGCCAGGACATCCAACTTCTTTTCATTCATAACATCAGCAATCATCTGTTTCTTGTCATCCGCACTACATCCACGCACATTCAAGCATCCCAGTTTTATAAGGTTTTTCTTCTTCTCTTTTTTAGTAAATGTTTACAGAAGAAGGGGTTATTAGCCCATTGCTCCCGGCATTTTAGTCGCCTCATACGACACGCATGGCTTACAGAGGAAAGATTATTTTCCACTTCCCCATGGGCAATAGAAGAAATAAAGAAGAACAAGAGTTATTTAGAAAAAGGAGAAAAAACCTAGATGTATGTATATATATATATATATATATATATATATATATATATATACATTATATATATATATATATATATATATATATATATATATATATATATATATGCATGTGCGTGACTGTGAAGTGTGACCAAAGTGTAAGTAGTAGTAGCAAGATATCCCTGTTATTGCATATTTATATCAGCATATGCAAAACAACCACTCTGAAAGAATAGAGAAATTCCAAGCACTTTCGTGACTACATAGTTCCTTGATAATGTGAGTAGTCACGAAAGCGCTTGGAATTTCTCTATTCTTTCAGAGTGATTGTTTTGCATATTCTGAAATCACCTGTTTACTGTGATCTTATTGCATATATATATATATATATATATATATATATATATATATATATATATATATATATATATATATATATATATATATGTCGTGCCGAATAGGCAGAACTTGCGATCTTGGCTTAAATAGCAACGTTCATCTTGCCATATAGGACAAGTGAAAATTTGTGTATGCAATAATTTCTGAACCTAACGAAAAAAATATATTTCATTGTGTTTGTTTAGTATTAAATTATTGTAAACAAATCTAAAATATATCTAGTTGGGTTAGGCTAAAATAAATTACTCTTGTTATAATAAGGTTAGGTAAGTTTTCTGAGATTCTTTCAATGCAAAATTGAAAATTTTTGCATTAACATTAATGGAAAAAATATATCTTTAAACGTATAAGAGAAAATTTCAGAAAGAACTTAATTTTAAATGAGTTCTTGCTAATTGACCAGTTTTACATATTCGGCATGACATATATATATACATATTTTTTCAACAAGTCGGCCGTCTCCCACCGATGCAGGGTGACCCAAAGAAGAAAGAAAATCCTCAAAAAGAAAATACTTTCATGGAAAAATACTAGATCACCCGAGGATAAACCATAAGAAATGTAGAGTGACCTATTGAGGTCCTAACCAGTCTAGTTACAGTGGTACAAGGTACACAAGGTACACATAGGTGGTTGCAACATCGTGATTGCACTAGCTTAGTGGTTTAATGAATCAGGTTGTTGGTAATATTATAATGGCGACAATAATAATGATATTAGGGTGTGATAGTTGATAATAATGATAGGAATAGCAATAAAATTAAAAATAGCCTACTTATTATAAAAAGCTTGAACAGGAGAATTCACAAAGGCATGTTAACTGACACTGAGAGTATTTCCTGAATATTCTGGAAGGTTCTGCGACACCGGTTGACAAATGAGGGATTTTTCCCTCTATTTCATTAGTTAGAAGGTTGTAAATGAAGGTATGTAATGATCCACTATTGTAATGTAACTTTTTACGCCACTTGACGTCTTCCCAGCGGTTAGAAGCTTAGGGATGGCTGTTAACTATCTTCTATTATTTTTCCTCATCCTATCTGCATAGTGTGAGTCCTACCTCCACCCGACCCCACATATTGTGGGGTGTTGGGGCACCGGTGTGTGGTTGCCATCCCACTTGCCTCTCTCAGAGACTGGCTGGTGTCTCCACACTACCATATTCTGAAAACTTACTCTACTTTTGTTGTTGCCTTTGCAACATTGCACAGCTCCTAATGACGCACTGAGAAGTGTGAAAGTACTTGAGCTAAAGATTTCCCCTTTCCCCTAGTGACTTGTCTTGCATTAAGATCGCCTGTCTGCAATTGTTGTGTGTGTGTGTGTGTGTGTATTTGTGTGTGTGTTTGTGTGTGTGTGTGTGTGTACTCACCTAATTGTACTCACCTAATTGTGGTTGCAGGGGTCGAGACTCAGCTCCTGGCCCCGCCTCTTCACTGATCGCTACTAGGTCCTCTCCCTCTCTGCTTCCTGAGCTTTGTCATACCTCTTCTTAAAACTATGTATGGTTCCTGCCTCCACTACTTCACTTGCTAGGCTATTCCACTTCCTGACGACTCTATGACTGAAGAAATACTTCCTAACGTCCCTGTGACTCGTCTGAGTCTTCAGCTTCCAGTTGTGACCCCTTGTTTCTGTGTCCCCTCTCTGTAACATCCTATCTCTGTCCACCTTGTCTATTCCCCGCAGTATCTTTTATGTCGTTATCATGTCTCCCCTGACCCTTCTGTCATCCAGTGTCGTCAGTCCGATTTCCCTCAACCATTCCACATACGACGTTCCCCTGAGCTCTGGGACTAGCCTTGTTGCAAACCTTTGTACTTTCTCTAACTTCTTGACGTGCTTGACCAGGTGTGGGTTCCAGACTGGTGCTGCATACTCCAGTATGGGCCTAACATACACAGTGTACAGTGTCTTGAACGATTCCTTATTAAGGTATCGGAACACTATTCTCAGGTTTGCCAGGCGCCCGTGTGCTGCAGCAGTTATTTGGTTGATGTGTGCCTCCGGTGACGTGCTCGGTGTTATGGTCACCCCAAGGTCTTTCTCCCTGAGTGAGGTCTGTAGTCTTTGTCCACCTAGCCTATACTCTGTCTGTGGTCTCCTTTGCCCCTCCCCAATCTTCATGACTTTGCATTTGGCAGGGTTGAATTCGAGAAGCCAGTTTCTGGACCACATGTCCAGCCTGTCCAGGTCTCTTTGCAGTCCTGCCTCATCCTCATCCGATTTAATTCTTCTCATCAGCTTCACATCATCTGCGAATAGGGACACTTCAGAGTCTATTCCTTCCATCATGTCGTTCGCATATATCAAAATATAGCACTGGTCCTAGAACTGACCCCTGTGGAACCCCGCTCGTAACAGGCGCCCACTGTGATACCTCTTCACGTACCATGACTCGTTGCCTCCCTGTCAGGTATTCCCTGATCCATTGCAGTGCCCTCCCTGTTATATGCGCCTGATCCTCCAGCTTCTGCACTAATCTTTTGTGAGGAACTGTGTCAAAGGCCTTCCTGCAGTCTAGGAAAATGCAATCAACCCACCCCTCTCTCTCGTGTCTTACTTCTGTTACCTTGTCATAAAACTCCAGAAGGTTTGTGACACAGGATTTGCCTTCCATGAACCCATGCTGGTTTTCATTTATAATTTTGTTCCGTTCCAGGTGTTCCACCACTCTCCTCCTGATAATCTTCTCCATGACTTTGCATACAATACATGTCAGAGACGCAGGTCTGTAGTTTGGTGCCTCATTTCTGTTACCTTTCTTAAATATGGGGACTACATTTGCTGTCTTCCATTTCTCAGGTAGTTGCCCAGTTTCAAGGGATGTGTTGAAGATTGTGGTTAGGGGCACACACAGCATCTCTGCTCCTTCTCCAAGGACCCACGGGGAGATGTTGTCTGGTGTGTTTGTGTGTGTGTGTGTGTGTGTGTGTGTGTGTGTGTGTGTGTGTGTGCATATATATAATTAGAGGGTTACATATGACACTTGGAAGATATTATGGATAACACTGAGGGTTAAAAAAAAGGCTTTCAAGATAGCCAGAATATGTTATACCACAAGACGGGCAGCCACAAAGAGCTTCTTTTTATTTGTACAACTCTCGATAACATAATCAGCCATTATTCATTCTTCGACTGTCATGCTTTAAGGACAAGTTTTCATAACTTAGGAACATCAAAGAATTCAAGTGAACAAATGATGAAATTTTTGGCTGGAAATAAATGGTATCAAATACCGACACAGTCGAAATATAAACACACATGCAGTATAATGTGATCCTTTATACTGCATACATTATACTGCATATGTGTTTATACATTATACTGCATATGTGTTTATACATTATACTGCATATGTGTTTATATTTCCAAATTTTTGGCTAATTGCCGGTTTCATTTTCAATAATAATCTTTATTTCTTCACGTGCAAGATATACAGTCCTAGCTGACATCAGTGACATATTAGGCCAATTTTGTCCCCAGAATGTTACTCACACAAGTAGACTAACACCTAGGCAATGTTTTTACTGAAAGGTGGACATCATGTGTCTTAGGGAAATACGTGCAAATGTTTCCACCCATACCCAGCGCTGTATGACCTTTGTCGGTTTAGCGCTCTCTTTGATTGTAATAATTCCTCCCATACCGGGGACCGATCCCCGGACCTCAGTGTATGAGCTGAGTGCGCTAGCAATCGATCAATGGAACACCTGGTATCATATATATCCAGCTGCTTAGTCATATATAAAGTGGTATACGTGTAATTCTTTTGTAAAGAAATGCAGAGAGTAAAAAAAAATTAAATCTAACCTAAGATTAATCTGAACTGGAAAAACTTAGTAAAGGAGAGAGAACATAAGAAAGAAGCAACACTACAGCAGGCCTACTGGCCCATGTGAGGCAGGTCGAAGTCTCCTACCGGCTTAAGCCAATGCCCCAATGGTCCAACTCACACCAACCAACACCCACTCGTGTATTTATCTAACCTTTTTATAAACTACACAACGTTTTAGCTTCTCTGATGGTACTCGGGAGTTTGTTCCAAATCATTCACAACTCTGTTACCAAACCAGTGCTTTCCTATATCCTTCCTGAATCTGAATTTTTCCAACTTAAAACCATTGCTGCGAGTCCTGTCTTGGCTACATATTTTTGGCACGTTATTTATATTGCCTTTATTCATGTTTTCCATTTATACACCTCGATCATATCCCCACTAATTCTACGCCTTTCTAGAGAGTGCAGATTCAGGCCCCTCAGTCTATCCTCATAGGGAAGATTTCTGATACATGGGATAAACTTTGCCATCCTCCTCTGTACGCTTTCCAGAGCATTTATATCCATTCTGTAATACGGTAACCAAAACTGTGCAGCATATTCTAGATGAGGCCTAACCAAGGATATATAGAGTTGAACAACCTAAGGACTCATATTATTTATGCTTCTTGATATGAAGCCAAGGATTCTGTTTGGTTTAATGTAAACAATTATGCACTTCTGTCTTTGTTTTAGATTACTGCTAACCAGAACTCCCAAACCCTTTTCGCAATCAGTAATAATACGCAAGTGTTGCACATGTTTCTAATGTGTCAGTAATATTAAGATCTACATTATTTAGTATATAGGTGGCATGGTTATTTTCCTGTCCAATGTTTAGAACTCTGCATTTGCCACTTCTCCGACCATTGTTTCAGTCTATTCAAATCTTCCTGGAGTACTCTAATGTCCTCGTCAGAATGAATTCGTCGGCCTATTTTAGTGTCATCGGCAAGCTTGCTTATATCGCTATTTATTCCCTCATAAACGTCGTTTATGCAAATAGTGAACAACAACGGGCCCAGCACTGACCCCTGTAGAATACCGCTCGTGACGCTTCCCCATTCTGATTTCTCCCCATGTATACAAACTCTCTGCTGCCCATCAATCACCCATGCCTCTATCCAGGAAAAAATTTCTCCTGTTCCGTGTGCCTTAATTTTCCTCAATAGTCTCTGATGCCTTACTGAAGTCTATATACGCAATATCATATTCATTACAATGATCTACCTCCTCAAATATCTTAGTGAAAAAAGTCAATAAATTCGTAAGGCAGGCACGACCTTTTGTAAAACCGTGCTGAGATTTGTTGATCAATTTATGCTTTTCAAGATGGCTACGAATTGCCTCGGCAATTCTTGATTCCATAAATTTTCCCACTATGAAGGTTAGTCTTATTGGTCTATACTTCGAAGCTAAGGACCTGTTACCTGCTTGGAAAATAGGTATCACATTTGCCATTTTCCACTTATCTGGCACTATGCCAGTTTGTAGTGATATGTTGAAAAGATTAGCGTAAGGTTTGCTAAGCTCCTCTTTACATTCCTTTAGAACCCTTGTGTACAGTTCATCAGGGTTTGGGGATTTGTTAGGCTTTAATTTATCTATTTGTGTAAGGACCATGTCACTTGTGACCTTAATCATGTATTGTTTATCATCCTGTTCTACATAATTTATTATTTTGGGAACATCGCTAGTATCTTCCTGCGTAAAAACTGAGGAAGTAAGTGTTAAAAATTCTACACATTTCCTTATCACTGTCGGTGAGCTGACCCGTTTAACTTTTGAGTGGGTCTATTTTGTCCCTAATCTTACTTCTGTATACTTGAAAGAATCCTTTTGGGTTTGTCTTCGATTCTCTTGCAACTTTAACTTCATAATCTCTCTTTGCTTTTCTTATTCCCGTTTTTTTTATTTCTTTAACTGAATGTATTGATAGAGAAAAGTTGCTAGAGAAATCAGGAACCGAGAACGAAAAGAGAAAAAGTAAAAGAAGAGGTAAGTGAGAACATGAGTCAGTGGAGAAGTGTGAAATATGAAGAGAGAGGAGGAAGGGAAAGTGATAGAAATAAGAAGTGGAGAAATGATGAAAAGGAGTATGAAGATGTAGTGAAAGATGAAACGGAGGAGGAAGAGGAGGTGAGGTAAGAAGACGGAGAAGTAGGAGGAGAAGTAGGATGAAAAGTGAGGGAAGGAGAAGGAGGAAGAAGTGGAGGGAGGAGGAGGAGGAGGAGGAGGAGGAGGAGGCTGCCAGAATCAGTGTTATGTCAGGTCATGAAGGTTAACAGCCAACCTGGGCCAGCCTTGACTCCCATCTTAATGGTAGTTGGTAACTCCTCGCCCCTCACCCTTAGCCCAAACCTAACCCACCCAGCCAACCACACCCTGCAGAAACCTAAAACCGCCTTCCCCCTACTCAACTTCCAATTTTCACCATCAGCTTACCCATGGGATGATGGTAAATAATGTAGGCGGAATGTGGTAATGGAAATAGAAGGCTACCTGTGAATTACCCGTGACCAATTTCAGGGTTCCTCAATCCCCGCAAACCTCCCCCGGATGCAATCTTCCCTCTTGAAATGATTGTTCAGCTAGACTGTTGTTGAAGAATTGAGACATGCAGCATATGGGAATCTTTACTGAAGAAAAGTTTCGCCACACAGTGGCTTCATCACTCCAATACAAAGTAGAAATGGGTAAGGAGAGAAGGAGTTTGAGGTAATCAGTCCCTCAGCCTGGAATCGATATGTTCAGTCCATCACTCTTGCAGGAAGTACAGTATAGGAAACGCAAAACGCAAACAAGTTCAGGTAAGATCCCAATGGGATGAACGGGGAAGACGGGACAGATAAAGAATAGCTCTGGAGAGGAGTGTTCTTAGTCAGAGAAATAGAGCCAGGGCTTAACCCAGCAGCTAAGGCGATCGTGGGGCAGACTTGAGAACAGGAATAGCAGGGACTGTTGCATCGAACTTGTGGTAGTTGAAGTCTTGAATCTTGAGTAGCTGGCAGCAGGCTAGGTCACATCAGAGGATAGAACACATATGGGAGTTATAGGAGTAACTGAGGAGGCAGGTTAGCAATGGAGCCATTTTCGAACTTTCTGAAGCTGCTCCTAGATAGGTGGTATAATTTAACCTTGTTACTGAAGGTGAAACGTAGAGGCTTGATGAACTCAAGAACTTCGGTGTGTGTGAAGTGAAGCGGTGATTGACAGGCATACTTGACTGTTGCAGCACCGAGGCTTTTGTAGAGTTCAGTACAGGTCATGGTGTCAGTATTTGAAGAAGTGTAGAAGGTAAGGTTATCCCATGAGGGTTTACTGGAGTCGTCACTATCTTCCTCTTCTGAAGTGGATTCATTGGGCGAATCTACAATGGTGGTAGCAGGTGACTGAGGGTCGACAGGAGCAGTGGAGAGGTGTAATGGTTGTGTAACAGCAGGCTGGGAGAGGTGGGAGACGGTGGTTGAGGCAGCATGATCAACGTTGTCAGCGGTTGAAGTGGTTATAGAAGTTACAGGAGCAGTTGCTTGGGCAGGAGACAGGTCTGCAGGTGCAGTAAAGTTCAGGGCTTAAGAACATAAGAACATTAGAAAGCAGGAACACTGCAACAGGCCTACTGACCCATGCGGAGCAGGTCAATGTCCCCCCCCCGGATTAGACCAATGACACACCCCCCGGATTATCCCAATGACCCACCCAGTCTGGTCATCCCCACTCAAGGATGGAGCACTGTACCAGACCCAGAAGCACAAGCTAGTCAGGTCCAACTCACACCCACCCACACCCACTCATGTATTTATCTAACCTATTTTTAAAACTACACAACGTTTTAGCCTCAATAACTGTACTCGGGAGCTTGCTCCACTCATCCACAACTCTATTACCAAACCAGTACTTTCCTATATCCTTCCTGAATCTGATTTTTTCCAACTTGAAACAATTGCTGCGAGTCCTGTCTTGGCTGGAAATTTTCAGCACACTATTTACATCCCCTTTATTTATTCCTGTTTTCCATTTATACACCTCGATCATATCCCCCCTAATTCTACGCCTTTCGAGAGAGTGCAGATTCAGGGCCTTTAGTCTATCCTCATAGGGAAGATTTCTGATACATGGGATCATCTTTGTCATCCTCCTTTGTACGTTTTCCAGAGCATTTATATCAATTCCGTAATACGGTGACCAGAACTGAGCAGCATAGTCTAAATGAGGCCTAACCAAGGATATATAGAGTTGAAGAACAACCTGAGGACTTCTATTATTTATACTTCTAGATATGAAGCCAAGAATTCTGTTAGCTTTATTGCGAACACTAATGCACTGTTGTCATGGTTTTAGGTTACTGCTAAACAGAACTCCTAAATCCTTTTCGCAATTGGTAGTATTAAGATCTACATTATTTAGTTTATATGTGCCATGCTTATTTAACTGTCCAACATTTAGAACTTTGCATTTGTTAATATTAAACTGCATCTGCCACTTCTCTGCTTTGGGAAGGATCTTGAGGATGTCTGCTGAAGGTGTGGAGTCCGGAAAATTGAAGGCAGGCATGTTGTTCAGACGGAATAGTTCGTTAATAGTGATGTTGAAAGTGCCGGGGTTTGCTGCGTTTGCAAGGTGCGCATACATCATGCAGTACAGCACCTTGGAGGAAGCACCGTCGGGGAGTAGAGAGAGGGAGTTGCTGGGCGATGGTGCCTGTAGATTAGCGTGTAGAGTCTTGGTGGTGTCGGTTTGTGGTTTGGTTATTGCAGCGTATGTCGGTAAATTGGAGGTTTCTTCAGAACTTTAGTTTTCTTCAATATGATTTCTTTCCTGAGTGGGCACTTAGCTGCAATGGTATGATTATTACCCTTACAGTTAAGACATGTTGGTGCTGTAGTAATGGTGGAGGAACTTAAATCGTGTCCATCATTCCCACATTTTGAACAAAACTTCCTATCCTTGATGGGGCAGTCCTTGGTGGTGTGTTTATAGGAGTAGCAGGTCCAGCAGTGGGAGATGTATGTGAAACGCTCTTGTTCTATATGACTTGGGTGAATGTGGTAATATGAGATGGCCAGACCGTCAGAGAGAGCTTGAGCAGCCATGGAGATGTCTGAGAATGTAATCTTTAGCATAGATGAGGCGTTAAGGATCTTGGAGATGCTGTCTCCCAAGGCCCAGGTGTTTTGTTCCTCAATAGATGTCTACAGTGCTTCAGTAGAAAGAGAAGTGACGATATTGTCCAGTCTTTTCACAAAGACTGAACGTTTCGACTAAAAGAATGGAGATGGGGACAGAGTGAATTGTTGTGTTTGTAGGGTCCTGACTGAAGAGTCGTCCATTAGTTTTGATGCTTCCGTGTCGTCTGTGCAGACGACAATGAAGGAGTCCTTCAGAGAGTGAATTGCCGTAAATTTAACCTGCAGGCAGGTTCTAACGACGGTCGCTAAAGCTAACTTCGAGGAGTCATTTATTGCATCATTCACAGGCTTGATTTTCACACGATGCGACAGCATTGTGAAAAGGATGTGACGTTTGTAGAATATAAATTCCCCACCCCGGTGGGGTCGAAGGTAGGCTTCTTGAGTGTAGAGCAACTGTGTGATTGGACAGAGCACGATGGACCAGGAGTGAAGAGTGGGACAGCATAGGGCCAGAGAGGTGGCTTATATACTGCAGTCAGGAGAGTCGAAGCAGGAGGAGGAGGGATCACAGTGGCATATTGCTGTTGTAATAAGAAAGAGGGAAAGGAGATAAAGGAAAGGACTGTGTGAAATGGGGGTATTTATTCGGTTAGTATAGGTGGGAGGAGGTGGCGATAAAGTGGAGGATGTAATCTAGATGATGGGGGAAAAACTGGGTAATTTTCTCTCTCTCTCTCTCTGTCTCTCTCTCTCTCTCTCTCTCTCTCTCTCTCTCTGTCTCTCTCTCTCTCTCTCTCTCTCTCTCTCTCTCTCATATATATATATATATATATATATATATATATATATATATATATATATTATATAATTTTACACAGGGTTTGAGAAGGTTAGGTTAAGGATCCTTTTGCTTTACTGACAAGCTATTTACAAGTTAAGGATTCCTAACTTTATTGACAAGCTAAGAGCTGTTACCAACATCAGCTCAATTGAAAGCCTTTTTATTGTTATGAAACATACAATTAGGGAACTAGATGAAATTGGAGCCATCTGTGGGCCAGCATTTTAAACGTATAAGAGAAAATTTTCGAAAGGACTTAATTTTAAATGAGTTCTTGCTAATTGACCAAGTTTACCTATTAGGCACGAC